>NC_061521.1:19505000-19805000 GCF_022379125.1 Scophthalmus maximus | reverse complement strand
AGAAAAAAAACAATTGTGCGCGTGCGTGCGTGTTTAAAAGACGGCGCAGCTGCAAGGGGATGGTGTGTCAGATCAACAGTGTGCAACATGGTTGCAAAACGTTGTGTTTACTCTTCATCCGCCCACTCCGCTTGGCTGTTTAGTTCCTCTACTCTTTCGAGGATTTGGCAACAGCACCGGTGGGCCTTCCAGTCTCGCCCTTGGATGTCCCAATGACCGCTGACTGATGAGCTCCCTCAGGTTTTAGATCTTCTTCTGCGACTCTAAAAAAAAAATAAAGTCTCTCTTCCTATGCTCTCTCCTCGCTTAAACGCTGTTTCCTTAAATAATGGACTTTTCCCCCTTCCCTGCAATATGATGGCCACCAACACGCATACAGAAAACAAACAAGAGATATTCTCTCTTAATGGATCAAGTTCAGATGATCATATGGAAATGTATAAAAAAAAAAAAGAGCCATCAGGAACAGGAAAGAACCAGTCGACGGCTTTCGATGGTCGTCATTAGCGCCACAGTTAATGACTCCACAAAGGTGTGTTTGCTGTAAAAAACAAAAAAAAAGCTATTATTCACCCCTCGTTTCCCGTGAACAAACCAGAGCTGCGATAGCTTTGCCAAACTGCATTTTTCTGCCCGCCACCGCACGATGCAGAGGATCAGAGCAATTATGAGGGATCGCAGAGTCTTGACATTTTTTCTTTTTCAGCTTATTCGACCAAACGCATCCACGGAACACAAACGATGCCCATCGGTATCCCTCTGCCTTTGCCCTGCCTCTTATTTGGGTGTTTGAGTGCATGCAAACAACTGGGATTCTAGGAAGCGGGGATATCAGTGCAGGCCAGTTGGCCCTGCACAGACACGCACAGCTACAACAGCAAGGAAGAGCCTTGGCCTCGCCGCTGCCGCAGTGTAATGCTGTGGCTTACTGGGTCACCATGAGTTACTAATGACCCAAACAAATACATCCTCTATCCCCGTGTGCTTCATCTGCCTGGCTTTGCTGCTATTGATTCCATTCTCCTGAGTTCGTGCGATCGCATGTGCCAGTGTTGATAGGGGATGTTTATGAGCAATTACCAACAATTACGGCTGTTGAGCGCGCCCCATTTGCATGAGAATGTTTTTTTTCTAATTGTGTTTGTGCTAGCACCCAAGCATGAGGGAGCTGTTGTCACAAGAAGACGGCCGGTGGCACTCGAGCGACCAGGGGCAATTCAGACGAGTGTGTAACTTGAGCGTGCCTGTGTCCGTGCGTGAGCTACGTACTATGTGTGTGTGTTTCATTTTCAAACATGAATTGTTATTATTTTATTTTGTATATTTATCATTTAGGCAGTTGTTTTTATTTAAACATATTTATATTATGTTATATCATTCGTCATACAAGCCATTTTGATCTGTCAAAATATTACATTCTATCGTGTTTTTTAATTATTTTTTCATTTTATCACCGGCTGCTTCTGGATGATAAAAGTCTCAAAGCGTCTCTGTGCAGCCGAGCTGTCACAGCGCACAGTGCCAGTGAAGCGCGACTGCTGGAGACGTAATATTGCAGTGTGTGTGTCTTGGCTAGTTACCATGGAGATGCTGTAATTGATAATGAAAACAACATAAATTAGGTCTGGAATTTACTACAAAATTCCTCCTCAGAAACAGTCTTTGTTTTTTTTCTATTACTGAAAAATTACTCATGTGCACAAGTACGAGTTTCATATGAAAACTCTGAATTGACTCTGGAAAGATACAGCACACAAGCCCAACAATGCCAATGATAATACATAAAACTCAGGCGAGGAAACATTATACCTGCTCCAGACCTGATTTGCACCTGCAGTACAATTACACACACACACACACACACACACACACACTAAATTATTCCAATTCGTTACACAGAAACCTGAAATAACCTCGGGAGCACAAATTGGCAACACTGTCTACAGTCTGGTGTGTTTTATGGTCCCTCCAAAGGTGGTTGCATACTTGTCACAAAATGGTAATTTGATGAGTGACTGGTAACATTAGTCAAAGCGTGCAGTAGGATCTCGTTGAGCAGGTCGGTGCCGTTGGCAACTCTTAAAATCGTAATGTCAAAATACTGTAGCTAGCTAGTGTGCGACATGTTGGCTCGGCCCTCGCTCCCGTGATCTACCTGTCAGCATTTCTTTCACTGTTTCTTTTCTGTGTTGGAATAAAGCCGGGTTTTCGGCTCACTGGTTGCCAACCTCCGCTGCTCTTTCAGAGGAGTGTAATCCAAGTGAGGCGACTCGCCCTGGGCCACGCACAAACCCACATTCACGTACACACTCGGGCCTGCTCTTAAATATATAAGATAACAGTTGTCCGCACACGCAGCACACGCCAACTTGGATGGACACACGCACACGCCCGCAGGAACCCTCTCACCTCCGCTGGCAGGACGGCGAGTTCCCCTCCGGAGCACGCACATTGTTGCCTGGTTTGAGGAGCTGAGGAGGAAGGGTAGACATGCTCTGGCCCCATCTCCTGTCTCCTTCAATATTTCATGAGGAACCTCTCTCCTGTCCCCTGGAGCCCAGCGGCCTTCCCCTGAATGCAGCATCAATTCTTTATTCCTCCGCTGCAAAACAGCTGTCACTTGTAAGTCAAACGAAGTTCCAAAAAAACTTACCGTATACACTCTTTCTAAACTATTTGCCCTGATCATTAACTTCCTCTGGACTTCCTCAGGACTTAGGGATTGGATAACGTGGTGGGATTTATGTTTGGATTCCTAGCAGTGGTGGTGGTGGTCATTAAACAGGCACAGTGGGCCTGGTAGCTTCACGCAAACAGGCGTCATATCGCTTCAGACTAAGGGGTGAAATTATTCAATATTTAAATCTGATGTAACGATGCAGAGCAACAACATGCAAACCTATCTGGGGAAAAACAGTATGAGAGCACTTATGTCCTACCATCACACATTGGCTCACCATTGTCTGACACCAATGAAGGATTGGATGTGCAATACAAATGCAAGTTGTCAGATGTCTTTGTGTTAACACAATCTGAAAGCCCGTTTCCAACAGGCGATACATCTCCAAAAACCAGGGAAAGTGTGTAGAGGCTCTCGGAACAACAATGAGGTGAAGTAGATTTTCCCAAATTCACTGGGTAGAAAGAGCTAGCCTTAGTTGCTGGCTAGCTGGCTGCATGTGCAGCACTATGCTGGGAAATATGAATCAACACACATAAATCACGGATGGAAAAGCTTGCCAGGAAAAGTCAGGGTCCAACCACAATACTTGCACAAAAGGTAGTTTTGTTTCTTTGTTGTGGTCATTTATGTTTGTCTTCCCTTTCTGCAATTGTAAACAATGAAATCAGCCAGCTCCATCTGAAAAAGCGACTGTCAAGAACAGCGCCTTGTCTGAAAGCAGCCACCATAAGTCAGAGTCAACATGGTTCTCCGCAAAAGTTTGGCCTGTAACTCATTTTCTTGTTTAAAGGATTGTTGTTCTTCTGGCCCCCTCGTCCTTCTGTGGAGTCATTTATCTTCATTTGATGATTAAACAGAGCGAGGTCTACCGGTCATTATCTTATTTTTGAATAAATAGAAAATCAGATTTATTTTCTTTTGTGCAATTTTATGTATGATTTTCTGTCCAGATTATTGTTTTACTTTCACAACAGAAATGATCACACCCAAAAATGCATAACACACCCATTCATGTCTACTGGTCATGCGCAAGTTGTAAACAGGAAGCAGATTGTCAACTCTGCAGTGGGTTGCTTAGTTGCAGAAAAAACTGCGAACATGGATCAGCAATTGCGAAAAGCAAGACCAGGGATTTCTTAGCTTGGACGGATGACACAAGTGAAATCGTTCCCGAAAGTAATGGCTAGCAACACTTTGCGTTTCCTGCTGGAGGTCGTGTCGTGACTGATAAGACCAAAATCAGGATGTGGGTGATGGTGTCAATGGTTCCAAAAGTCTAGGTTTCGGTACATCCAGACTAAAACGCAAACCCCAGAGTTTTCAAAGAAACATGGGGCCGGCATCATTTCCAAGAAGCTCAGATTTGGGAGCACAGAACCCTTGAAGTAGTGTGGAAGCCAGATGACAATGTAGAAAAGGTTATGCAGCATAATAGCGTGTGAGTCGCCTTAAATGGAGCACGGTGACTCAACAGTTAACACTGTGTCTTCTATAGTGTGAGTGACAAAGTGTCAATTGTCTGAAACAGATTGAGGAATTGACCCCGTCCTACCACATAAAGGGAAGCCACTCATCACACATTCTGTGAATTAAAAGTTATTTTATTTACTGACAGAGTGAGAGAACATTATATTTATGGTGCACTTTAGGAGCAGTGTCTAAATGGTTTGAAATATGCTGTATGGTTTGGCAGCAATCAGGCTTCTTTATGACACCCGGGTTGAAGGAAAATGTCAGCAGACATATTTCACTTGATGCAAAAACAACCGCGATTGGCCTCTGACTAATTATTTTTGATGGTTTTTATAAACCTCCTTGAATATGTTTGTGTTTCTGACAGCTCTCTCTTTTTTGTAACTGGAGTTGAGTTCTGGATAATGTGTGTCAGGTGGGGATTTAAGACTGACATTGATACTTTTTACTTAAAGTTGCATTATTTGACTTTTTTTCTTTTTTTTTTTCCACTGAAGAGCAGACGGCTTGAAGGTAAACTCTGAAACAAAGATGTCGGTGAAGATTCTTTTCATCCAGGTCATAGTTTTCTGAGAAAAGTTGAATCGAGGGCAACAGGATTTGTGGGCAGACACTTGTAGACATTTGATCTCTCATCCAGGAGGACTCTCGAGTTCTGACTGATTAATGTGGAGACCCAGGTATTTAACCTCTGCGGGGTCATTATGAAGGCCATCGATGTCACTTAGTTCATTAATGCTCCTGGCTGTTGGAACAACAGTCGTTAGAGTTGATGGAGTCACCTGAGAATGTTGTTTACATTGTCACATGAGGCCAAGTGTGAATAGTTGTTAAGTCTCCTGGGAAGGGATGAAAGAATGGTATTGTAGGTGGGGGATAAGTGGTGTCACAGATAGAGATGTTCAGATTCCGATACCAGTGTCGGAAGTGCTGATACTGTGTCTTTAAAGTAGCTTCACCCAGATAGACCTCAATTTTCTTCTCCCGGAATTTGCTTCTTTTTTATCTGTCTGTCAGCTGCTTGTTCTTATTGGGTGGGCAAGCCACAGCTAAGCTATGGGGATTTGGACAGAGGGTACAGCGAATTTGCTTTCTTGGGAGGGACACAAAGGTGACCCATAACTCAAAGATGTTTCAGAGGGAGACAAACCTTTGGCAGAGCGTTTTCAGTCCAGGGCCGGAGGGTGCTCCATGATGAGGAGTTGGAGGCACTAACACGTCATTGGGCAGCCATGGCCATCTCCATCTGCCTAATTCTCTAAGGATGGAAAAACAGAAGTGTCGTCACACTAGAGGCTGGCCAAACAGCCTCCATGCCTGAGAGATAAACCGAGGATCAGCAGTTTCATAGGCAGAAAGGAGAATAGGAGGAGCAACAAATTCAGTGGCTGGATACCTGGGCTGCGGTCCCCCCAAACCCATCCCTCCTTCTTCCTCTTCTTGTGGTAAAACGTTGTGATTGTACACTAAACAGCCAATCAGGATTGACTTGTTGATTTTGAGGCACAATTATAACGCTGTGCGCAGGCAAGATAGGTAGATGGGAAGGTAGAACTCCCACGAGTGTGGCAGGGACTCACGACGTTGCTCATGCAGGCGGTTATCCATTGTAAAAGCTACAGAAACCAGAGGGCCAACATTAGTGGGTTCATCACAAGAAGTTCATCCTTCTACTGTTCATTCAATCTTTTAACAACCACCCTCCATAAAGCTTTGTCATTGCAATAAGTCAGAAACTAATGAAGTAAGTAATCCACATTATTACAGTTTACATTCTTTCAAGGAGTTCACTTGATCAGCGTGGTCAAAAGCAACCTTGCGACAACAAAGTTATCGTAACACCAACTTGGCACTGCTTGATTCACATTTGCTACCGCTGCCCAAGCAAGCTAAAGCACTGGCTCATAACAATCCCCTAACATAACGACCAGAAGGGAATGTGAGCGGCCACTGACGGAACACCAGGGAGCATTGCATGAGGAAATCTCTGCACTTGTTCCACTCCCTGGCAAAAGGCTCTGGCTCTAAAAGCGTGGGATTCACAGAACAGAGGAGGCACAGGTGGAAGAGCTGGAGCGTACGATGGCAGTGGCTGCGCTCCAGAAGCTCCAGAGAGATGATTAAAGAAAAACCTGATTCGAAAGTGCAGTGAGTTACCATGGCTTTATCACTGTCTAGAGAGGGTCCTGAAAAACTCTTTGTGGTGACCTAGTTGTGTTCCTTGTTTGCAAATGGCTTGTTGTAGGATGGTCGAGTCAGAGTCTAAGTCAGCTGAGTTCATTTTGGCCTTTTTTCCCCCCGTATTAAATGTAATTTGGAACCAACGGTAGTATTCAGAGATGAGATGGTAAAAGATTCAAAAGCAGATTCGCAGCAAAAACGTCAGAAGATGAGGTTTTCAGGGTTTGAGGCAAAATGGACAATTTAAGGGGCAGTAAGCCATTTTGGAGAAAGGGGCTCGAATCCGCAGCCTCAGGTATGGGAGAAGGACGCGCCGACCACGAGGCCAGTCGGAGCATCTGTCGTAGCGTCTGTCTCCTTTTGTTGTTTTCAATTTACAGAGCCAAAGAAAAAACGGATTGTCTTTCCCGGCACACACACAGAGAACCGACAGGTAGCTGACCGTGAGGAAATATTCGATGACATTTACAAAAAAAAATAATTGGTTTTCAAATCACTTACTTCCCCTTTGAGGAGGGCAGGCAAGGAAATCCACGTCCTGGGCCAAGGAGGTAGGCAACGTAGAAGGACAGGCGGGCTCAGCAGGAAGAGCAGAACAGGCAGAAACGGCGTGCTTCGGACATGAGTGTACTGCGCCAACTCGCGCCGGTGGGGTATCACTCCGCAAATCAGCTGTTCGACCCAAAGCTACCACGGCGAGTTGGCGTAGTAATGCATGGTCGAAGCAGGCTTGAAAAAAAAAACAAAACCGTTTTTCGGTGGTGCCCTCTACTACGGTGGGACTTAGACTTGCGCTACTTCCATTTCCCCTCCAAACTCCATTAAATGACATCGCTGATCACCATCTCCACACGGTAACATGTTAACTTTGCATAAATAACTCACGCAGCCCCACTTCAAAATCACTGAACTATCCCTTTAACGTAGTTTCAACAACGGTGAACGGAACAACGTGGTGGAGGTCGGAGCGACGAGCCCGGTCTTCATACCGCAGCATTGATTCGTCGATGAGCTTCGGGTGTGTCGGATGATTGGTAACAGGTGAAGCCGCTAGACACACAAACAGATCAACTGGGGACAGTCGTGTAACACAAGGAAGTCGGGAGAACCGGGGGAAACAAAGGGAAAAGAGAGGAAAGGACAGCCTAACCGAGGCAGAAAAAAAGAGGTATCATTTCCCTCTTCATCATTTTTGTGTTAAATGTTGGCAAACGCTTTACATTTCCAGAAATTTGCAGCACATTCCGTCATTTGTTGCCGTTGTAAGAGAGTTTGTTTTTTTTACCTTCCATCTTTTACGCACAACATCCCACGCATCTTCAGAAAATACTTTCGCCGAGTCTATCAGATGGGCCCCATCTGTGTATTTGTCATCGTTATATTTTCGCCGGCCCCCGACTCCTCCAGGCTTCCTCTCCTTTGAGGCAGAAGGGGATGGGCCACCGACATGCGTAAGGTCCATGGAGGACCTGATCACAGAGATGAAGGGGAGAGAGACGAGCAGAGATAAGAGAATAAAAGAGATGAGAGGATGAAAGGAGGTAATCACTGCGTCACCAGCGGGATCGCACATTAGATCGGACCACATTTTTTCGGAAAACGCCCAGCACGATGAGAAGACTGGGTGGTGTGTGTCTCTTCCATCCCGGCTTTTTCTCTCTTTGCACTTTGGCCCCGCTCACGTTCTGCATCCCTTGCACTCTCGGTGACCAACGCACTTCCACGAGTCCCCCGCCCGCCAAAGTCACAGTGTGAGAGGCCCACTTGCGGCTACTGGAGAATTCCCTGACGCCGAAGACAGTACAGAGGCACACATTATGTTGTCGTTGTCTGTCAGTCACCCAGCTCCTCCCTCCCCACTCCAGACGCGCCGCGCTGCAGAGCTCTGCCGTAGTCGGCGTGAGCAACAAGGCCTAATTGTTTCAAGTCAGCATCTGTGGTTACAATCTATCTGGAATTTGAACTTAAGGGATGTCAAGGTCGTGAGTTAAGACGTTAGTGCGCTTGTAAAAAAAAAAAAAAAATGGAGATGAGGTATGAGGTGACCGGTGACTGTGGCCAAAGAGGAGAAGGAATGGTTCAACGTCAAATCACAAAAAAAAAAAGAAAGGCCTCTGCCCTGGAGTAAAACCCTCAGCCCCTCGGAGCAGAAGCACGAGTCTGCTTCTACTGAGACACGCCGGATTCACAGAAATCCTCACAGGGCGAAGGGATGGGAGAGGAGAGCGAGGTGAAACAGCAAGCGGGGAGGGAGTGAGAGAGAGAGGGAGCAAAAAAACGCAGGACTAAAAAGGATAAAGAAGTGTTAGGGGAGAGGGATTGATTTCGTAAACTATTCACCCCCTGCCCCATCACCCCGCGCAACCCTCCAAGGTGAGGTCTGTCCATCTGGCACGCCGGCTATATAGGCCAGGAGGAAGGGAACGGGCAGGGAAGAGAGGATGAGAGCGAGATACCTTGCCTCGCTCGCCTGTTATTCTTTGTTAACCAGTTTTTAGCACTGCTCAGCCTCCGTGGTGGTTTTCATTAAGGAAGGAATCACCTTGGTTTTGCCAGGACCCCTAATCAGAACCAGACGCCTTGGAGTTTTTAATTGAAGCAAGATGGACCTCCACGTTGTACACAACTGGCTTAATGTGACAACTTCTCCCATCTCTACAACAGTGTTTCCCAACGGACCGGGGGGGGGGGGCGGGACGGGACATCCCCTCAATGAGGGTGTTTGTTAATATCACTCTAATTTCAGAGGGACTATATATATATATTATATATATATATATTGTTGAAAGATCTCCGGACGGCCATTTTTCGACAGCATCAGCATCTCCTCCTGCACGACATTATTTGCATGGTGTTCCAAGCCTCGTCTCTCTCCTCGTCGGGGGGGATGTTATGACCATCAGTGCAGTGCCGTGGCGGCATGTGTCTGGTCCCGGCTGTTTTTCGAAGACCCCGAGCGCAGAGCGGAGCTTGGCAGTGGGAGGGTGAAGAACACATTGTGCGACTGTGTGTCCAGCACTAGCCAGCTCTCTGGCAGGGGAGCTTGCCTTTAGCTGAAAGAAAACAAGAGTCTGAATGAAAACGACAAGCTCAGAGCTGAGGATGTTTTTTTAGCTACAGCCAAAGCACCAGTTGCAGTTCGTGCTGTAACCCTGCCATAAAGATAATGTTTCATTCAGCTTTCAGTCTTTGTATAACCACTACGGAGTTTTTTTTTCTCTCTCTCTCTCTCTCACATGTTGACAGTTCAGTTGAACCAAAAAATTGCCGGGGGACAGATAATCTACCTGCTTCTCTCTCTCGCCCGGCCCCCTTCGACTAATCCACTGAGAGTGTTTGGATTTCTCTGAAAAACAATATTAATAATTTTGGAAATGTGGCTCCTCCGTCTCCCGCTGTGTACTTTTGGTTCTGTGCTCATTTCCTCCCCAAAGCTCCCTTGATGTGGGGCTTGTTGTGCTGTTTTCAGAGAAGTGTGAGACCTCGGTGAGTTATTACCCCGGCCCCTCACCATACACTCTCCGTAACCCCGGAGTCCAACACACACCGACGACTAAATACACCTGGCTTGCATTGAACACTGTTTGGATCAGGTCGAGGCGGACGTTAAAATTCCTTCATGGAAACCACAAAGTACCACTCTCCTCATGTTGCCTCGCTGGGTTTAAGGACACGGGGGTGCTCGAGAAGACAACAGCATAGAGACGCTATGTGAGGGGGAAAAGCTTGAATGAAGTTGGCTCGATGCAGCTGGTGTGTGTGTGTGTGTGTGTGTGTGTGTGTGTGTGTGTGTGTGCGCGTGTGCACGTGTGTGCCAAATGTGCGCAATGAACGCGAGAGACTTGTTGGGAATCACAAAATCCTTTTCCCACCCAGGCAGATTGACACGGAGCAAGTCAATGAACCGTCTCCGATTCAAAACCAAAGTCACCAGAGCCACGGCCACAGGCATGAGCAGTGTCCCTCGGGCGACGGCGACAAGGAGAAGTCGGAGAGACTCTGTATATGAACAGTAAACCTTCAATACCGATGCATATTTGATATAAGTACAGATCATAAATCAAAGGGGCAGTTATCCTTGTCATCACTCGGCAGTATTTCATCTGTTTCCCATAGATGTGCTGTGTCTCCTCCCATCCATCATTCCTCCATGTTTTCGCCCTGACATCTCTTTCACTCCTCCTGCTACATATCTATCTACACATAGAGAATAGTCTATACTGTAAATACATACACTGTGCAGTACAGTAGTATGTCTTCATGCCCTCCTCATTTCAAAAGCTCTCCTCCTTCCCCCTCCCTGCCCCTCGTCTTCCCACCCCTGTGTGCTGCAGTGCAGCTGTGTGTGAGCCGGGGCAGTGATGGGAGGAGAAGGGCGGAGGGAGGCCCAGAAAACAGGGTCAGGGAATTTGCTGATTATTAGCGAGACAGGGGGAAACTAAGGGCTTCAACATGTCCCCTAGCATTTCAAGTTGGACAGATGAGCTGGGAGAAGCCAATTTTAGTCAGCCACAAGGAGAGAGTGTTTGCATTTACAGATTGTTATTCTAACCACCCACTCTCCCTTGCATCCTCAGACCCTCCTCAGTCTCCTCTGCGCACATT
The DNA here is from genome assembly GCF_022379125.1 of Scophthalmus maximus. Classification (NCBI taxonomy): domain Eukaryota; kingdom Metazoa; phylum Chordata; class Actinopteri; order Pleuronectiformes; family Scophthalmidae; genus Scophthalmus; species Scophthalmus maximus. The sequence goes on along the minus strand of NC_061521.1, from coordinate 19,794,058 downwards.
CCCCCGCCTCAATCATTATGCTCTGAAGGAGTCAGCTGCTGCATGTGGGATGAAACAATAAGGTCATTATGGACAAGGAGTTTGTGATTTACCAACAGAACTTCACTGGAAGCCTCGCATGTGGGCAAACAATAATATTGAAAGAAAGACCTCCATGCTTCACGACGGTTCACATAGCATGCGAGCAGACGATCCTTCAAGGTATTGAAGTCGACAAAGGCAGCTGAAACTCTGCAAACTCTCGCCCGATGACTCATTCAAGACATGCAAATACTGAACATGCTTGTACCACACACAGTAGCTTTCTGGTCCACCAGATGACAACAGGCCCTTAATACACTCATACACACTTGAGTGTGCGCGTGCGTGTGTGTTTCAAAAACATCTGTCGACTGGTCCCTACAGGGATGGGAGGAGGAGAGGGTGATGACACAGCCGGCGATGAGAGGGGAGGAGGGCTCCCACCCAAACTCCCCGACATCATCCAGTGGCTGACTCCGACGTGACACCGCGGGACCCAGAACTTAAAGCGGAGCGGAGCTCCGCCCACAAAGTGATAAGTGCATAATAGACAACGAGCGTTTGGACGCGCGGCCACATTCGTCTCCAGCCCCGTGAGATTTGTGATGAAAACAGGGAGTGGCGGAGGAGCGTTGTTGATGGCCCGGCCTCCCTGTGAAGTGGATAGGCCTAAAGCAAATAAATCCTAATATAATCCTAGTTGTGGTCAGACGCAGCATGAGGAGACTTTTGATCTACCCCTGAAATAAAACACTACTGTACATCTGCCTCAGCGGACGATCAAACCGCTCGATGTAGAACGGTTGCCAAAAATATCACGTTGACCACAATAACTCCTTGTCAGGGTTTTTTTGGGGGGATCCTATGCGATCCATAGTGGAAGAGGCGGACGGGATCGTCTGCAGATGGAACAGCCTCTCTCTCGTGACACGAAACACCCGCTTCAACGGGGCGAATATGTCTTGTTAGCCTAGATTCCTTCTGCGGCGAGAGAGCCGTTAAAACAAACAGGGAGGTCCCTGAGCACAGTGCTTTGGACAAAGGTTAAAGCAATATCCCGCAGCACTATTCATTTCAGAGAATCCATCCCACTCACTGGCTTTGATCCTCTCTCTCTCTCTCTCTCTCTCTCTCTCTCTCTCTCTCTGCCCTTCTTTCTCGCTTGCTTACCCTGAGCTGGTGAGGAGGTGGATGTGTGTGTGTGTGTGTGTGTGTGTGTGCGCGCGTACGGGTGTGTGAGGTGAGAAACAGAGTTCATCATGAATCCTCGAAAACACCATCGCATCCGTCAGCAACAGCCATCGGTGCCTGTGCGGCACCGCGGGACCTTTCAGTGCAGAGAGAAAATCCCCGAGCTGAACCCACAATGATACGAGCAAAATAGACATCTGCACCCAGCGTACGCACAGGCTAGTGCACGTGTGCGTGTGCGTGTGCGTGTGCGTGTGCGTGAAGTTCAGCTGCTGAAGGCCCCAGAGGAAAGCCTATCCCTCAGGCTGTTTACCTCCACCAGAGCTGTTTACTTGACCCCTGATGATTTAGATGCACAACCAAATAAAAACAGCCAGGGAAGTTCAAACAGCCAGTGACGCATAAAGGGCGCACGAGGTGGGACAGCGCTGTGTTCGATGATGGCTCACAGCTGGACCTCCCCACGTCACCTCGCAACATGAACGGAGACGACCAGCCACTCATAATCTCATATCAAATCCCTTTTCAAACACTTGCGAACTACTTGGGATCTCTATAAATCTTCGCAACGCATCATTCCCCGACGTGTTCCGTGGAAGTGCGCGGGCGCCGGCCAAAGAAGTCGACTTCGTCGAAGTTCAGCGTTCATGGGAGCGGACTGGGATTCCTTCTCCCCTCATGAGTGCGCATATAATCGCGTCTACCACCTCTGGGTTGGATTTCATCATATTCTATCATTGTTAGCATTTGGCCATTTGTACAATTTTTGTTTATGTTCCGACAGGAGGAGCCTTGTTGTGTAGCAACGGAGCCATTTACATAATTTCTCGATGTTGTAAGCTCTTGCATAATGCCCCCATTCATTTGGATTGAACTGCTGCTCCCCCCGAGGCCCCCGGACCTGCAGACTACAGGATACACACCCATGCACTCACTCAGGTCGCTGGGCTCGTACAGTCTTTTCACATGTAAACATTTCAACGTTGATCTATAGCACAGTGTGATGTCAAAAGAAGGCTGAGGGATTGGAGAGATGTAAATGCTCAAGTTGAATGAAAGCATCCCCATGGTTCTATGATTGGAACATGGCTCGGACAATGAATCAAATTCATTCAGAAATGGAAATGACATTATCATAGGTGTACACGTCATCATGTGACGTACTGGAGAATCGAGTTTCTGAACGGAGCCGAGGAAGCACATGCCAAAGCATAATTGAGTTGTGGTGACTATACTACGACAAGGGAAATATCTGGGAGGGCAGCGTTTAGATCGTATTCTCACGTAGGATGATGTCACCCCTTTTAGATTAGCAGTCTTCACTTTGCACTCACTCACACTGTCGACTGCGCCCACCCACACATGCCCACGCATTGTATAGTCATACCGGAGCATGTAAATGTACAAACACACAATGTACAAACACAAAAAAGCCTCATTTATACTTGCCTCTTTCAAGGTATAAATGATTCTAGGGCAGTGGTCGGCCACGGGTGCCTCATGGGCCAAAACTGGCCCGCCAGCACTAATCTGTCCTCCAGATCATTTTCAGAATTTCCTTTTTTAAATTTCACAATATCTGACTAGACACAAACATTTCTCGGGGGCCGTGGGAGTTGATCTCCGACGCGGCAGCAGTATTCATATAATCACCATCTCTTTAGCAAAAATATTTCTTCAAAGTAAAAGCAAAATCCATCTGAATTACAGATCTTTTAATCTGAAAAGTCGCGAACTTCGGCCTCAAGTTTGTGTGTCTTGCTGAAATAGGCGATATGCAATGTTTGGTATGAAAAGATAACACAAGCAAAGTAAAGGGAATAATTCTGAAGAAGGCTATGTCAAATACTTATCTGAATAAATTAAAATAACCCCTCCCCCAACACAAACATTATGAAAACTAGACCGCATTGGAGTCAGTTATTGTCAAGCTCAATTTCAAGTTGTAAATGTACTTAGGCCTGCAGGTTTGATCCCAGCTGGGCATATTTCCCCACGGCTCTCCTTCATTACATTTTGTAATAATATGAGCGTCCGAGGATCACCACCATCACCCGGCTCCGCAGCGACCAGGTACTTTTACAAACTTCCATTGGCGACAACTAGGATTCACTGATAATCCGCTGCTAATCACAGTCTTCCACCCGTCACGCAATCACCATTGTCGGCAGTACATGCTCACCGATGAGTGTCGAGTTGCACAAGATTTGACCTCTATGGACGGCAAACGTGGAACTTACTGGGAGGGTGTGAAATTCACTGGCAAACCGCCGCTCACCAAATGCGGAGCGCTCGTTTTGCTCCGGCGCGTGACGTCACAATTACCGAACAGGGTCCGGCCACATTGGCGGATCGCTGTTGTCGTTAATGGGGTTGTGAGAGCGTGTCGTGATTTCTCACCTAACCTGGTTGGTTTGGTGGAAATGTTTGCCCATGTCAGTAGGGTTCATTCGGGTTTGGTGCGACAGCTGTTAATCGGACCCTGGTGTGGACCGATCAACCAAACCAAGACAGCTCTAGACAGCTTTAATCATGCCGCGGTGTGGCACCCACTGTGCTGTGACAAACCCCGAAAATGATTACTGCTTTACACAGACGTCATTACATACCCAAAGTAATTGTGTTTGCACTGGCTGGCAGTAGCAGGGAAACCCACTTTGCAGGCAGCACACGGAGTCAAATGGGGCGATAATCAGGCAGGAGCACGTCGCGGGGAAACACTGTGCCGCGGTCAACAGAGACGGGGCGAGCACGGCACCTCGTCCGCTCAGACACGGTCACAAGAATCCACGTGAAATCTATGTTGACGGGTCTGTATCGTGTATGATGCCGTCGCTGCACGGGCATTTTTTCCGAGGTTGTAATAGGTGGCATTTGGCGATTTGTGTGCCAAATTGAAACGGAGTGGAAACCATGCCCAGTGTGTCAAGCCAGTTTTTGGAGGGCCTGCGTTGGAAGTTCCACTCGACCGCACAAAAACAAACTTGACTGGCGTCTGAAAGAGAGACGGTTACTGAGCTGAGGGTTCTGTGTTCACTTCTTACCAGATGACCAAGGGGAGAACTGCTTTTACGATGGAAATCGAACAACGCTGTAGCGCACAAAATATTGTTGTGTCTACTGTTTTGAAGAGGCATAAAAACGAGTAAGCTCTCGTTTAAATGGCTCCATATTCACATTGAACCATCTCTGACGAAACCACAAAGCAGAAAGTTTGAAGAAGAGAAAATCTGCGGAGCTAAAAGCTCCCGTGAAAGGATTCTAATTGTCGTAGTGGCGTTTCAAGCACGAGACTCTTCCTCAAAACACAATGCAGCACGACTTCACGAATCAGAACATTTTGCGATGCGGTATCTCCATACCTCCCGCAGGCCCATACGTGTGGCTACATTTTTGATGGGGTGTGCCACATCGCGTCCGGGCTACTTCACACGGAGCCTCTGCAACACCCCGACACAGACACGTATAAATCTGGTCTTACACTCATCCAGCATTTCTCTCCCCTGTAATGGGCCCAGGCTGTGGTGAGCTGCTTGAAATAGAAGAGGGAAAAGAAAAAGAAACAAGGGGAGGACTAAGACGAGGAGGAAGACGACAGACGCGTAGTTACAGACGCATTTACCAGCGCATGGTAGCGTCTCTTTCCTCTGATAGTCGCCCACCATCAGGAACAAAGCACCATCAAAAATGATCAGCCAACCGTGGCAGGTGGCTAAATTTGGACATGCGTGCGGTGGCCACTGGCACAGCGAGAACCGTCTTCACTGGGACATCAGGTAGAAGAGACAAGCGGCGAAACATCATGAATATGAATCCTCACAATCCCGTCATGGACCTCACGAAAAAACACACTCACTTCAGATGGTGGGCGATGAAAATGATGTGAAAATTGATATAAAGGCAAACGCTCGGCCGCTTCTTTTTTTTTATTTTATGTGGTGACAGAAATATGAAGAGGGGGGAAGAGCCACTTAAAAGGGGGTTTGAGCTCGCAGCGTGCCGAGTTCTGTTCCATGACCGAAGCAGTGACCTTACAGCTGAGTCCTGCGTAAAAAAGCCGCCTGACATCACTCACCGAGCCCTTTCCCGTCTCACAATTTCGGGCCCCCGGTTTTTATTTGGAGAATGTGATAGTCTCGCACTCTATTTCACTTCCACACACTCACTCTTTTATACCGTTATGTGCAATCGCTCAGACACATGGACGCCCGCGCGCGCGCGCACACTCACACACGTACAGTGTTCTCAGACAGGGCGAGCGAGTGATATTCCTGGTGTGGTTGAAGGGCGGAGTGGGAAACAGTGGACCAAACCTGGTTTAAAGTTAGAATCATGTTGCCATACGAAGAATGACCTCACTTCTAAATTGAGGGAAACCCTGATGGATACTTTGGAACACAGCACAGTGGCAGGGCACCCGAACATCTCTGTCCCCCGCGATAATAATCTCACAGCGCCAAGTGGTATGATTTTACAACAGACTTGGCGATGGGGAATTTTACATGATGTCAGCTCATGCCTCCGCGGCCGCTCCGTTTTCGGTGCCAGCGAGTCCGCTAATCACATGACACATGATTTAAGCGAATGGTTTGCATTGCCGGGTTCCTATCAGAACGCATATCTTCACCGTACAGTAGAGAACAGTTGTCTCATCGCTGTTTTTACTCAAACTATATGATGAAGGAAGAAACAGCTTTGGAGCGGCTGTCACGGAGTAAACCGAGTGTAATCAAGTAGATTACTTGCCTCCATACGGCCTCGGCGTTGCCAGCCGTGCGGCTTTTGTGCTGGTAAATATTTGCTGTGAGTTGAGTTGCATGGCATCAGCACATCACAAGGACATTTTGTGTTTCCCAAACATTAGGGCGGTGACATCAGGAGGCCCTAATGATGTTTAACAAGCCCACCCAGTCCAGCTTCACCCTATAAACAACCTTGATATGCCCCCAGTCCCCCGTCTGACTGCTTTGGAGGGCAATAGAATCGAACGCCCACCTAACCTGGCCGCCCGTGTTGCTCTAGGGTAACGACAACAGACACTCGAGCTCTGCGCAACCTTTCCTAGCCTCGCGTGGACGGCCACACCTTCACCAGGTTGCAGGCGAAAGGGCCGTTTAGTGTTGGCCCCCTGAAGGAGACATGGCGCAGATGTTTTGATGTGGGGAAACCCTGCTTGATAATTACAAAAGAAGAAAAACAACCCCATAAGATCACTACGCCAGATGTGAGAGAAAGAGAAAGTGGGAACACCTTCGAGAAAAAGTACCGACCAGAGGCGAAAGGGGGGGAAGAGGAGGAGAATGGAAAAGTGACAGTAAAAAGTCAAAAATTTGTGACTGATTAGCAACCGTTTCCAATTAGAACGGCCGTGGACAGGAAAACCAGAGGGAGGGAGGAACGGGGGTCGGCGGGATTCATTTCCATCCGGCGAGCTTCAAAAGCGCACGCACGCACACAAACAAGAACTTGCATGGAGTGGAGTTTTCCAGCAGAAGCCCAATTTGTGTTTGGGCTCACTTACACTATTCTATGATCTCAGCTCAGACTGAGGCTGAATGTCTGTGTCTGTCTGTTTGCAGGTGGGATTTTGTGTCTACGTGTGTGAGTGCGTGCGTGTGTCTGAGTTAACGTGCTTGCATCATGTGTGCATGCATGCGTGCAAAGATGTGCACGCGCGACATCCAAAGTTTGCACGTGTGCCGCCGCGGATATATACTGTATATGTGCGCGTGCGTGCGTGTGTATTTGGGTCTGAGGCTGCCAGTGTGTCTGACAGGGGAGCAGAGGTCATGCTAAGGTTGGGATGAAGTCAGAATGTAATTATGCTTCAATGAACCAAAGGGGAAGTAATAAAGACCAGCTGTGTGTTGTGTGACTCTTGAAGTTCCACTTAAAGCGGGCTGCACATTCACTCTGGTCTCCCGCAATGTGCCGAGAAGGGGAATACACGGTATGTTGATGCTCCTGCCACGAAAGAAGGGATACAAGGGAGCGTTTAGAAAAATACACACGCGCACGTGCACGTGCACACGAACACACACACACACACACACACACACATTATTCAAAAGCACAGCGTCAGCAGCACATAAAGAGATAATAAAAATGGGCAAAATATTTCCTCTCACATTCTAATGGGGCAGGGTTGCCAAGGTGACCTGGCGTGACGCCAGGGACAGAGATGGTCAGTGAGTGCATATCTGGGAGGAGAAGAGGGGGTAAGAAGGGAGGGCAACACCAGGTGGTTTCACTCGGGCGAGCCAATCTCGACGGCTTGTGTCAAAAAGAAAGAAAAAAAAGAAAAAGGGAAGGGATAGAAAAAAACATCAACGGGCTTGTCAAAAACAAGAGGGGGAAAAGGGAGAACTTTATCTTCCCCCTGAATAAGCCTCCCTCCTTTCTCTCTACCTCCTGTGACCCCCCCCCCTTTTCTCTCCTCTTATATTCTAAATCTTTCTCTCTCTTTTTTCTCTCTCTCTCTCTCTGTCTCTCTCTCTCATCATCCTCTCCCCATCTGTCTCACTCAGACATGTTTTCCAGGGGCCTGCCATCCCTCGATACGGTATCCACCAACAGTAGCCCGCCGGTGCCTAGCGGAGAGCCCCCCTGAGGAAAGTGGAAACCTGGGGGAGGGCCCCCGGGGAAGGCCGGCTGCGTACAGGGTGATACGGGAGAGTTGGAGGGGGAGGTCATACGAGCCGCACTACCTGATAACCACAGCAGCTCTGTCTGGAGACCCGTGGAAGCAGAACCACCACACGTCTGCCGCATGTCCACTACAACAACCGGTATAGGACAGGTAGAAGTGGGTCACGGGTGGTGGAATTTAAACATACACGCGGTGATAACAGCAATCATGAATCAGGTTTTATACGGCAAGTTTCTTTTTTTTTTAACAACAAAGAGAGCGATGGAAACGCAGCAGTCAGACGCGAGCCTCCCCTGTAGGCCATCGGCACCTGTTTTCATCTGCTTGTAAACGGCCCCTGCATATCCCTCGCATTTGCATTTAAAAAACACAAAAGAAGCTCCGCGTGACCGAAAGATCGGATGAAAGTGAATCGCTCTGCACACGTATACGCGTTGCTCCAATCAAATTGTTAACCTGTTATCCGTTTTGTCGTTTCTTTTATTTCCATGAAATAATATTCCGGATGACAACAGATCAACGTCAAGTCGGTGATGTGTGCGCTATACAGTAACAGTAAGCATGAACAAACTCCATGAAGAGAGAAACAATGGCTCTGGAAGATGTGGCTCAACACACGTGTTTACACTGTTGTGTAAAAATCTCCCTGTAATGCTCCGCTCACATGGGCCGTTATTGGCAACTCATATGAAAGAAAACAAAAAGGGTACACCTCGGCTCCGAGAGCTAATTTTTCCCAGGGGTTGGGGGCGGGGGGGGGGGCTGGCTGTCTGGATTTCCACGAGTTTCCCAGGAAAAACAAGTAGGACTTTATCAGGGAGAGTACAAGTCACCGGGTCCCGATGTGGCGACTGGAGGCTGCTGTCAGAAGGGGGCTTCGTTAACAGATACTCAGCAGTCACCAGTCGCCCCCCCCGAAAACATGTGGTTCCTGTAAAAACAACCCGCAACCCCCCCCCCCCCCCACCTCCGCGATGAACCCCTTCCTACCGTCACACTGCCCAGAGAGGGATGTGTTTTTTCCTAAGTGTGTCCCCCTTGGGTATGATGTATGCGTGAGTGAGGCTGTGCGTTTCTGAGTGTGTGCACGTGTAGGACAGGGACTGTTCATTATTGTCGGTGTCAGAGTCCTCGCCACAGCACTTTGCGACTGGCATTCATTTAGATCGAGGCCGTGAGTGGTACCGCTTCTCGGAGCGGGTCCTGTGCCAGCCGTGTCCGACTCGGTTATTAAATGGAAAAGTCTAAACATTTACATTATGGTTTTGATCTCTTTTTTTCCTTTTTGTTCAGGCAATTTTCCCTTTGTCCTCGATCCTTCGCAGAAAGACAGGGATGACTGGAAATGAGGGGAATCGCATGCAACAAAGGCCCGACATGGGACTCTTAGCTAACGGACCCACCGGGAAGATCACACGCTAAACATTTTCATCTTTGTTTTTTGCCTAATAAAACAGGGATCTCACAGTGATTGTAACAGAAACATAGAACTTCGGCCGCCGCGCAGAAAGTATTACGTGCCGCCCGCTGCGGTTTGTGCCTCTCGTGTATCATCACCGCGCTCGAGTTAAGGGTACAGCATTCGGGCTCACACAGAATTGTCTAATCATTATTTTGTCTGAGAACTGAAGTGATAAAACCTGTGAAACACGGGTCGCGGCCTCATCGATGTTTGAGATTGTCCTCAGAAGAACAACAGCCTCGCTCGTCCCAGCAAGTGCCGTGTGCAGCAGCGAGTGCCGCGGATGAGTCGCAACCTTCTTTTTTTTTTTGATTGCATAACAGACTGGCTATTTTTTTCATCCAGATGGTTTGAAGAAGTCCTTGAAGATTCTGGACGGACCTTCAGAACAGCTGTAGGTTTTGTTAAACAACCTTCAGGGGTGTTCAAGGACAGGTCCGCTCTTTATTTTCCAGGAAACTAAACACTTTTGCTGCATGATTTGAATGTGCTAATAAAGAAAAAATGAGTTGGGGCTACCAAATGTGTGCAAAGAAACTATTTAACCACTATAACAAAGATAGTAGTATATAATAGTATATGTGTGTGTGGTAACATATTTTAATTTAAAATCAGGTGCAAAAGTCCAATATGGTTCCAAAGAAACCATTTTACAAATGCACATTCATGTCCATGTAAATACACATCATGCAACCTTGACACAGAATGGACGTTTCTAAAGTGGCTTGATTTGCTCGGCACGAGTGAGAAAATGACATCAATTCAACACACAAACTTCTTCTAATTCCAACCTACGACGTCCATGGTGTCGTCCACTCAGCCAGATGTTTGAATGATGAGTGACATTCTCATGTAATTAAAATTTGCCACCGTAGGAGCGGTGGCTACATAACCTTCGTGTGCCTCCGCCAGTGCCCGTTTCATATGTGCAACTGAACAAGAAGCTCTTCGAGTTCGTCCCGGAATGGAATCGGGGAGGAGAACGTGTCAAGGCCGGTGAGGGGTGACCGGGTTTCTACAAAGGAAATGGAAGCTAAGTGCTCGGTTGGTAGCCACATGAAATCAGCCACTATTATGTCCATGATTTTCCATTTAACCTCTGACTCGGCTCTGAACGGGGAACCACAGTGGCATGCCAGAGAGTCACAAAAATACATTTTCACACTTTCTCTTGGCACTGGTGTCTCATTTCGCAGCTTTCCTTTCTCTAAGTACGTGACAATCTGGAGCCATGAACTAGTAAACACATCCTTCTGGAAAACTCAACGTCTCCCCTCACAATAGAGATATATCAGATCCGGGGGGGGGGGCGGGCTGACCAGTCCTGGAAAGCCAAACAACAGACTGGAGCAAAAAAAAACAAAAACCCCACACCTCCTGAAAAACACATCAGGCTAAAAAAGAAGAAGCACTGGACAAAGACATATCCTGTCTCATATTTAGCACTCAATGACCCCGGCGGCTGACAAAAAGCACATCCCGGATAACAGGCAGGTTGGTGTCAGGGGTTGGCATCCTGCGGAGCGTGCCCGGGGAGGGAGAGGAGGATGCAGGTGGGTCTCCCGGTGCCCCCGTGCCGAAAAGATGCTTGAAAAGGGGAAATCCTCTTTAATGGTCACGAGAAATTCAGACGGCCCGAGCCAAAGAAATCAAATGAGCACATACTCCCAGGTCTACAGGCTCTTTTCAGTGTCATTAATCACAACACTACCACTGCTTTGGTGCTGTAAAAGAGCCACCGCGGGTGGAAAAACAAAGAGGCTTCTGTCCGCGTCACAGCGTCAAATCAAAACGGCGACGACAGCCCGAGTTGTTCGATCCTGCAGAGCACGAACAAAGTTTTGGTTGTCATTCGTAAGCCTGTGGCATGGGTCGGATCTCCAACACCGCAAACTGTTCGGCGCTTGCCAAGATTTAAAATCAAAGAAAAAGCTTGAAATGACCTTGTTTTAAAAGTCATTTACTTGTTTCTATCTTTGAGCATTTCTTTATTTTAGAACATAAAAATAGAACGATCTCCATCCCCACGAGCATTTTAGCTTCAAGAAACTACAACAATAAAAGTGAAATGGACCGATGACAAGGTGGAACTAGTACTTAAAGTGAGTATTTACAACGTTTTGCATTGACCACTGATGAGTCCAGTCATGACTGATCCCACCAGGAAGCAAACGCGGATGACACTACCATCGTTTTCAAACGTCTCCATTATTGCCCGTCCATACATTACAACCAGCAGCGTTTCCAAACTCAAAAACTCCGGAGTGGATGCGTAATGTGGACGTAGCCTGTACGTCCAATTTCTCTAACATCATCTCATCGTTTGCCCCTTTGTCAGAAGACAGGATTAAGTTCAGATATATGTGCATCTCCAACTGCATATTGTGAAATCACGCTAATGCAACTTGACTTTTTCATTTGGCGAACAATGGATTGTCAATGCTTATTGTCAGCAAACGTATTTCAACATTCAGAAGACACACATGCTTCCAGTTAAAAAAAACAAACAACATGCGAGGGTACGACAGGACAGGAATGATGGACAGTCAGTCGGCCAGATAAATACAGTTATTAAACATTCTGAAAGACATCACAGACACACATGACCTAAAGGATGGATATCCAAAAAAAAGTAAAAAATAACGGTGAACTTTTACCCAGATACTGGGAGGTAGTATCAAAAGTTAAATATTCATACAGCTGATGCTGTCCTTATCCACGCACTATCCATTTGCTATATATATACGTCACACAAACAGATTGACTCTCATATACAATCATGCTACAAAATGCTAATAATCCCACCCCTCCTAAACCCAGGGAAGAGATCCACGGCAAAAAAAAGACATTTTACAAATGAAGCATGTGCCAAATGATTTCATCAACCTCTCAATCCAGCGCAAGCTTGCCGAAATGAGTTTCAATCATTGAAGATTGTATATAGGAAGATGCATTCGTACATTCAAAATGCTCTCTGTATAAATGTGTTAGTATTGTCCTTGATAAATGGAAGCTCGCTGAGTGGTGGTCCACACCACAGTCAAGAGTTGAGATGAGAAAGGCCAAAAACCAAACACCGAAACCCCTTAAAAGTCCCCCAACTCCACTATAAACCCTGTCAAAGACAAGTTGTGTGTGTGTGTGTTTGTGTGTGTGTGTTTGTGTGCATGTATATGTGTGCGTCCGACCCCACATTTGAGAAAGTTCTGCCAAACACAGATCCATGTAAGGTCATCAGCCCACCTCGGACGTCTCTGCTTTGTGTCTTAATGGCAACTTCCCAAACACTCAGCTCTTCTCTTCCAGGGCTTCCCACAACTCACACGAACACACTTTGTCTCGTGTACACACACGCGCACACACACACAGACACACACACACACACACGTACAAATACAATGCAACCTGCCTGTAGGAGGCATGGAGGAGCCCAGACACCCCTGCCCGGGGTGAGGAGAAGTTATTGCCGCCACAAAGGCGGTTGTGTTTTCTCCCCATCAGTTGATTTGTTTGTTTGTTTGTTAGTCAGCAGGATGATTACAGAGATATTACTCAACAGATTTCCATGGAAATTTGGAAGAAAGAATGCATAACCTTTTGGCGTAGATCTGGACGAGGGGTTCAGAGCGTGGATTTTTTTGATTACTTTTTTTAATATGACTCATCCAGTTCAGCTCCATATTTCCTGCTCGGATGATGCTGGAGATTGACTGGAGATGCGTTTTCATAAACTAGGCGCACTGGCTTGTCTTTTACTTATGACCAAAGAATAATCGACAATCCGCGTTCACTTTTTCTCGAAAGCCGCCATTGATGATTGGCGGTGGCGGTGAGTAACACTGAGACTGTGACCTCACAGGCGAGAGGACATGATGATCTACGATGTTATATATTTATTTATTTGCTTGACACTGTTGCTTCCTGTCTAATAGATGTGTAAGATGGGTTGCAAAGTAGTGGCCGAAGACAAATCAAAGCCGGCTGTCATCAAATTTAGCTTGAAGTCGGATGAGCATTTAAATCACAGACAAATAGTGACCCTTTGTATCGTTTGTGTTTTAAATAGTTAAAGAGACCCAGGTCTTGAGACAGAACAGATCCCTTGATGTTTGTATTAGACTTACTGTATTCCCCCCCTGACGATTTGAGAAGTGCAATGAAAGGCCTCCTTTTGGTCGTCGGATCTATTTGTCGGGAAACGCACGACCTCGGGGAATTTCATGAGCTGCCAGATGCTGCACTGACCAATGTAGGCCAGACCGGCCAGTTCCTCTCACCTGCCACCAAACAGCCTCGAATACTCAGAGGAGTCTAGTAAACAGAATAAGAGTTTGGTCAGCCTGTGTTTGTGGCTCAGGGTCTGAGAGTGTGTTCTTACAGTAACACAGCTCCCTCTCATTCACCATTGTACCACTCCCCTCGTAATGTAGTCGGATCTGGCCACGTCACTATCGATAAGACAATCTGCTCCGAATAACAGTGATAAACCGAGTTGAGATCACTTTTCCCGGAGGCTGTGGGAAGTCCGCGCTTTTCTTTGGAATTAGAGTTTGGAGACAGGAGCCTGCTGTTCCCAAAATTCCTCTGTGTTCACACTTCCTTCCGAGCACGGTCCTCTTACGTCCACGTCAGATTACAGACTCGCATTAACTGAACCATCGCCACGTGTACTACAGCAGCCAGGAGGCGGGGGCGGGGGGGGGGGTTGCATCAGAAATGATTACGGTTGGACCCGTACGACGTTCCTCAGTGCGAGATTATCCTTGATAAAGAAAATCAAGCTGTTGACCCGCCGGTCGTAACAACATACCTGTGCAAAGAAGCCAAAGGGCAAAGTTGTGTTTGAGCGTTGCTGTTTCACAGTGCAGCTCCGCACTCATCACCTGCAGGGAATTTATTAGACCCCTCCACGGATGAGGTCACTCAGCGTGTTCAAGGGGATGGATACGCTGGGTATATTAGTCACTGACATACGCACACACACACTTCACACAGACACACAGTCACATACACGTGTATTTCCACACATACGACTATCACAAATGCTTTCACACGCACTCTCTCTCTTTCACACACACACACACACACACACACACACACACACACACACACACACACACACACACACACACAAACACACAGTGTGACTCAGGTCAGCAGAGTGTGCTCAGTTCTCATCTGGAAGCTCCAGACATGAGATAACATGGATCCAATGATGAACGTCTGTCTGACCAAAGGCAAACGACCCCCTGGGCTGAGGCCTGTTAACTACTCCATAGCGCATGCACACACACACACACACACACACACACACACACACACACAGATGTAGACAAACACTTCCCAGCCAGCTCCATGGCATATTCCGTTTAATCCCAAACAATCACAGGAGGCGGCGTGCGGGGTGATACGTTGCATATGGTCGAGAGGGAAATTTACACACGTCGACCATTCGTTCTCTTAGCTGTTTATCTGTGATTAATCGGGGCACTACATCCTGTCACTCTCCTATAAAAACAAGTCATACATCTTCAGGCTAATGGTCCGGCACAGTACATTGTGTGATGTTTAATGTCTGCTTCATTAGATTTATACACGTATAGATGGGAGGGATTTTAAAAATGGGAAAGGGGTATGAAAGTGGATCCCATGGGCACTGGAGTCTCGGACTACGTGGAGGATGTGTGATGCAGAGAAAGAGAAAAAAACATATACATGACACTTAACAAAAAGGTATATCTGTAATCAATTCTGTAAGGTGACTTGCTTGTTAAGACATTTCTGGAATGCTTTGCTGTCCAACGACCTGCCGCAGTGCAGAGCCACTGCTGAGAACTCACAAACAGATTCCGATTTCAGCTCAGCGGAATCACAGTGCCTCAGCCGACGAATGTACACACACTCACACGTGCATACAGATACAGCAAGTGCTTTCGGTAGCAATGCGTTGCAAGTCGGAGCTACAGTACATGTACCTCAGGACGACACACAAGCACCTGTGTTCCTGAATCACACACGTACCGTGCGAAGCCTGGGCATATGCACGTGTCCCGTTACAGATACTGTATACCCATGTTATTTTACCCCTTTGCAATTTTCCTCACCCAGCCAAGCGCAACACAGTTTGGAAACTCAACATGGATCGCTTCCCATCATTGCCATAGTTGCCATTTTCATAGCATTAGAATTTTTCCAGAGTGGAGAACTCCTGTTTGTTTTTACTGCTACTGTCACACGTTCGACCTGGTTCGAGCCGCCCGACCTGACAGAGCTCCTTTGTATCATAAAGCTGGCACGCACACTGTACATAGTACACACACACAGACACACACAACTTCAAACCTAATGGAAATGTACACGCTCATGCATTAATGGCGGATAACAAAGGCGTCCCCTCAAACACACACAAACGCGTGCACACCCCTGACAGTCAGAAGGTGAGCTGGGTTCCTTTACATCAGAGTTTCCTCCAGTCCGCCTTGTTGGGAAAAAATAAGTAGCATTTAACAGGCACAAAAGGAAACAGAGAGAGAGAGAGAGAGAGAGAGAGAGAGAGAGATGGAGTGAGTGAGAGGGAGAAGGAGAGAGAGCAGCCACCGTGTCCACTCGCACAAAGAGTGCGTTTGAGTGCCAGCGTTGCAGATGGAGCAAGTGAGTGCGCAATAACAACGCTGATGACTGATATTTCTTTAACACTGGAGCCTATTCCTCCACATGGAAAAGAGCAGCAGAAGAAGAGGAGGAGGAGGAGGAGGAGGAGCGGTGGCAAGGAAGCCTGGCGCGAGAAAAAAAACACTGTATTCACCTGATGCCAGACCATAACATTATGACCCAATCCTTGTTATGTTTACTGGTGGGGAACACTCGGTGGTGCAGGAAGCAGCTATAACATTGTTTTTCCCTCCCGTTAAAAAAGCCTGTGTTCTAGTAAAACTTTGGGGGGCTCAAACCCGCAGCTCCCCTCAATCGGCTTCCAGGGGGAAAGCTGAGTCACCTGAGCCCGCCCCTCTGCCCTCCAGCTCTCTCCATCTATCTTCAGCCATCCTTCTCTCTTTTTTTCTTCTTTCTCTCCATCTCTTCTCTCTCTCTCTCTCTCTCTCTCGGCCTTTTGGAGGTTGCCACGGAGTGTAGAGCTGAGCCAAAAGAAAAAGGGGAAAAAAGGGAAAAGACATTCTTTATTGCAAATATACTCACTGACACTGATCCATACTGTAGAATATCACAGGAGAAGCTTTCACACTCTGCACTGCTGTTAAAGGGGAAAGAGATGCATATAGCACATATATGATATACATTGAAATACAAGCATGGGTCTACTGTAATTTCGTCTGTATAATGTCGTTATGTAAGATGAATTTAGGACGCAGAGACTACCTGACTGACAGAGAGGTCTGAGAGGAGTTCCTCTTCTGTCGAGTCATTTGGTCACGGGCTGCCTTCTAAATATGTCATCAACACAACAGAGGGATCTTTCTCGCAAACACATGTTATGGTACAGGAACAACAACCAAGAACAGAAGGGGCAAAGGAAAGGAAGAAAAGAAAAAAAACCAAGAGGCCGTTGCTCACAAGGCCAAGGCTGGATGGATCTGTTGCTGTCTGGACGAGGACGTCACAGAGCAAACTTTTTAATTACAAATAGATTAGACCACTGCTGTTGTGTGGTCTCTGTGTAAACTCCCTCAATATTTTGTTTTGAGACTTGTGCGGATTCCTTCCCCTTTTTGTTTGTCTTTCAGGAGACCCAGGAATCTCTCTGCAGTCGGGGGCCAGCGCAGATTTGTGTACAAGAAGGAGAGGCAGAGAGAAAAGGAAAAGGGAGAGGGAAGGCAGGCCTGAGTTCACATGAGTCCAAACTTGGAGCAACGTTTTGCACCAGCAGCAGGACCCTTCCTGGACGCTGCTCTTACTGGGCATTTGAGCATCGAGTGAGGCGCCGACAGCAGTTCCACTCATTTCAGACGCACAGCTGAAGAGTCAGACTGGAACCACTGCGTGCAGCATTAACAGGGCATCGACTCCCCTGCCCTCCATCCCTCCCTCCCTCCCTCCCTCCTCCCTCGCTCCCTCGCTCCCTCCCTCCCGGACTGCCTCTGACTCGGGTCCAGCTCCAAGGGCTGTGGGCTGATGTTGTTATTGTTGTTTTTCGTGCTTGAGAAAAAGGAGTGCAAGCCAAAATGTACTCCTGTTACAATAACAAGACCTGGAGGGCCCCTGCTCGGCTCTACACCGGGCTTCATTGGTGCGGGATAGCACCAACAACGATGTCTGTGGACGATCAACAACCAAATTTGCTAAGGGGTAGGGGTGGGAGATCAGCCAGAGACTGTTCTTTTTCCTCGTCTTGCCTCAGGCGCAGAGTCTCCGTCACTGTTAGACAACCATCTCTGCTCGCTTCCTTGTGTGCGTGTCATCGACCGCGGGCAAGAGGCCGTGTGGGGATATAAGAGTCTGTCTGACACGTACACAGCGGCATTATGGCCGTATCTCTTTCGTATAAATAAAGACCTGAGCAGACATAAATGTGGCATCTGCACCACATACTAATACATACTGCACTGGTTCCAAATTCCCAGATAGATGCATATCATGATATTTGGATCATAGAGTTTGCCTCATAAACACTAATGGTTCATGGACTATTACATCTTGCTCTAAATATTTAAGAAAACATTTTCAAATACTTAATAGATAATCTAAAAAGAGTAACCAAAGCATATGAAGGAGGATAAGGGCTCAATCATTATGGCCAAGACTGTTTTCTATTCTTTCTTATCAAACCCCAGTGGCACTGGTTGTTGCGTCGGTACGGAGGTATGGAGGCTGCGTGTCGGAATGCAACCGTTGTTTCCCAGACATTGTCCTTTTCCTGCCAGCCCTCCTGGCATGAGAATACAGCGAGAAGATCATTCCCGAAAACATTCGCAACGAGCAAGAAGACGCGCTGAGGACTGTGAGCGAAGACACGCAGCGGAATCGCCGCCGTGTCCTGCCTCTTGCACGCTCTACCCCAGACACTGCAGAATGGAATGCGTCTGAAAATCTCCCGCTGTGTTTGTCATGTGTGAACGACAAACTCTAAAAACAAAATACCGTGTGGACATTTCTCTTGAGCTCATGTCTGAAAAGAGCTTACGATAAAGATGTTGCCACCCGGTTTTCATGGGATCCACTCCTCATCAATAGGTGTCGGCGTCACTGATTCCTGAGCAATTAAGATGGCAATAGTCTTTTGCATCCTGTTTTCATTTAAACCTTACTTAACAATATCAGCAACACAATCGTGACCAGCATGGCTGCAAGTCTAAGCTGCTTTTTGTTTGTTAATTTATGTTGCATACATTCCATATATGTAAAAAAAAAAGGAAAAATGGCACGACACAACCTCACCTGGCTGGTGTCTGATCGGTCGGCCAATTCTGATGTAGACTGTACATGTTTGGGTTTTTTTCCATAATATGCTTGAAACCTCAAGAGCTGTACGAAACGCTCCGGTAGACATGCACCTGACTGCACGTCTAACAGACGCGCAGGTGTCGAGAGGCTTTTAAAGACAGTCACAGTCAGACAAGCATCTAATTGACGGCCTTGTACTGTGCAACATGTTATTATGTGGATAAATACACGGATAGGACAACCACAGCGAGCGCAGGCTCGCTGCGAACTCGGCTGACAAAGGGGTTACTGATGCAGAGGGTACAGGGATTAGGAAGGTAGTGGAACCCCTCAGACCCCGCGATGCCTCCGCATACTGGGGAAAGCCCAGTCATTCCATCAAAACTATTTACATAACTCCTTGGAGAAAATTGGCCCCCGTAGCAGTTAGCTTTTCCATGTGCGCCACACAGTAGAGACGCTGTTACGATAATTGTCCTCTTACACGAGCAGAGTGCATATACAGTACAGTATTTACAGTAAGAAAATAAAGACAGGGGGAATGGCGAGCGGGAAAGTGAAACACAGAGAGAGAGAGAGAAAGAGAAAACTGCTGATCAGTAAAGAGAGTGGGGTTCCACGGATATTCCCCCAACACAAACACATCCAGAGTTGATTTTTTTGTCATTTTCTTGGCTCTGTGAAGTACAGTAGTTGGCAGAACAGTAGGCTCTCTATGGTTTGTATGACTGGATGTCATGGTCTTAGCGGTGGCTTCCCGCTGCCTCAGCGTATGCCCGATTCCCCCCCTCCGCGGTGACTCCTTACCCTTTCTTCTACCTACACTCTCTCTTCCGTACTTTTCACTCATTCACTTGTCTGCCCCCTTTTCTTCTAGTGCTCTCCTCAGCAACCCGGTTGACAGCACAATCAACCCTGGGCCCAGTTGTGCTGCCTGCTGCACCCACTCTCCAGCTGGCATCCATTGTCCGCAATTAGTTCCAAGTCATCTGTTCGACAGCACGCATACTTGTATGTGTGCAAACTTGAAGGTGGATTTTTTTTTTTTTTTTGCAAGCTTGCACACAGGGTGCAAATGTGCCCACGCATCTGAGCAGAAACACGTTTTCTGTGCATTTTTATGATCAGCAGGAAAAATCAGTAAGCTGGAGGGGGGGGAGGCATGGAAGGACACAGGTCTGACCCGGTCCAATTATTAAGAACAATCCATCAATACGCAGAGCAAGTCCTGGAGCAGGCTCAGTGAAAGCAGAAAAAAAAAATGTGGTTCTTACGAGGAGGGAGAGAAAAATCTGTCTTTACAATCCCCCTGTTTCGGCTTGCCAACTTTCTGCTGGCTGTTGGTACTGCGGAAATGAGAGCGTGCTAGATTCTCCCCTCCTGAGAATAACACAAACCCCTCAAAGCTCAAATCAAACACACAATCCACGTCACAGGAAACCATTTTGAAGCGTAAAACCTCCCAATGGGAGATCCATTTGAATGCTGCGGGTATGCGCTGCCTTGCTCGCCCCCTGTGCCTCCCTCCTCTCTCCCCTCCCGCTCTCTCAAGGCTTCAACCACAACCTAACCCGAACCACACCACCCCTCAGACGACAAGACTCCCTTTCTCCCTCTCTCTCTCCTTGTCCATTCCCCCCTTTATTCCGCTCCTTTTTTTTTCATTGTTGTTCTTCTTTGCCTCTTTCTCGCCACACCAATTACTAATTTCATCATCAAGAATTACAATGAGACAGATAGATAGATAGATAGATAGATAGATAGATGGATAGATAGATAGAGATAGATAGATACAGATAGATAGATAGTGACAAATGTTTAATCAGGTTAAGGGTCATGAGCCAGCTCTCTCTG
The DNA here is from genome assembly GCF_022379125.1 of Scophthalmus maximus. Taxonomy (NCBI): domain Eukaryota; kingdom Metazoa; phylum Chordata; class Actinopteri; order Pleuronectiformes; family Scophthalmidae; genus Scophthalmus; species Scophthalmus maximus. The sequence goes on along the minus strand of NC_061521.1, from coordinate 19,773,485 downwards.
CTGAAGTACTCAAGTGACCTCCTGCCGCCAACAACCCCCCCCCCCCCGTTTCAAACCTCAACCACAACCTCTCGTACCCCCATCCCGCTCTCCTCGCTTCTCCCATGAACCTCCACCCCTCACCCTCCTCTTCGCCTGGCAAATGAAACGCAGAGGTCAGGAGGGCATATGGGAAGGCAATCACAGTAGTTTGTTTTGGCACTCTTACCCCCACACCAAGTCCTTGGCTGTGCAGGAGCAATGCCGCCACCTTGCCTGCTTGCTGCCCTGGGAAACAAACACATCCTTAATCACCCAGAGGCCCTGTATCCGCCAAGGCCACACCAGTAGAGCCCTGTCTGACAGGCTCATGGCCAGAAAAAGTTGCACTCCGTCAGATGAACTCGGGTCAAGCCAGTCAAGCTCCGACTACTGAACCCTGGCCACATCAGTGGCAGCCAGACAATTAAATCCAGGTCGCATTAGTCGAGTACCCTTTGTTGAAACAGTGCCAGCGAAGACATACTCTTCAAGCACAGTGTCTACTCAGCTCAGGTCACTCTGATCAAGCCATGGTGGTCGAACCAAGGCCAAGGAAGTCCAACCCCCGTTGAACGAATCCAGGCCACAAAAGTCCAGCCGTGCTGCTGGAAATCAAGCCACAAAAGGCAGATATATCTTTGGCCGGGTGAGCAGTTCTGTCATTATGTTGGCTAAGTGTTGGCTAACAGAGGGCCTGTCTGACGTAAGCGCTGCGCAGCTGAGGGCTGGCACTGCAACAAGATGTAAGACGGGAGAGGAGATGCTTTAAATAAGAGCCGGTGGCCAACTGCCATTTAGACCCAGAGATGAGTTAAACAAATAGTCCTGTGCCATCCATCCGTCCTAATCCCCCAAAACCAAGACCAATTGCTTCTAAATCTCACTATTTCTCTCTCTGCCCATCTGTCTCTCACCACTTCACCTTCTCAAATACTTTTCCCCAACCACTCACCCCTTTACCGCACTTTCACCCTTTAGTCAGTCACGTACACATGGTTTGAAACGATCAGGGGTCAACAAATTGAACACATACAAGTCTGAGAATGTGTTTGTGTAACTGTGTTTGTGTCAACAATAGGGATACTAAAACCCAGCCAGCATTTGTTGCAGCTCCCCCGCCAGTGTCTGTTTGACAATGAGAGCTAAGGTGGGGCTTGAGATCCCTGCAAGACTGTAAACCAAAGCGTTCTCAGACCTCAAAGCATCTCCTTTCTGGGATCTCGTACTAGAATGCATGTGTTAGCCCGACACACATACACGCACACCACATTACCCTCTGTCTCCATCAGGATGTCGGGCAATTAACCTCAAGGCTGTTCTCCCTGGGTGATAAAGAGATTAGTGACCCTGGTTTGATTGTGCGTGATGAGAAGGGACTTGTGTTAAAGTACATAAGATCTCATTGCTCGGAGGAAATTAATTCACCCAATCTCCAAGGCCCGTTGTTCCCATGGTCTCTCCTCTGTGTTTCAAGTCGGGGGTGACCTGCGGGCAGGCGCGGAGCAGTGATAGACCCACTGATCCCCGTCCAGCCCACCGTGCAGCCGACCGGCAGCTGGAGCACCGAGCAGGTACACGAAGCGGGACTTCCAGGAAGTTCAGCATCAGGGATCATTCTGTGTTATTGACTTGGCAAAGCCTCCAGCCAGTACAATTCCATCAGAGTGGGATTCACTGACTGCACAAGTGCACATATGTGTATGTGTGCAGACCAGGGCTCAGTGCTCTGTGGTCCAGATGGGTGGCCAGGCATCAGTTGATTTCTGTTATGTTAACTGAATCCATTTGAACATTCAATCCTTATCCGTCTCTCCCCCGAAAAAAACCACGTTAACCTTGTGCAGTAAACTAGCTCCTCTTGGTCACTCGCAGTTAGTCCGCATGTATCGAGTCGTTTACAATGCAAATGTATGTGCTGAATGGCTGGCAGTGACAGGGACCACCCAGCTGGTAGGGAAGCATTGTGTTGATAGACGTTAAGCTGAAACGGAGTGTCAGAATAAATTCTTCCCCTCTTTCAGACAGACGGCTGCTCATAAGCTTCACAAACACCACGCCACAAAAAAACAATGCCTGATAGCTCCTCCCCCCCCTTGTTCGCCGCAAATAAATCTTTCAGCGCAAAACACGGATCAAAGACGCTGCCATTCCCATTCAGTGATTAGGGCTGGCATGTGCCATCTTCTTTTGTCCCGACTTCTAATTGATCCTAATTGATGTTGTGACAGACGGAGAGGGGAAGGATCTCTGGAGGAGCGCAAGAGTTGGAAAACAGCATTCAGTTTTTATTAGACACCAGCACTGCTGGAGAAACCAGAATTAGACATGGCGGGCTTTGCTGATTGATCTTTTGTGTTGCACTGAAAGCCAGTGGATAAAAATGATGAAGCAATAAGATGCTTCACGCAAACCAGACCCAGGACAAGATATTAACAAACTCCACAAACAGTGGAAGGAGAACCATTCCGATCTTTAACTGATGTACAAGAACCACAGTAAAAAGCATCAGCAGCTAAATGTAGACTTAATTATTTATATCCTGTTGGTGAGATTTTAAAAGAAAGTAAAGAAAGAATTAAGATAACCATGTGTATTTCTCTCTCTCTGTCTCTCTCTCTCTCTCTCTCTCTCTCTCTCTCTCTCTCTCTCTCTATATATATATATATATATATATATATATATAATGATTTGAGTACTTCTCCCACTGCTTTACTCAGAGATGAAATGACATGCAACTATGGAGTATTACTGTTGCTGTTTACCAAAATCATTGTTGTTTTCACGTGTGCATGTGTACGTGTGTGCGTGCGAAAATAAATCCGTAAAGCATGTACGGATTTTCTCCAAGCTTGCTGAGATCTTTGGGACAGTATCTCCAGATATTTAACGTTTGGAGCAGATCTGTCAAAGGTCAAGTTCAAATTACTCTGCATCATATGATGTCGTGATAAGCAATGTCGTCGATGTGTAGTGAATGACGTCACTATGAAGTCCGAAATTTGGCTTCATATAGTGTAGCATTAACCTTCGCAACCAATAAGATGAACCAATCATTCATCATCCTGTGGTATAAATTATGTCATAATGACGTCATTATGAAATGGCATTATTACAATATAACAAAGTAAGCATCCCCTGATTGCTGTATATACAGCGTGCGCAAAGGTTATGCATCGCGCTTCTAATGCTTTTCATTAATGAATTTCAACAATGGTGACAAACACTTATTATTAAATGAATCCTTGTTCTTGTCCAGCCGGACTGTCAATCAATACAGTTTGTGTACAGTCAACATGTTTCAATTGTAGTGTGAAGATCGGATTGGATTTCGTTTACATGAAGCTCAAAGTTGCACAAAAAACTGTATTGACTTATTGATTTATTTTGCAATTTTGTATGCTGACAATTGAAGATCATCTGCCATTTATTCTGAATATTAGCAAATAGTTGTTCATTAGTAAAGCATACGCATCTAGGCAACGATAAACAGCCGGTTCACATGTTTTCTACAATGTCCCCCTTCGCTTGTTGCTCCTGGCCCTGAGCCAACAAGTGTATAGATGTGAGTACAGTATGACCGTGTACATTCAGTTAGGGGCCACATCAGGGGGCATTTTATGTCTCTCTCTGTGTGTAGTAAATTCTTGTAAAAAAGCAGAAGATGTTAACTTTTCTTTTTATGTAAGGGTGCATACGGTGCATGGACTCACACTGGAGCAGACACGCACACACACGCACATATATACACACACTTATGGGGTGACAGAGTGCACTGGCTGAGCTCAGATGAACCGATGGCAACCTGGGGAAAGAGGAATGTGTATGGCGCGGGTCCAAGAGAGGCCGTCAGAATCCTCAGCAGGCAACCCCGGTTGTCTTAGTGAGCACAAGTGTGAGCGCGTGAAAGTCTGTGCGTCTGCACAAGAGGCTGGTAGGGGTGGTAATTGTGCAACGATATGAGTTTGTGCAATTTCACAGACGGTCGACGATTGATTGTGTGAATGTATGGGACAAAGCCTTTAATTTAAACCTTCCTTGCGGGGCAGACTTTAATCTACTTTATTTGTAGGTCTATCTTGCAGACAGCCATCCCTACACTGTGCCCGCAATACTGGTGAGATAAAGGTACAGCATTTGCTGGTGTTACTGTGAGGTGCTTGATCTTAAATTCCTCTACAGCTACAGGATGCAGGGAAGCGTCTGTAGGCAAAGAGCTCCCTTGCACGTGGGCGGTTAATACCGCCACGAAGGAGATGTGTCCCCCCTGGGGAGGCCACAAAGAGTCGGGGAGGGCGCTCACTACACCGTCCACTCATCCCCTACCGATACCAAAAATACAGCATGATGTCATGCAGCTTCCAAACGTGGACTGCAGAGGCAGAAACAGGGTCATGTGTGCACTTGACTAATGCACAACTGAACAAGAAAAAAGGGGAGGGTAACGACGAGAGTAGGGAGAGGAAAAAGGAGAAGAGTGAAGGGCTGTTTAAAATATTCAACCCCCCTTCCATTAACTAGCCATGTAGGGATGGGAACACGACCTGCACTGTACATCTCATGAGAGAGAGGGGGGGGGGAGGTAGAGAGATGGTGCACTGTGGGAATAGACCTCTTTCATCCAGTAGCCCTTAAATCCAGCTCAGCATTTTCTCAGTGATGTCATCTCTTTCTCACTCTCACTTTACCCTCACCTCCATCTGCTCTCTTGCTCCGTCCTTCCCGAGCTTTCTGCGTCTCGCACGCACATGCTCGCATCACCTCCCTCCCTCTGCACTTGCACGACGCGTGGTGCATCACAATGTGCATCTTGTTCAGCCTACACAGATCCCTATAAATCTGAAGCTATACCTAAACACTCAACCTGCGTCCAGAAGAAATAGGTTTTGTGTGTCTGTCTGTGTGTGTGTTGGTTTCTCCGCATTACCTTCTCCATTCCTTCACAATCCAGCCACACAGCATCATCTGACAGGCTGCGAGAACAGGGTTTTAACAAACAGGGAAATGGCTGCCAGCTGCACGGACAGGGCCGGACGGGGGGGGAAACACACTGTGCTCGCTTTTTATTGGATATGAAGAGAAGGGAGAGGCATGGAGAGAACATGCATGAGAGAGGAGGGTGAGGGGAGTGTACGTACAAAGGAAAAAGCTATTTAGCGGTCATTATTTTTTACAGCAGTGAAGTTGGTGTGGTATATCACTCGCTGACGAGAAATAATGATAAAAAAAAGACCTCCATTAGGGAAACATTTAAAAAACACCGACAAGTGCGCACTTAGCTTTGTGACTTTAGGGTCGAGCGCTCCGCAGGAGACGGCGAGCTGGCCGGTCGCTGCCAGCGAAGACTGGTCCGATCTGCTCTTGCAGGAGCAACACACCTGCTAATATAAAGCCAAGTTCCTTTATCACTGACATTATTCAATTGTTTATTAAGAGTCTAATATCATAATCTTACTATCTACATTTAAATCGTTTGAATTATTACCAAAAAGAGTCAGATGGATCAAAGGCGTCTGGTTAGGCATTTTTCTCAAACTAACCTGGAGGACATTCAAGTGAATTGGACAGTCAAGGTAGAAAATCATTGAAAATGTGTTTATATTAAAGTATGTGTCATTTTTATAACTAAGATTATCTCTGTGGAGCTGCCATAGAAGGGCCGCGACATGAGGATGCGGGGCCTTATAATCGAGGAGCTTCCTGCTGATGAATGCAGCGAGCTGGGGGTCACTGAGGGGAGAATGATGAAAAGGATAACTGGAACTTCAGCCTAGCCAGATTTTTCAGGATAAGTGGATCCGGTCTGTTCCCCTTGAAAAACTTCATCCTCATGTCACGGCTCCAGCCTCCGACGCCGCTGATCAGCTGAAATACAAGAATTTCAATGACTTTTACAGCGATAGCAAACGAGGCCAATTCTTCCCACATAAACTGTTTCCCCAAAACTTAAGGAATGTAATTGAGACCCACATAAAGTGCGTGGAATTCAACTTGCATCATGCGTTTTAAGGTAAACGTTGCATTTTGAGGTCAACCCCTCTTCTCCTCTGGAAGAGAGAAACAATAATCTGTTTTATTCGTGTCCAAACACTACGTAATTTTGGCAGCGCCTCCGCAGATGTTACCACTTAAAAATCAAAGGCTGTGCTTCTTCGGCTCATGTAACATTTTTATTGATTAGAATTATAACCCAAATTATATTGTCAGTACAACTATTATCATGGGGAAAAAATCGAATCATAAATCTTTATTTTTATTCTCAGTATACTTTAAATGATTTTTGAAAAACACGTTACTTCGACTATTCAGAAAACAGCCCGTTAGGGAAAGAGTGTGTTACATCGTAGAGCATCGATCTATTGCTTTTATTGTTTTGCTCCATCTGCGCCCTAACTGTTTTTCTTTTATCACTTAATTTGTTGTCGCTGTTTAGTTGTTGTCTGTAAAGAGCTAAAGTGACTAAGACACATTAATCCGTGTGAGCAAGAGATGAGCTCATTACCCAAACGTGTCATTTGTGTCCGTCTGTGCGCTATAAAATTTGTCATGTTCTTAATGTAGCAGTATCCAAACACAGAGCATGACCACCACTGTCAACAGGCCTTAAACAACGTAATAATACCAGCATCTCGGAGCCGGTTTAATGAGAGAAGAAATGGCTGCAGTATAAAGTGAGCGAAAGTATGTGTATCTGACTTGAGAGGGAACAGGGTATCCCCATGACAAGGAACAGAAGGAGAACAGGGACATATTATTGCTTGGCAAACACCAGAACTTGATTTCCCAACTTCCATGTGGGGTCTGTTCAACAGGAATCTGGTCTCCTTCTCTGCTGGTTGAGCAGCTGTTTCTCTGGAGGACCAGACTGGGCAACAGAGAGCTGAGGAGCAGAGAAAGAGGGGGGAAAAAAAGTGAGAACAAGGCAGACAGAGAAGAAATGGACTGGCTGTGTTACAGGGGGCTGGTTTGGTTCCAAATCAGATTGCTTTATAGCAACGCAGGGGGTGAATGGTTCCAGGCAGCAGACAATGGGCCAACAGGTTCAATATTGACATTCTCCTTAGTGATAGCCGAGTTGGCTGGGTGAGGTCAGGCACTGGACCTTTGTGAAACCCAGCCAGCATTAGTGGTCATGGCTGGGGGACACTTACAGTAACCTTGGCCTCTCAGTATAATGGAGGGTCTGAGCAAGCCCAGGAGAGGTCCCCTCCCCTTTATGGGCCTCATTACCGTAAGAGAGCCTCGTCCTCAAGTGGCCCGATTCAAACACAGATCATTACTTTGTCAAAACAGCTACCAGACCACATTGGCACACGCGCGGGCCGGGCTGTGTGGCAAACAAAGTCTCGGGGAGCCAGTTGTTGAGCGCAGCAGCCGTAGGAGATGAGGCGAGGGGGAACGCAAGAAAAAGCACACAGAGCACTTTTGGACAAGTGACCGTTTATTCGTTCTGACTCCAACAGCACTTACAATTAGACAGATTCACTGGCAAGTCCCACATCCAAGGCAAACACGCACGCGCACAAAACACAATGTGTACCATCGTCTCTCAGCCAGAGTTATGGCGAGAGGCGCTGCCACAAAATAATAAAACACTCCAGCAAATTCCATGCCGTTGCTTTGCTGAAACAACATCTCAATTGTTGTTTACCTAAAGTGGTCAATTAATCCGAGGCAAACTCATAAAAGAGGAAAAGGATGCGGGTCGTCCAGGTAGGCTGATCCAACTGGCTGAGATCCAGTGCGACTCGGGACACCACGCTATACCACTCCCCCCGGTGTGGCAGAGGGAAGGGGAGTGTAGGACTTGGACAAGGACACGGAAGGACACGAGAGGGGACACACTGAGGAACGGGTGAGTCCAGTGAGGTGGATGTGCTGAGGTACCAATGCCAAAGACGAGGAGTTAAAGGAGAAGGAGGTGGAAGAGTCAGGGAGGACGAAGAGGAGGTCATCTGAGGTGATGGGGATTCTGTACGGTGGGCTGGTTTCATGAGAGATGGAGCAGGGCCACTCTCCTCCTCCTGTGATTCTGCTCTGGCTATCGTTACTGGGCTGGAGCCTCGCAAACTCGCTCTCTCTCCTTCACACACACACACACACACACACACACACACACACACACACACACACACACACACAAACACACAAACAAAACACGTCTCCTTTCTCCCACACACATGCTTCGTTCTTCTTTACTACATACTCGTGAGGGTTTCATACAGAAATAGAAGTGACATCACAACAGTCGCGTTGTAAAACAATGCACGTGGCTCCCAGTGAAGCACCCTGCACGCGCACGTGTACGTGCAAAGACTTCCTGGTCAGAGGGTTTGTCTCAGAGTCCGAACCACTCGGTGACGCCTCCTCTCCTCGGGTCAGATTTCTGCCTCTGCTTCTCATCCTCAATGAACTTCTCCTGCATCTCCTCCATGGAGCCCTCCGCCGGCGTCCCGTCCTTTTCCGGGAAGATGTCAGGGAAGGTGAAAGTATGGCCTTGGGCCTGGAAGGGAGAGGCAAAAAAAAAATAAAAATAACAAAATGAGCCAAGAAACCATCATTTTCTGAGCTAATCATAGGAGGAATTTGGAACTACTTAAAATCTTTTCACAAAAACAATTTTTTTGTGTAACAAACAAATGTGTCAAGCTGCATTTTCCTTTAACCATTTCCCAGTTATTCACAGAGATGAGTAGTGAGATACTGGATGTGGAATTCAGGACACTGTTTCTCCCTCTATATCCCTCTTCCAGTTACACAAACGCTCTCTTCCTCTCTGGCGTTCAATTACTCCAACTCTCCCACATTTAATCTCTCATCTCTCTCCATTTCTCTGGTCTTGATTTATTCAGAGGGAGAGGATGGTATCCATTATTTATTCCATACCAACCCATCTCTGGCCGTAGCTAATGCATCACTGGCCCGAGCGTAGTCTGTGTCGGGCTGCCACGGAGTACAGTACAGTGCAGTTCACGCACATGTATGCTTTGCACGCCCACACAAAAAAAAAATAACAGGTCAGAGGGTGCAGGCGCACACACACGTATCCATGGCCGATCCCTCTCCGTCTCTGCCATAGACACCTGGCAACAAGAATCCTCCGTTATCAGTCTCATACTAGAATGACTGCACTTTATATCTTAACTTGTGATGATGAAACTGCACTTAGAGGTTTTATTTTCGTCATAAGTCTGTTCGGATTTTTGTGCAAACTGTTAACAACAGCTTTCTTAGTGACAAATAGTCAAACGCCATGACTCACAAACATCTCAATCATTTTACTGAGACCTACGACTGTAAAATGAATTGCTTCCACGCACACAGTTGTCAATCAACTGCTTGGTTTTTGAATATGTGAAATACTTTGTTTGGGGTCAGTGTGTAGGCGTTGAGGAATGGTCTGGCTCTGAATGTTACTCTGTCTGTCTACAACCCCCAAAATACCGAGAGAAACATGCATATAATTACCACATAGCATTGTTTAATTCCCAAAGGGGGGAGACGACATGAAGCGCAACTCAGCCAAAGTTGCAGATGCAGTTGGAATCTCAGGTGTTATTGCGCTATGTTTATAGTTATAAATATGTGGGTTCTGGTGCATGTTTTTTGTCTTTTGCTAGTTAGGTTGTGACCTTACTATTCCATAAAATACCTTTTTTTTTAAGACTAGACAGGATAAATAATGGCTGGATGCTCCGAGGACTTTGGTTCGTAAAAAACAGCGAGAGGATGAACGCTGGTTGGAGCTTAGTTGCACACACACAAGTTGTGTGATGCTCCGTATCACATATTTAAAAGCAGCAGATTGGCGTTGAACAAATTTCCTTGCTATTTTTAGGTCCTCGTAGATCCACAACCTTGAAAAAGCTTTGAGAGGACACTTAGTTTAAAGCAAACAGAGTTACTGCGGGGGCTACTAATTGGCTTCTGATGATAGGAAATGAAGAGAGAAATGGGCAGGAAATGCTAATGAACTGTTATTCTTAATGAATAAATGTTAATAGGAACAGTATGTTTATGCTGCAAAAAGAATCCTTTACTTCCAGCTGCAGTATAATTACATTTTTCAAATATGGTGTCTTTTATTCTATAAAAGCAAACAAACAATAATAATTGGAGGGACAATGCTTTGTTTTTATATTGTAATACTGCCATTTCATAATGACTTTGTCATGGCATCTTTTTAACTATATGATGAGTGATTAGTTCATCTAAAGAAGCTGAGGGGTTGTGGCTCACATCTTAATGGTTGCAAAAGTTCCAATACAATGCAGAGATACCACGGACAAAATTTCAACTGTGCCCGACGTCATTTTCGGGCTTCTACACGACGTCACTTATCAATGTATTAAAAAAGATGTGGAAGTATTTTTCTGATCACTATGAACTTTAGATTTTCTATCTAGCTCTTACATTTTTGGTGATAAAATGTGTTTTTTGGACAATGTTGAGTTATTTTGAATACACACAAATCCAAAAATAATTACAATCGGTTAAACAGGAGTGCAGGGTAAAACAAACGAACAACAAAAAAAAACAATTAGCCCGATGAGCTGTTTAACTATTAGACAGATTAGACACCGCTTTTTCTGTCACATTCATGCACGGTCGGAAGAGCCTTCAGAGGCAATTCATTGTTAAGTGTCTTGCCCCAGGACACATCAGCATGCGGACTGGGAGAAGCTGGGATCGAACCGCCAAACTTCGGGTTAGAGGACGACCGACTCTACCTCCTGAGCCACAGCTGTCCACAGTGTTTCCTGTCGGGGAGAGGAGCTCCATTTCGGCTGTTTTAACTTTGCGGACCCTTTACATACACACAAAAAACTATTATAACAAACTGGAGGAAAGGGGAAAAAACTGAAAAAGCATAATGTCTCTTTTACCAGTCACCTGGTCTTCGTGCATGTGAACAACAATCGGACCCGACGTGTCCAATGTGACAATACTGGCACGACGAGGCATCAAAGACATTCAAACACCCAAAACACTGGTATTAAGGAAAAGTACTATTTTTGGTACGATAGTTTACAGACTTGAATTCGTGTTACTCAGTAAAACCAGGCCATTGAGAATAAACTCTCTGATGAGGAGCAGCGAGAGCAAAATATGCCACAACCTTCAATCAAAAAGAGGGGCCACTCTGTTCTTGTGTTCCTGTCTTGCAGCAACTCCTGTATTGCAAACTACAGGAGGCTTTCTTTTTTTAAAGGGAGTGCAGTAATGCAGAAACACAGACGAGAGTGCAGAGCCAGTCAGGAGGAGAAAGCTTAGTCAGGCAAAGGCAGAAAGCTGCCAAACACCAAAGAAGCACCTGGAAACCGGTGGCCCTGCCAAGGCCCTCGGTGTCTCTCTGCACTCGCACACATTGTCATCGAGGAACGCAGAATCCAGAACACAAACACTGGTCCACGCCAAGGGAAGTTCGCTGCAGGAGTAAGAGGAGGAAGAAGTGTGGAGAGAAGGAGGCAGAATGGAGAAAGATGAGGAGGGGGGATGACTCAGAGAGGAGGAAGAGCTGAGGAGGGTCCACGGCGCTAAAAAACACCAGACCTGGAAATAGGAGGAACAATGAAGCAGTAAAACCAAACAAAACTTCACCCAACTTAAACCAAATGTCATTCATTGCATGACAATTCCCAGTTAAAGCGGCACAACACTGGACCTTGTGTATACACATGGCGAAGATTAATACCGGGCTTGGGGAGCACGATTCACAAATGAAAACACAGCGCTGAGATTAAAGTCAATAAAGCGCTGAGACTCATTAAACAAGTCTTATTGTTGCCGTGTGCGTGCGGTGTGTGATGTCTGACCGACACAGCTCCTCCAGTGTGCGCTACAGAGGGAGAGGGATCGTGTCTATGAGGGCACACGAGTGGTTCATGGAGAAGACCAAGGACTGTCCAAAAGGGACAACGGTGGAGAAAGACAGTCAGACTTGGTTTGCCTCTGAGGGGTTTTCCTTCCGTTGCCTACAACACTTCCGAGACAACAAATTGAACAAGTGAATAGTTTTCCCTCGATCTGCCACCACGCTCCCAACTGAATCCCGCTGCCATCCAGGAACCTTGGGACGTGGTCTCACGCTGCTGGCGATGTAAACGCACTGCTCTTACGCACATGAACAACCCATTACACCCACAGTTTCCCTCTCAATGGGAAAAGAAGGAGAAAGACTGGGGGGGTTAAGAGGGGAAGGCAAATGTTGTCATTGACTCACTTTCCACATCTGTATGTATGTGTGTGTTTTCCTTTTTAAACTCTAATTTAATGTCTCGTTCTGTTCCAGGAAGTGTGCATTTAGCGTGTCGGCCTGCCCTGCGTCACATTTTTGGGGGATCACAGTGAGACTTTTAACCAACTCAGTGGGGACAGCTGTCAAATTAGGAACAACAATCGAGTGTCCCCCTTGTTGTTTTCACAGCAGTTACACTCGGCAGAAAGTGGTTTGTGTCTTTATTGGCATATGCTGTTCACATGTAGCTGGTGTAAGCCTCCAGGCTGCTGATACGTAAATGAAATGTCTCCAAAAATCAAACCTGGGGTTTTCACGTGTGTGTGTGTGTGTGTGTGTGTGTGTGTGTGTGTGTGTGTGTGTGTGTGTGTGTGCGCACGTCTGCGTGTGCGTGCGTGCGTGCGTGCGAGCGTGTGTGTGTAATCCTGTTTGCATCCCCAGAGGGGAAAAAGGAGAGTGCGAGATGGAAAGAGACACACAAAGGACAACTGTATTCTCTGTGTGTTTCTTTCTTACAATTTCCTCTTAAGAGAAAAAAAAAGAAAAACAGAAGAATGTTAAAGAATGGACAAATGTGTGTCCGGCGACCTTGGAATGCATGTGAAATCAATACATGGGAAATGTGAAAGGGGGGGGGGGGGACTCTTATATTATTCAAAAGCTGAGATTTTAGAATGAAATGTGAAAGCCTTAGTTATTCTGGCTTGATGTGTTAAAATGTCTTTGATGAAAACAGGAAGGTGCTTTTCCAACCTGGAGCTGAATAGAACATTATGGCACAGTCACCGGGCCGAGGGACACAAAAGGCCGATTCAAACTGCTCGGGTCGGGTCGGAGCGCCACCAGATGAAGCAATGTGATAGATGAAATACACATCGGCATATAAAAAGCCTCTGAATGGGCTGAAGGGTATGCACGGAGTAAAAGCATGCTACAAATCTCAAGAAAAAAAACAAAAAAACAGAGGCTTTCAAAGATGATTACTCAAACCCCACTGAGGTAGGTTCGACTTCATTTTCCAATATCCTCAATCCACAGAATAGCCTTCATGGTATCAGATTTTATGTCCTCTGGAATAAACCAAATTTGGAGCACCATTTTATTGCTTTGAAGACCGTTCAACAGCTGTAAAACTACTTGAGGTCAAACGGCGACTTCCATTCAGATAATCTAGACAACTTAAAAACGGAATCCATCAGAAATTACACCTCTCTTTTACGACTTGAGATCAGTCTCTCGTATGTGCTCTCTCAAAAACCTTGAGCAGCCAGAGTTATTGTGGAGCTAAATAAAATGTGACTGAGGGATTTTGGGGGGGGGGGGGGGTATGGGGGCAAGTACACTGACTTATTGAATGACCGCACTTGACCGAATTAAAGAACAGAGGAGCTTCTCAATGTGCTGACAAAGCCTGGTCTGAAAATATGAAATGGAGTCATTCACACCAGAAGTACATTATCCAATTCCACCTTTTTGATGACAGAAAATCTAGAAAGGACTCCTAAAGATAGTCATTCGCAAAGCAGCAAAAAAAAAAACCAACAGATGTTGGTATTTATCATTAGCGTACAGTGAAATCTCGACCGCACAGTGAAACGGAGAGGTGTTGACGATGCGGGGAGAAAAACTCATGAGGCTGTGGCGGTGTGGCGGGGTGAGCTGAAGCAAAGCATGGAGACGTGTCGAGTCCTGCTGGCGGAAGTGTGGGTGTGTGTGTGTGTGTGTGAGAGTGTGTGTGTGTTTGTGTGTGTGGTGATGTGAGAGAGACATTGAGGTGTTCACATTGTGGTAGAATCCACTTTGACCATACTGTAGGAGAGGCTGGCAGACTGCAGAGGGAAAGACCACAGTGGTGAGGGTTACCAGGATTAGAGCTGAGGGCAACCCCCTGCTGTGTGTGTGTGTGTGTGTGTGTGTGTATAAATAGACCCTATTTATTGAGGGGAAACGTTGACTCAGCATGCATCATGCTCTTTTGCAGCACTTCATGCAGTGTTGTACACGTCAACACCCGTAGCTGTGAGTTGGTGATTTCCGTTGGCCGGTCGCCAGCTCCATCTGACGTCTGCCTTGCTCAAGGGCAACTCAACTCCAGAGAAGAGCAATTACTAACAGTCCAAACAAGCTCTAGCAGCCCAACTTTGGATTTTTTTAAGGTGTGATCACATCTTTGTGGGTCTATTTTCTTTGGTCTCAACCACAGATTACATTTTTGTTGCATTTTTCGTTTCGGTTGACTGAAGTTCACACTGCCCACTTACAAGTGAACCTGGGCTTGTAAAGGAAAGTCAGATGGACTCACAAGTAGCTTGTTTATTGGACAGAGTTTTGGCAACCTGTCATCCCGTAAGGTTACAGAGTTTGGCAGACGGAAGCAAGGGGGATCAAAACAAATTTGATTTGGTTTCTTAAGGTTTACCATGTCTGGTCTTCATACCAGATAAAAAAATCAAATAACGGATCAGTTCAGGCTGCAGCTTGCTTTGGTTCATTTTCATCTAGGTTTTCCAAACCTGAGTAACTGCTGGCTATCCGATGTCAACATCCATCTCCTTGTCAGTCATATGAAAATACGACCAAACAATGGGCAACATGCTCACAAGAATGTTTTTTTTCGGGGGTTGTTATTTGCTCTGGGTTCAGATTAAGTTCCCTGTTCTAACAAACTGTGCCCGAGTACACTTTGTGTTGTAATGAACATGTTCCTAAATCTAGGAACGATGTTTTCCCACTGGAGCCAGTTGAAGAAGGTTCCTCTGACATTTAGTATGATTGGTGGGGTGTGAAAGCTGCAATATGACTCGTTGCGGTCCAATAAAATGGTATCGCCTCCACTTCTGACTGGTTGTGTGGTGTTTTGTGTTTAAAAATTCTGGTGTGGTCCCGAAGAATTCACATGAAATGTCAAAACCAATCAAAGTATCACCCGAACATCTTAAATTGAAATCACCCCTTGAAGGGAGTGATCACTGTTCCTGTATGTGACCTGATAATTCAATTAAATTTGTATTTCTTAGATGTTCGGTCCAAATGAAGAATTTCAAGCATGCTGCCCCACAAATTTGAAGAAATTTGTATAAAAAGTATTTAGAAAATGATTACCCTAACCTAAGATTTATCATTATAATTAGGTGATTCTGCATATCGATATGATCATTTTAACCATGTGTCACAGATTTAAAATAACTATCATAATGTGCTGCAATGGTGCCATACAGTTTGAACAGAATTACATACAAACAAATCCACTATGATGACTCCTGCTTGAAAGGTTGAAAGAAAGAAAATTAGGTTTGTACTCAAATCAGCAAATTCCCTAAAAAAAAATAGATTACAACCATATCAGTAAAATAGAAATGCTTTTCAACACATTCAAACGTATTGATTTAAGGTACTGTATTAACACTGTGTCTATACTGTTGACCTCTATTCTGAAGTTTCGTAGTAGTGTGTTGTTTTTTTTAATCTGTAATCATAGAGAAAAAAAAATACTCAAAGAAAACTGGGAGAGGCAGGAAAGACGATGGAAGAGGCCAGGAGAGGAGAAGAGATGTAGCCTGATGATTGTAAACAGCTCTTGCTGCCAGGCCCCTGGGTGGGCCACACATTCACTCTCACTTTATCTCATTCTCTCTCACTCTCTCTCTCTCTCTCTCACACACACACACACACACACACACACACACACACACACACACACACACACACACACACACACACACACACACACACACACACACACACACACACACACACACACACACACACACACACACACACACACACACACACACACACACACACACACACACACACACACACACACGCACAGAGAGAGAGTAATCTGCCCTTATGTGCCTCCATCCAGACCTTCTGGTACGAACTATTCCAGGAACAGTAGAGCGAGAGACAGAGATGGAGTGAAAAGAATGGGAGCAGAGGGATTTAAGAAAGTCAAATACTCCAAGATTGATAAAACTGGATGGTCTCCTTCCAGGAAAGATAGTGAGGTGAGAATGACTCAGTTGGAAGAATTAATGAAGCCGATTTAGATCAAATTTAATATTTCTTCAACCAAGTAAGAAGAGCTTAAGAAAAAGTCAAACTTGTGGGATGACATGAAAATAACTGCTGAGCATGAGGGACAGTGAAATCATCTCTCTCGCTGTAAAAGACAGATAAGTGGCAGTGAGAGTGTAGACCACTAACCAATAGTATCCTGCTGTGGGTTCGTTCAGGGTCATGACCCTGACCCTCCTTCCAATTACAGTGACAACTCTTCCACAGCCCAGCAACAGCTACATAACTTGGTAAGCTTTGGCTTGCAGCAGTGTAATGTTTGTGCGCTTCTCCCGTGTCATTCATATTAATGACCGTCACAATCGTGATCCATGGTTCACACATGACGGAGGCCGACATTTATTTTCAACAATGTTTGCAAACAGTGTTGTGTTTTGCATCAATGGATTTTGTATGTGTAAATGGGAAAATTAATGACCAACTTTTATACTTGCATGGCTGTTTATAATTTCGTATACTGGCAAGTGAGATGTTAATGTAGGATTTATGCCTGTTTTTATTTGCTTTTTACCTTGAAGCACATTGAGTCTAAGTCTGTTGTATGAAATGTACTATACAAGTAAACTTGACTGTTTGCATTAATGGTAACTTATAAACACAGCTCTGACATGTACAGTAAACGCTGTTATCACTGCAACAAAACTGCAATGGATTACATGCATGCTTTGTTTTTTCTTTGAATCCCCCGAGCTTAAGCTGAAAAACTACTAAATAAAGAGGAAATTACCGAATGTAAACACACTGAATGGCCTTCACAGAAGTTAAAGGGCCATCACTTGAGATAGTATTCTTTATTATTATAAAACGTATAATCTTTTTTTTACAGTATAAAGTAACATGATTATAAAAAGCAAATGTTGAATGATGCTGCATGAACTTGCGTCCACTTTTAGCTGGGAAGTGATGTGTAGTCACAGACAGCTTTTACATCATCCTGATCATTTGCACATAGTGAGGCATCATTTCAAATTTTGAGAAATATTGTTCTTATATTTTTTTTCTTATATATATATATAATAGTATTACAGTAGTGCAATGGATTGGTATTTAGTATGCGCTAAAAAGTTTTAAAATAATATAAGAAATTATCCTTTTAATAATGCAGCTATACTTAAAAAAACATTTGAAATGAATTAAGATACATTATCTAATTATGGGGCACAAAGTCATCCTCAGTCCTACAGTATGTGCATGTGCTTTGTGGGACAAAGAGCAGGAGTCAGGCAGGTGGGGGCGAGCAGCGACTCTGGTGTTACTGAAAATACTTAAAGGCCCGTCGCAGGGAACCTCAGACATACTAGTGATACATGCACCCATATTTCTGCCCAGAGACAAACGGAGGGGGTGTGTGTGTGCGCACGCGTGTATGTGTGTGTGGGAGTGTGTGTGAGAGAGTGCGTGTGCGTGTACACATGATAGTTTTCCTGTCTGGGCATGTCTTCTCCCAGCCTGCTCGAGACATTGGACCCTAGTAACAGAGCTCTCAGAAAAAGATCATCACCATCTAAATACACACCGAGCCAAAGACGTTAACGTCCATCTGGTCACAACAACATCACAGCAACTGACGTCAACACTGCCCCCACCTCCTGTACCTTGACGCCAAATCAAACCTAACCTTGCCCGTGTCAACCATCCACCCACGATATCTCTCTCTCTCTCTCTCTCTCTCTCACTCACTATGTACGCACGCGCACACGCACACGCGCACACACACGCACACACACACACACACACACACACACACACACACACACACACACACACACACACACACACACACACACACACACACACACACACACACACACACACACACACACACACACACACACACACACACACACACACACACACACACACACACACACACACACACACACACACACAGCTGTTCACTATCATTATCCCCTCCATCTATGTCAGTCACCCCCCCAACCCCCATGATGTACCCCATTTCTCTCTCACCAACGCATGTAAACAACCCTCACATACCCTCCCCCCAATTTCAAGCATCCCCTCCACCTACCCCGCCCCCTTTCAGCCCAACCCCACTATCTAGGCTACCGAACACATACACATAGAAGACCCTTGCACAAAAAAACACTCACACACACTCACCCTTACATGCAACATAAACATCCAGGCAATGCCCCTGCCCCCCTCCCCAACACCGAGGAATGTGGGGACCAGCTGGTCGAGAAAATAAAATACGAAGAAGCATAGCAAAACAGGAAATGCATCAGCAGGGCTTTATCAGGCCGGTGGCAGCCCCGTTGAGAACCTGGGTGGCACCGCATGCTGATTGGCTGATCAAAGTGGCAGCTGTGTCATTACAGGTCAGGAGGTCAGGGGTAATCAAGAGAGGTTACGAGCATGCACGCTCGTGCATGTGTGTGTGGGCCTGTTGGTGTGCGTGTGCGTGTGTGTATGTGTGTTGCCATGGCTATCTAAATAGGGGGGGACCTGGAGGAAAAGTGGGAGGAAATAAGGGTGAGGAGAGAAACGCCGCAGAGAGAGATAAAGTAAGGATCAGTCAAAAATGCCAAAAATGGAAAGAGAATGAGATGTAGAGAGGGAGAGAAAGAAAGAACATGAGTCCTGAAGCTCCAGAGCTAACTGTGTGGTCATACGGCTGAAGTGAGGTTATTTATCATGTTAAACTGGACGTCTAAACAGCTTAGACAGAGACATTTGTCCCACTTGTCTCTCTTTTGTTTTTCTTGATAAGAATCAGCCACTGTAAAAAACCTCCAAGGCCATTTAATCATCTGGAGCAAAATGGGTGTAAAACAGTCGTACATGTAAGCAAAGAAAAACACAGGGACTCGACCGAAGCCATTCAAAAAAAAAGGTTTGCGTGTGAGAATCCAAAACGGATGGTTAAGACCCTCCTCTGTTCTCAATAATTCATGTTCTCTCTCTCTCTCTCTCTCTCTCTCCACCGTGCTCTTATGAAACCTACCAATCTCAGCCACAGCCACAGCCAGCCACACACACACACACACACACACACACACACACACACACACACACACACACACACACACACACACACACACACACACACACACACACACACACACACACACACACACACACACACACACACACACACACACACACACACACACACACAAAGGATTTTACTTAGGAGTGAATTTTCCAAATCAAGAGACACATAGGGAGATGGGGGGATGATGTTCAGCATATGGCTTGATCGCCTGCAAAAGCTTCTCCTTTTATTAGGCTCACCACCAGCATACTTGAATGTATGCGCACACATATGTACTATGCACAATAATTACTGCATCAGCCTGTTTCCTTTGTTTTGAAGATTTATACTTGTGGGATGCTGACGGATACATTAAAGTAAAAGTCGGGGCTGCATGTCCCAGGACATAAAGTGAATCTTGATTTCGGACATTGCTTGTTTTGGGGGGCTGTAAATTCTTAGAAAAATCATTTGTTTGCTGTGCCAGAGGGCTCAGTGAACATAGTGACTTACCACATAGTAACTCAATAGCGAGATTTTCTGGAATAGTTGCTTGGCCTTGATAGTATCGTCATTTTGTCCATTATTGTGATATGTGAGCCTTTTGTACATTTTTTTTGTTCTACAAATGGAAGGACTGGACATTTTCTTATATTTTTCCTCCTTAAAGCTTCTGATAGGAGGTCAAGATATATTTTACTAAAATGCATCAGGAAACGCAGGAAAGAAAATGCAAATTCATGGTCTTGTGTCTGAGTTCTTTGCTGACGTCCAGAGTAGGTTGTTAAAATGAACAAGTCATTGACATGTTGTC
Source organism: Scophthalmus maximus (assembly GCF_022379125.1). NCBI lineage: Eukaryota > Metazoa > Chordata > Actinopteri > Pleuronectiformes > Scophthalmidae > Scophthalmus > Scophthalmus maximus. The sequence continues at coordinate 19,753,340 of NC_061521.1, read as the reverse complement.
TTTTATTTTTAACTAAGTTTACTCACAAAAAACATGGGTGGTTTCAAGTTTATTCTGATTGATGCTTTACTTTGAATGATGTGAAGTTTTCATTACAAGAAGCCTATAGTAAGTAACTGTATTCCATGGGACTGAAAATGAGCTTTAGCATACAGGGGGTAACATGTAAAAATGAGTGGTATGACTTCAAATGGCAATTTTCTTTTGATGAGTCACCCAGTCCTGTGTGAACGAGAGAAAAATGAGACAAACCGAGGGGAAGAGAGCACTGGGGGAAAAGTGGCAGAAGTTAAAAATGTTAATTGGTGTGATAAGCAAGGGTGAGGCAGTGCAGGGAAGGGAAGGAAGCAGAGTGGCAGACAGACAGAGACACACAGACAGACGAGGCTGTGAGAGGAAGGCCTGTGTTTGCGTGACAAGGTGAAACGGAGGAAGAGGGAGGGAAGGGAGAACAGGAGCCATCATGATCCAAATAGTTGAAAATAATAAAATTCCACGCAGATAAGCAAGATTTCCCCCCTCATCCTGACTGCCTGATTCAGCACCTCCAGCTCCACAGAGCCGGGGCTTCGCTCAGAGCGGGGAACAAGAGGAAGAGGTAGGGGGTCACGGGGGTTTGCAGCCGGAGTAACCCCCCCTCCATCCTGTACCCGTCTCCGCCACCACCCCCAGCCAGAATCACACAGGCAGACATAGACAACCCCAGAGAGCCTATTGTTAAGCAACGAAGAGTCAAGAACTGATAGCAGACGAACGGAGGCCAGTGAGAGAAGCTGAGCAGCAAAACGTTGCCATCTAGTGTCAGTCAAATGGAGAGTAGAGTCACACTTGGCCACAGCTTCCCCCCTCTCATAACCACTCTCTATACAGCTGTTTCTTTCTCTCCCCACTTTTCAGCTGTGTCACTTCCATGTCTCCATGTTTACCATTAAGTCTCCCCCTCTGTTTGTTTGTCTCTCTCTCTCTCTCTCTCTCTCGCTGTTCTTCAAGTTATGTCTTCCCCGCGGATCGAGCCAGGGCGGAGAAAGCGACAGAAAGAAACACAGGAAATGAGCAATTTGAATGAAGCTACCACTTATTCTACAACTGTTGGTCCAGCCCCATATCTTGTTTTGTTCTGTGGCCTTTGGGTCGCGACATCGCTTTGGGGCAATCTGACTGGTGCATCTGGTTTGCTGCAATGCCGCTGCCAGTGACCTGGGCCCCGGAGAGAAACCTTGACGCCTTTTTTACTACTTTTATGTAAACTCGGCCGCCAGGCACATAAATAGTATAGACTGAGGGTCGTTTGTGTGTGTGAAAGGGATCTGCCTTTAATATGTGCAAATGTCCCCACAAGAACAGAAGAACAAAAAAAACTAAGGGTTTAAAGGGTTTGAGTTTGTAACCCTTAAAATAAACACAACCTCTTAAAAAATGTATTAAAAAAATATATATGACCACACTGAACTTGTGCTGTGTTTTAATGTCATGGAAATTAATTTTTTTGACTTATCCTAAAATTATCTTTAGACATGGGTCTAGCCTGTCCTCGGATGTGGAGAAAAGGCATGACTACTATCAAAACAATGACATCCCTGGTTTATGTGTAAACAAAACTAGCTTGTTCACATCTTGACAACTAAAAGGTCAGCATCGTGATAACAACTTGGACCATCTGCGCGCTTTGCTCTCCCGTCTGCTGCAAACCTTTCACTCGTCATCCACTTTCACTGCTTTCACCCTTACGCAGGCTCTGCAGCGATTGTAATGTTGTGAGCTTTTGTCTACAAACTCTTGAATGGAGCTTGTGTGGTATGCGTACGGCCACACCCCTCAAATAGACGAACTTGCAACGATACTTAAAGACTCCGTGCAAGCCAAGACTGTGTGATTTTATTAGGCGTATGTCGACTGTTAGACAAAAGTTAACTCATGTGAATTTTTACGCTAAATGGTTGGAGGCGACCCACAGGTGCCTGGACGTGCCACGCGGTGCCCGACAAAGTGCTGCTGCTCCCTGCTGACCTCCTCTGAAAACAAATGTTTGAGATTCCCTCTGTTACACAAAGAGATCATCATGGCTACACAATAACATGATGGAGAACCTTCACTTCTTCATAATAGCCTCTACTGTTCAGTTAGAAAATCAAGTTAGGAATATGTTCCTAATGCAATTTTATAATGCAATGTTCCACTTGTGTTTTTTTTCTTCTCCAAAACGGTTCCCCTTTAACACAATGGAAAAAAACAACCGCAGGACTGCAAATTACATTTTTCGAAATCCCTTAAACAATGTTGACGTACAGCACGTTGACAAGATCAGCTGAAAACTTTGTTTGGACACTGTTACGTGTACAGAATGCATTTGCTGCACAAATAAGGCACCGAGCTGGGTCATTCAGAAATCCTGAGACGGGTCAGACATCCCATTCATATATTCACAGTGTCCCTTCAGGAGATTTCAACATGCAGTCGGAGCACTCAGTCTGCTGAGGTGCTACAGCTGGCACCGGCCAGCGATGTTCGTTTGCAAACTAACTGCTACTCCAAAGAAGGAAAAAATAACTCCACCTCACCACAGCCTTTTCATTCACATGCCAGGCAGCGAGTACTTTATCGGAAATGTTTGACTGCCGATAATGTTGCTGAACAATGAAATGATGAACTGAAAACATTTAAAAATGACTATAATTTCAGAAGGGGACTGCTCTCTTTCCTCCATGAAAGGCATTGGTTGAGTTCACAAAGTTTTTCATTGAAAGCAATGTTTAACTGGAAACGGTGTCATGGTGAACTTCAGCGGTGAGAAGGGCCAAGAGAATTTAATAAGGGTAAACCACAGGGTCTGACATGCATTATGAACATGCCTGACTATAAAGCCTTCTTCGGCTACCAGACATATCCTGATTTTGATCCTAGTCAACTTTGAAAGAGGATTTGATGCACAAAAAAAGGCTACAGGTTTTCCAGGAAGTTAAGTTGATGTGACTTATTAATTCACTACAAGGGATTTTCTTTTAAAAACCGGAGGAAAATGTTTCTAGACAAAAGGTACAGTTAACGAGACAAGAAACCCAACTACACCTACTGTATATGAAGTAATGTCTACCGGGGGAAAAAAATGCAGTGCCGCGATCGGATTTTATCAAGATCAGCCCTTTACAGAATCAGATGGATGGAATAGTATGACTTGACTGCAAAAGTCGGATACAAGTGTTACCCCCGAGCGTAGAAGCTGTAGTGAGCCCTGAGCTAGTCCTAGCGGTGCATGAAAGCAGTCGGACTCTAAACACACACATTGAAGTGCAGCCAGACCTAAAAGCCGGTCTGATAGACCCAAGAGTTTTCATTTTGCACTGTTGTTTTTGTCACCCCACCACCACCCCGTCTCACACACACATAAACACACACAGTCTCTTCCCCCTACCCCTGATCGCTTTGCCCCGTCTCTAGACCTCCCTGCTCTGGCATGACTCCATCATGCCCTTAGTCACCTCCGCAGCTCACCCCTCGCAGCCCCTCACGCAGACACACACACTTTCCCACACACAGTGCACATTTCACACATGCAGACGCTTTCTCTCCAGCCCCCTCAATACTGGGGTCCCCCCCCAAGCCTGAGGAAAATGGCCGTCACGGAACCCCGCTAACGGAGGCCTCCCCTCAACCACAAACCGAGAGTAAGGAATGAGAGAGAGAGCAAACATATTACTGCTGCAATATTAGCTGATGGAGGTAGAGGGTGGGAGAGAGGGGGGAGAGGAAAGGATGAGGGTAGAATGGGGGGACCGCGGTGTGAGCATCGACCCACAGAACACTCTCCCACATGTGGAGTCAATTAGGAACAATCTTGTTTTCTACCCACCGCTGAAAAAGAAAGGAGGGTTTTTCTGGGGCTCTGTGTGTGTGTGTGTGTGTGTGTGTGTGTGTGTCTGTGTGTGTGTGTGTGTGTGTGCGTGTGTGTGTGTGTGTGCGTACACAAGAGAGAGAGAGAGAGAGAGAGGTAGGAAAGGGAGTTGAGAGAGAGCATGTTTTTCCAAAAACCTGCCATAGAAATAGGCCGGATATTCGGTTTTACATCAAGTAATTTTAAGCACAAAGAGACTGCATCACAGCATTTCTGCCTGCTGCTCACCAACAAATGAGCATGACTTTAGAAAACCGCGACGTGATTGCGACTATAGAGCGAATGACGCAGACAGTCCTCTAGGGCTCAGCATGCATGAATGATGCACACATGTCACAGATGTGTGTGTTGTTCTGCATCCTCACACCTATCATCGTCGTGTACATCTGGTGAGACAGAAGAGTCACTACTGACTCGGTGGGGAATTAAAGAGACGCACACAAAATCACAGGCCACTTCCTTGGTGTCAGACAAGAGGAAGTCTCCCCTTTAAAAGATTCATGGTCGCTTCAATTATGTATCCTCTTTCAAATTGTCGTGTTTAGACAATTTTCATTATTCATCGGTTTCAAGATTGATGGCTCCCCGTCAGCGGTGGGGTTGGGTTGGGTTGGTGGGGCACAGCGTAAACAACCATCTACACCACTGTTGATTTATCTGGGCAAGATCAAAACGGCAAGCACAAAACAAAGGCCCCATGCTTTTCACGTGTGCATCAAAGGTGCATTAAAACCGCTTTGTTTGGGTTAGAAGACCAACAGACTTCAATCATTGGCAAGAAATGCAGGGAGCGGGCCTTCCCGACCCAAAACTTACCTCAGTCCACCATCAGACTCTTCAAACTCACACACACGCACAAGAGTGCACATACACGAAGTTGCTCACATTCCATCTATGGCATGCCACACGTGCACAGAAAGGAGCGCTATACCAGATGATAACCATATCTCAATTTTTCATGTAATAAGTCTGGCGTGTAACCAAAGACGATCTTTCACCCTCGGCCCTTAGAACGACCCAGACTGCTGCTTCCTCGAGAGGACAGCCAGAGTGTGTGAACCACAGGGGAGCTGTGTGTTTAGTGTGTCTATACAGCGTTGTGTGTGTGTGTGTGTGTGTGTGTGTGTGTGTGTGTGTGTGTGTGTGTGTGTGTGTGTGTGTGTGTGTGTGTGTGTGTGTGTGTGTGTCTTCTCACCAGCTGAACGTAGGCTACTTTAAAGTCGGGCTGCTTAACCCTCTGGTTCAGATGATTCCTCTTCTTGTTGGAGCCTGAGAAAAACAAAAGCATTGCATTTGTTGGCAAACAGGAATTGAGCAGCCAGTGGGACAGTGAGGTGAGGTGGTGATGATGATGATGATGATGATGGTGATGATGACATTTAAGGATACGGTAGGAATAGGGTTGTGCACCATGACGTCATACCCCAAAAGAGGAGGAAATGTGTCAGCTGGTCTTGCTGTTTCTACTGAGGTAGCTTGCCCTTTAAAAAGTTATTTTGGGTCTTGGCATGCAATGATCGAGCACGCCCGCACAACTTTGAATCAATGTAATGAAGAACCTCAAACTGAAAGTTTTTTAATTCCCTGGATGAGACAATGCAGACATATAGATTTGATTTAGATTTTTGCTATGAAATTCTATAATGTATCATTGTTGGAACTGCAATAATTAGTGGAGGACCCAATCAGTTGATTAGCAGAAGATTAAATCATTTTTATAATCTAAATGTCAATCATTTGATGGTTCCAGATTTCAACATTACTTTAAACTAAAGCATCTAGAAGTAGAGATACTTATTAAGTAAATTATAAAGTATAGATGATATAAAGTCACTATATATTTTATTTAGAATTCTGATGAACAAATCAAGACATTTGAGGACATCACCAAAGGCTCTGGAATTGTTATTATTTTCTAAATCTCCAAATGTCTTGTGTTATTTACCAAATTAAAAGGAAATTAGTTGAGATAAAAATTGTCAGATTACTAGTTTAGAAGGGATTTGTAAACTTAATTTGTAGCCACATTGTGGAAATTAGCTAAATTACTAAAGCACAATCCTGACATCTATTTACCTGCAAAGCAATTAACACATTTGTTCTATCCTATCTGAAGAAAATATATTTTTGTGCGTGGTGAAGCAGAGCCTGATCTTGTTGACTATGGAAGGCAGGTTAACCTTTTTTCCGACTGGAGATAATGACGACATCATCCTCTCTCCTGGAAGACCTCTCCATGTCAGGAAGAGAGGGGACTCAGGGAGATGCGGAGGGAGGTGTGTGTGTGTGTGTGTGTGTGTGTGTGTGTGTGTGTGTGTGTGTGTGTGTGTGTGTGTGTGTGTGTGTGTGTGTGTGTGTGTGTGTGTGTGTGTGTGTGTGTGTGTGTGTGTGTGTGTGTGTGTGTGTGTGTGTGTGTGTGTTTTAGGTCAAGAGCTTGGTTTCAAACAAACCCAAAACTCTACTAACAGGAACTTCACACATGCATCTAAATCTTTATGTTATGAGGAAAAATCTCCAGTTATCAATGATGGATAAAGACCAGAGCATCAAACAGTTCGAACTCTAATCTCAATGAGACCCCGGTGGTCAAGTCAACAGGCCCTCTGAGTAACTGCCATTGCCATGGGAACGGTTTATGACATGAAAAACAAGGGAAACATTCCACTGTAATGAGTCATTTGTGTGTATTGTGCGTGTGCGTATGCGTGTGCGTGTGTGTGTGCATGTGAGTGTGAGGTACATGTAGCTAGTAATCACTAGCCAGGCAGCCCACTGCTCAGGGAAAGCCCTGAGCAGGGTTGTAAGCCCCCCGCCCCCCACACCCCTGTGGCTAACTGGAGGCCCCTGTGTGGGTGGGAGACAGAGGTAACGAATTGTGTACGCCTGTGTCTGTGTGTGTACGTCTTGCAATGGTTGTGTGGACAAATTCTGGTTTGAAACCATTGTCGTGTGGACATTTTGGTCAGTTCTCCCATTTTGAAAGGGCTTTTTGAGGGTTAAGACTGGTTTAAGGGTTCGGTTCAGGTTCAAAGTTATGTTTAGGTCAGGAGGAGGCATTTATCCGTGATCACAACTGATACAAGATAAGAGTGTGAGTGTGTGTGAGTGTGTTTATGTGTGTGTGTGTGTGTTTGTGTGTGTGTGCGTGCGTGCGAGAAAGAGGAAATTCACAGGGAAATGCTACAACCTTTGAAACAGCACAGTATGACCCTGACCTGTCCCCCTCATAAACAAACACACACACGCACCTTGAAAAGGTATAATGTGTGTTTCTCTTACTCCGTGTAGCCCTTTCCTAATTCCTAACACATACAGACACACAGACAGACCTTTCATAAAACAGTCGCTAACGCAAGCACAATTTCTCCCACTTTGAGATTGCGGTTTGGCAGCCAGCTATCACGTTACAAATCCCAGGCTGGAGGGGTAACCATGGCAACACCTTCCAAAATACCCCTGCCGCCCATGGAGGGGAAAAAAGGGTCGTTTGCACCCCTCGCTCCTTTCTGCCTGTTCCTGTCTTTATGTTGCCAATGGAGTGGAACTCCTGACGCAGACAGGGATACCTTCTCTGACGCAGCTGGGGATCACCAGGGGCCCTGAGCCGCCCTTTCTTCTCCATCCCCCCTCTGGCCCCAAACACTCACTGCTTTACTTACACCCACTCTCCCGAGGGGCTTTCCTTTTCCCCTTGCTTTTAATGACACAACCCTAATAAACAGCCTTAATGGGTCCTTCACAGTGTAAGCTAGGCAAAGATAGGCGCCGTTCTCCTCCTCCCTCCACGTCTCCTTCCCAGTCTCTCCTCCAGAGGTAGAGGGGGCTCCTCGTGGCTCCTTCAGGCACAGCATGGAGGGGGCTCGTGCCTCGTCTTCCCAGCCCATCCCTCAGTGTCTCTCAAACTTCAAGCAACCCCTGTGTCCTCTTCTTCTGCTCTTCCATGACCTTGCAAATTCCTAGACTTGTAGAGAGCCCTCAAATCAGTGCATTGCAAACTCGAATCGTTTCCTCCCACATAAAAAGCTGAGAGGATTATTAAGTCAATGATATAACACTGTTCTCGGCTCTGTGGTCATCCTTAACGAGTGGGCAGGATGGGGGATTTGGGGGTTTGGATGGATGTAAAAGTGGCCCTGAAGTTGCAAGTTTGTAAATGCATAGTATGTGTTTGTGTGGAGGGAGTGTGGGGTGTCCTGGGACAGCTGGAGGCTGGAGTGCTGCAGCAGCAGATTGTCAGATAAGCAGCTGTGTGTGTTTGGGGGGAAAAGAGAGCCGGGCACGCCAACCACTACCGCAACTAGCCGGTGGAAAGCACTCCCGCTGCTGCATGTCAATGGGAAGGCCGTCTATATCGCAAGCTGAAATTGCTAATTGCTGCGAACCGCTGCTGACAGTCTCCAAAACAGAATCAATCTGACTTTATGCTTCCAAAAACAAAAAAAAACAGCGTTCTGGGAATTCTATACACGAAAAGCAAAATTATACTGACAACTGTTGAAAGCCTATTTGGATGGAGATAACCTTAACGATAATAGTGGAACAAAAGCCAAGATATGATAATTATTAATAACATGTTTTTTAAACAATGATCAAAAGCCTCTCAGAGTACACTAGACTTTATAAGACAAATAAAGGTTAAAAGATAAATTCAGATTTGTCAATGACAATAATAATGGCAATTCAATCGTATTTAGCAATATTTTTTGTGAAACAATGGCCGCACATTAATAAATAGTAGTTACAGAAGTTCTGGTGGATGTTTTGATGCCATTTTCTGCTACTTTGTGACTGGAATACAATATAATATCAATTCATTATACCTTTGTGTGTGTGTCTCCATATTTCAGACTAAGGACTAGTTAATTGGAGGCAGCTTGTCAAAAGTCATATCCCCATTGAGAAACAGCTGATTTCTGGGTCCGTGATTAAGTTATCTTAAGGTTTAAGTTAGGCTCATCGTGGTCAGGGTTATATTGAGTATCTGGGAAAAAGTCTATGTATTGTCTTCAACGATGACTACAGCAAATGTGTGCCATTTGGTCACATTATTGCCCAAAGCTACAGAACAACTTTGGATTTTAATTTTGGATGAATGTTTGTGGCTTGGTGTACACACCATGAATCAAGTGTTTTCACCACTGCTCTAACACCACACCCTCTTTCTCAACAATTTGGATGGACTGAGTCTTTACATAGTTGTACAGTCATGGTGAGTGTAATGTTTTTCCATCACTTGCTTCCCTTGTCATATGGCTGTGATTCAGTAAGTGATGTCTGCATTGTAGATTTTTTTATTTTCATTTTCTGCCCATTACACTGCCCATTCTCAGTTCACATAATGTAATGTGAGGAATAAAGACGATCTATATTGGCAACAAAGATGAAATTTAAACACATCATTTAAACACCCCAGACCTCCGCAGGGTTTATAGTTTTTGAGTTATTTCACCTACTTACAATGTGGAGATATCACATCAAGTCTTATAAAATTGAATTCTTCTAAAGATCCCCTTTAACAACATTTCAATATATTTTAAGAACTCAACACCACTTAAGGCTGTAACCGGTAACATCAGCAACGCACCTTTAACTTGCATTAATTATCCATTGATTTTGAGGTTGCGAAAGCAAACAGTCTGAGCTCGCAATAAGTTCTTTGGACAACTGTGTCAATACAACCGAATTGTGACGGGCTGGAAGGGAACAAAGCTCAGGAGAGTAAATTGAGTGGCTACTATCTGTGGGATTTCTCTTTCCACTGTCACCAAGGCATTGCTCATTGTGGGAAGAGTTCTCTCACTAACACCTTTGACCTTACTTTGCCTTGAGAAAATGTATGTGGTGATTTATGAAAATAGCAAATAATATCATAATCTATTTTATAAGCTTCATTAGGCCCATTCAAAAAGACTCCCCCAGATTTCTTTATAATCTTTCAAGGTTTCAATATTATAAAAATATACTTTGTCTTGGCTGAGTACTACAAAGTGAGAGATGAGTATCCTTATTGCCAAGGATGCCCAGCAAGTCAAAATTTTAAATTCAATATTTAACCAATAGTCAACATCAATCCATTAGTCCAAGGCCCCGTTTCAGAGGGCAAGTTTAAGAAAGTCCAACACTTTATTGAGCTGACAAAAAGTAGATCAGTTCACTCAACTCTGGTGTGATTCGGGGGAATTGTCTTTGCTGCATGATGAAGTTCCCCCTGATTAGTTTGGATGCAGTAAATTGTCAGACAAAATGTTTCTGCAGACCTCTACTTTTATTGCACTGCTGCCATCGGGAGTTACATCAGAAGGATTAGTGAGCCCGTTCCAAACCCTGTGACCACCTCCACCGTGCTACACAGATGAGCTTGTATGTTTTGGATCGTGAGCAGATCCTTCCTTTCCTCCATACTTTGGCCTTTCCATCACTTTGGTAGAGGTAAATGTTGGTCTCCTCAGTCCATAAAACCTTGTTCCAGAACTTTTGTGGCTCATCTCTGTACTTCTTTGTAAACTCCAATCTGGCCTCTCCATTCTTACCACTGATGGGTTGTTTGCATCTTCTCTATATTTCTGCTGAGGATTGTGATACCTTGACCCCTGACATGTGGAGGTTGGTGGCGCTGTTGTTTTTGGGGGTTTTCTTCACAGCTCTCACAATGTTTCTGTCGTCAACTGCGGTTATTGTCCTTGGCGGACCAGTTCAAAAAGTGCAAAACTAGTGTAAGTGAGTGAGTAATGTTACTTAGTACGCCAGTAGTTTTCTTTATTTTTCAAGACATTCAAGATTATTGTGTTGACTATTCCCATGTTTCAGCTTCAAAAAGGCTTGCTTTTCTCCCATAATTAAATAACATTTGGTCATTTGGTTCAAACATTCAAACATCGAATGCAGGGTAGACATTCAGAGCTATTTAATGTTTAGCCAATCAATCTAAAAGGCAACACCTAGGCAACAAGAAACACCCATCAGTGACATCCAATATTTTGCTCACTAGAATAATGAGTGGATTGAAGCAAATTGTTTTCTAACACATCTAGATGTAGATACCAGCAAACTAAAGCTGAGCACTTGTGAAGGCTCATATTCATCTTTTGATCGTCGACCCAAATGGCTTCAGTGCACAGTAACAACAAAGGACTTGGCCTTGCTGTTCCAAAAGGTTTTAGAGGGGATGGTATCTCTTTGTTTGCACAATGTTTGTTATACAAGCTATGTACACAAATGGAGTGAAATGAGAAACAAAGAGAGTAAATGTTATGTATTCTTGCAGCAACGCATGAGCCCTCAACCTCGCTCCGTCCTTGGGTAAAAAGATAGCAGTTTATCAAATTTTTGAAGGTCTTTGGCATTCTTTTTATGGAGTACAGTTCGAACTTATGTATTATGTATAACTTATATTATTATGTATTAAACTATTGTCTCTGCAGGCTACATATATGTTAGTCAGGCCTCATGTCGAAATATAAGTCACAGTGAAATATAACAGATCTGGTATGACATATTGGCTCAGAGGTCCTTGACTTGTGGCTGTACAATGGGATCCGACCTGACACACACTAAATATAGTTTGAATCGTGTCTTGTGTTATACCAAGAGAGAAAGTTCTTGGAGAGAGTTCTGTAGATGTCATTAGCTCTCTGTACGTGCTTGTGCAAAGCAGTGAGGGCACTCACCAAACTGTATCCTAGTGCGGATTGTTCCCACCGGGACGTTATAGATCTTCTCCAGGTAACCCTTTAGGTCACACTTTGTCATTCTGTCCAGACATGTCCAGAACAGATGGGGAGGAGAAAAACACACAGACATGGAGGGAGAAAGAGAAAACGAAGAACAGGCGTTATGCAAGTCATTCAGCATCTGTGTTTGTGGAGCAAGGCGTGGTTTGAATGTTTGTGAGGTGGCAATGGAGTGAGGGAGGGTCGCAGTCCAGCACTTGCAGGGTTACATGTTGGATCACTGGCCATGAAATAACACCACATTCATGAAACTGACACCGACATAGAAATGATAAAACCTATTTCCACACCGCATTCCCATAAACTCTGCTGCTACATTACCTACTGTAACAGACAGTACACTCCCCTATAAACCCATATTCAGCTTTAATTCTCTGGAACATAAAGTGGAGAGGAGAAAAATGTGAGTGTCAGTGTTCATCCAATTAGCTGTCTGCATGTATTGATCGCACCCGGTGAAACTCTACACAGGAAGTATGCCTGGCACCAACTGATCCAGTGGACAAGCCCAACTGAAGTTAGCCCACAGGGCAGCATTTGGAAGAGATTGCTCCGCCAAGAGGAAGAAAGGCTTTTAACTGCTAATCAATCTCACCAATTGGATTAGCTTGGTAGAAAGCACTTCCCAAATGCGTCTGACAAAGTGCTTAATAGCGACGTTGTGGTCTTACATGAGTGCCTCGGATATGGCATGTTCTACCACCTCATATGTTTCTTTGACAGAACAGGAAACGTGATTTTTCAGAGGACTTCAGCAGAATATCTTGAGCTTTTGTACCGATATTAGGCGAAGCAAGCGTTTGCATGAGAAAATCCCATCTGAGAACACAAAGACTCTTTGTACCTGATGATGTGATGTAATATATGTTTCCATGCTGTACAAACAATTGCCCTTACCTCTATTATAGGCTAGATTTTGGCAAAGCTGACACTGATGTAGACCTAAAACACTTCAATTTGATCAAGAGAGGTAAACTCACGTTTACAAAACTTAGTAAGTATTTCCACATTTGATTCCACCATTACAGAGAGCAGGATGGTGTGATGTGGTCACTCCTCAGTATGACAGGGTTTTTCTAACAAATACCAACTTCGGGATGCTGCCTTTGAGAGAAGAGAGAACCAAGCAGTCACTGAGCTCTCCCTCGCTCGGAGCCAATAATAGTCCAGGACCACTGGGAGCGAGACTGGAGGGGTTTCTGCATCACTGTGTTAAGAAAGGTGTAAACAAACTTTTTTAAAGGTTTCTTTGGGCCCATTTGTCTCGCTTTACTCAGCCAAGAGGAAAGAGATGTATTTCCTAAGATGTGGCATGCAGATGCGCCTTTCCGCTCCATTTGCACCAACCTCCCCCCAAAACCCCCGTCTGGTGTGTGCCAGAGGTCAGTGAAGCAGAGCGCAGTGACCGGGGGTACTTGAGATCAAGAGGGGAAGAAAGAGAGAGTGATTGCACTGAGAGACGGCTTTTCCTAGAAAGCATCGGTGGGGAACTAGATGAGAGGAAAGTGGCTTGGGGACTGCTAGGTCTCCTCTGGATCATTAGCAAAGGGAACAGTAATCCTGATTAATGAGGAGAACATTTTCTAAATCCCTGCTGCCTTTACCACTTAAATTATGCAGCCACCACAAAACTTTCAAACATACAGGTAGCATGTACGTACATGCACCAATCATATCTGTTACTCATCATGTACAAAAAAATGCTTAATGAAGGGGGTGTTAGCTATGGCTGAAAAAGCAAATATGTAATGGTTAAAAAACAGAGATCAACCATATGCCATACTAAGGCTAAAGATGAATCTTTTATTGATTAAACTACACATTTTATCCATTTATTAAATCAATTTTCTAGTTTTCTAGTAGAAAACACCCACACACCCATAAATACTGAACACTACATTCACAGGGGCTACATTAGACAGCTGTTTTCTCTCTGACCAACATCAATACATGACTCCCATCTCAGCTACAAACTGGAATCCAGACTGAGAGGAAGCCTTGGGCTGAAAGCGGAGGAGAAAATGTCAAGTTAAGCGTGTACATAAACAAGACTAAACTTAGACAAAGGGCGCGGTGTCTCCAACAGTGATGCAGGCAGCATCTGATCATCATCCCAGTGTAAACACCCATCTGACTCCACAAGCTAACCTTTCACACTTCTGCCTCTCAGGAAGAACGAAAACCCGTCTCAAGCAACTGCCGGGGCTAAAGGAATCGTTCCTCAGCAACTGGTATATATTTATACGCAAACACACATGCTTCAAAAATTCCTCGCCCAGGATGATGAAAGAAATCTAAACACAAAACTTAGAAGGGCATCAGATGACGCAGACGACTGTTTCAATTATGGTTGGTTGTTGCAGAGTCTAATAGCAGGCATGATGGCATCGTTGCCTGAAAACAATTTAAAATGTTATATTGTTCAGGGGGAGGAGTACAGGGGAGATAGAACAGCTAAATCTGATATCAAGTGGTCTAAAAGAAACAGGTCTCTGAAGGGATAAGGGCATGGATGAATAAAACAGGATAAACTTGATGCCGTTGTTGTGCTGCGCTGTGAGAGTTTGTGTGAGTGACACTGGAGCAGATTTGTCAAATCTGCAGAATAATCCGTGCATCCCCCTGTCAACTGTCAAATATAAGACCTCCTCTGCAATGGACCTATGTAATCCTGGTTGTGTCCTATTCTCAAATGTGGGCCAATGCACACCAAGCCAAGGAGATTGAGGAGTATCAGTTCCAGCAGTTTAAGGCGGTCCATTTACACCTGTGCTCCAAAGGCATATGAGAGAAGTAGGTGAAAGGGCACAGTTGGAAAAAGTGCAAGACGGGACAGAGGCAGCTTTGACAGTGTTTGACAATAAGGACAGTGAATAAATTCTTAAAGCTCGGAGACCACCGCATGCCACTCGTCCAATAATGTGCTGGTGCTACAAGGACACCTGCCAGCTGAATGGGTGGTGCCTCTGTTGTACACAAAGGATAGGGCCCTATACAGCCACCAACTCGAGGATCTTCAACCACATATTATACACAAGTGGCTCGTTGGTTTGTGAACTGCTGTTGTGAAGCCTCGAGTTTAGCATTTTGACCGGCGCCATGTTGGTCTTTTTGAAACCGGATGTAGAATTGGGGGTGGGTCTGATTGAGAGCTTGTCCAGTGCGCTCCCACCTGCACCTGCAACCATGGCACCGATTGAAAAGACCAGCTGTCAATCACACTGTATCCACCCTGCGGTGGTTTATCGTCTATTTTACCCTAATGAGACCACAATTTATAACTTAACATTATTCTATATCGAAGAAGACTTAAAACTAGACATTGAACCATAAACATCTCAGAAAAATGTTCACTGACATTATAAATCAACAGAGAGGTAAGGGTAATTTCCTCATAGACAAAAACGGACTTCTTTTTGTAACCAGGGAGTCGTCCTCTGCTGGTGATTCCAGAGAATACAGGACTCGGTGACTTCTTCCATTTTTATATACAGTCTGTGATCGGAGTAGTGTGAATGGCAGGCATAAACGTGGCAACATTGATGCATTTCAAAACAAAAACATCGCAATGTGAATGTAGCCTAAGCAGATTTGGATTTTTGGCTGATTATTGTTTGCAGAAGCAAAAAAACCCAACCCTATTTATAACTTAAGTTGAAGAAAACAAGAACATAAAACACCCTTGTCATCAAAGACATAAAACCAATAATGGTGATTGTACTCTTCTGTATGAACTGAATGCTGTTCCACA
Organism: Scophthalmus maximus; assembly: GCF_022379125.1. Taxonomy (NCBI): domain Eukaryota; kingdom Metazoa; phylum Chordata; class Actinopteri; order Pleuronectiformes; family Scophthalmidae; genus Scophthalmus; species Scophthalmus maximus. The sequence continues at coordinate 19,737,970 of NC_061521.1, read as the reverse complement.
GTCACTGTACACACCCTATAAAAAGATCTGATCCAAAGGATCAGCTGTTGGTGCCGTCATGCCCTTGCTTTAGGATGAACTTTACTTTGTATGTGGATGATTCAGGGACCATCAAGCTTCTTGTGGCTGCTATGAATCCTCGTTGGAAAGGCTGCTTGTTTTAGCAACTTGACTTGGCAAACCACTGGAAGGCTTTTAATGGGGCTGCTCGTTTGCTTGAAACTGGGCTGCATGCACATTTTGGCTTTTTGTGGTGCCTGTTTGGTTGGCAGTATTACAAGGAAAGGGAGAGGAAGAGGATGCGGCCACACATAGTGTTTCCACTATATACATTTTGCAGTGGCAGTCCACTGCTCTGCAGACCGCTTCTAATGTGAAGCGACAGATACAAGAAGGGTAGTCACCTGGCCAAGGCGAGAGGGAGAGAGAGAGAGAGAGAGAGAGAGGATGGCGAACTGTTTTTAATATGTGCAGGTTACGTTATGTTGACTTGAAAACCCCTGCTGGACCTTAATTTGTTAATTCTTTGACAAAATACTCTGTGGAATAGCTCTTGCATCAGCTAATACCACAAAATTATGTAATGGTACGGTGGACAATACAAACCAAACAGCAAAAAAGAGATTTTCCAATTACAGAGAGAAAAGGGACAAACTCACTAGACATACTGTGGTCTCAAAAGAGCAAGAGAATTTCTCAACAACAGGCAGCTGAATTGTCCCCCTGATACGTAATGCTGCGTGTTCTAATGAGCCTCTCAGACCCCATCTTATGTGTAAAACCTTTATTAACACAATGTAGGGTAAACATCCAAGGCAGACCAAAAAACGTCTGTATACGCACACATGCACACATACGCACTACATCAAAGTACATTGTGTCAGAGCGGCTTAGTGGTGAGAATGAAACAGGAGAGTTGTTTTCTGCGCAGATGAAAGGCAAAGAAAGCCGCTCCTCATTGTCAGCCTGCCCCATTGTCGGGTTTGGGTTGAGATACGCACACTCACTACTTCAACCCTCCCATCTACACAGACAATACATGTACAGAAGTTGCTCAACACTAAGTATCAAGATCATAATAGCAGACTTTGTTTAGAGGGAAAGGCCATTGAGGAACCTGAGACTTCGGGAGGGAAGAGACAGTTGAGAAGCTGAGAGTATAAGAGCAGCGTGTGAAGGATTAGATTTATTGTTCAGGTTTTTGGTTTTGACAATAGAACAGAAATAGATCAAAGAGCAGGTCACCAGGAGTCACTAAACTCCTCGCAGGGAGACAAGTCAGTAAAAAACTCGACAGTTTGTTTCACTCCTCTACCGGCGCGCTAAATGACTTCCTACGACATAAACTGAGGTTAATTAGCGTGAAAAATGACCTGGTTTTCCAACTCGATCCATGTGTTCGTGATGGGAAACAGAGTGATTGCCATGGCGATCATAACACTGTTTGATCCAAAAGGTACTGTACAGTTGTGAAAGCAGGAAAGACGGTGTGTGAGCTGCCGTTTAGCAGGGTGAGTGTGTTCAAGTCTGATTACAGTGAGAAACCACAGCAAGGTCTGGTTTTATAGTTATTAGACAGGAAAGTAGCATTATATGTGACTGCGTAGTAGTAGACTGAATACAACGTCCAGTGTTGTGTTCCTTTCTTTGTGTATGTGTGGGCACTGGCCTAGAGCCATGCCAGGTGAGGCACAAGTTTGTGTGTGTGTGTGTGTGTGTGTGTGTGTGTGTGTGTGTGTGTGTGTGTGTGTGTGTGTGTGTGTGTGTGTGTGTGTGTGTGTGTGTGTGTGAATATGTGGGTGTAAACCTAGAAATTTGATGATGTTCCTTCTAGAGCAGAGAGGAAATTCTAAGTAACACAAAAGGTTTGAGAACAATCAAAAAGACAAACAAATACTTCCCTCCAGCAGGTAGAAAGGGAATTGTGGGAGAGCGGAGCCCAGGTGTCCCAAACAACAAGTGCCAAAAAGGGATTGGTTTTTGGATGCTAGCAAAGTGTTTACGAAAAGCACAATAAACAGCAGTGCCCAGGGGTGAGACTGGGGGAGAGACAGACGTGTACAGATGATAGAAAGCAAACTTGAAAACAGAGAGGGAGAACAAGACAGACAAACATGGACATCAGCTCCCAGGTGTCAGTGAGATAAAGGCCTCGTTGTGTTGTTGGCCTGAGAACGCCAACACTACCACTTCTCATTAACAGCTGCTCGGCACTACAACTAACGCACGCTAACACCGCCGACCCTCGAGAGTCATTACTACAACCGCTTTCGCTGCACTGTAATGACTCAAACGCATCAATAAGCTGGGAGTGGGAGTAATAATTGGTTTGTGTCACTGTCTCTGTGTCCATTTTACTACATCCATGTGTTTGAAAAGTAAAACATAACAGTGTTTCAAGCACACACCGAGGCCCCAGCAGCATATCAATCAGCCATGCACCTCTCCCAGGCATCAAAGACTGAGGAAGAAAAAAAACAGAAACAAAAACCTTACACACCCTTATAAACACACACGCACCCTGCACTTACCCACTTTTGTGCATAGATACACAAAGACTCACACCATTCTCACAAACTGGCTCACCCACACTGAAAAGTGTGCGCACACACACACGCACAATTACATAAGCACCCTAGGAGTTTGGCAGAGAAGAGGCAAGAATCAGAGTGGGAGGCCAAGCACCTGGATGAACAGATTATGGTCTAAACCCCACCAGAGACACATAGATGATCTGCCTCAAACTTCATTTTTTCTCCCCAGTGTGGGCTCTGGGCCTCACATCGCCTGAGGAACACTGCGAACCTTAGTGACCTTGGCTCGCGGAGGTAGTCAAAATCTGCTCAGTTCAAGTGCTGACTGGCTTGGACCTCCTGTTGCGTTGATGACGGAATATGCACTATCTTGTGTGTGTGCGCAGATTATATACATACATACACACGCAATAACTGCAAACAAACAAGTTTCGCAGAACGATCCAAAACATTCTGCTTTCATATTTTGCGCCTTCTGTATGTGGCTAATGTTTCACATTTCCCCATTTACAACTCGACTGCAGCGCCAAACAAAAGCACTTTTGACCTTACAACATCAAACCCCGCTGACTTTCACAAGTCATCATTGCAAATGAGCTCATTAAAGACAGCCATAAGTTGGTGAGAACTGTCTGTACTGTTGAGGACAAAAGCCTTAGGAGGTCTGTTCTTGAGGCTGTCACGCCACCTGGTGGCCACAATGCCCAGTCCAGCTGCATACAACTGATCCAGCAACTTCAATGCCTACAAAAACAAACTGCTTGCACCCTAAAGGGTGAAACATACTTAATGTTCACTGTATAATATATCTGACTGATCCTAAGCTTTTTATTTGTTATGTTTTTTATGTTATGTTTTATGTTTCAGTCATGGAAAAACTCATCATCCAACCTCCTAAAAATAATGAAGTGCTGAATCCATACCTGCTCTGAGGATAAGTAGCCACTACTTTAAGAAGACAACTACTAAAAATGGGTAAATTTGCGCAAGGAAGCTGTTAAACATTTAATATGATGCTAGTTTACACATTCACAATAAACTTTAAACTTGTGAGCGTTGGTTTTGTAGGAAGAAGTGTACTGTGGTAATTAGTGTATGGCTCCATGGAGACTGGAGAAAGATTTTGTGACAAAGGAACTAACAAAAACAATCGTGTATGAACATAAGATCAGATGTGTCAGATCAGATTTGACATTAGTAACGGGTAATAATTAAAAACAATGGATTTTATTGAGGGATAATATGCATGGTATGTTGGTGTGTCTGAAATGCGCTGACTCGGGTGTGAAAAATGGTACATTGAAAATGAATGACAAAGGTAATAAATTTAAACTGAAACATGGAATACATATAGCATAGTTGAAACATATATGAGCAGCATGAGATAAATTGATGAAATAACTAACCCTTGTGGCTCAGATGTCAACACTAGTAATGCTTTCACTTGTTTGATTATAAGTCGTCAAATGATAGAAACTAAGGAGTGTAGGTAAAGACTTACACCATTGGGATGCGAAACTGGACAGTGTCAGGAGGCTGCTCTTTCCCCGGCCTCACCAGGGTCAGGGACCACTTGGGTCTGAAGATCCTCAGCTGAGGGTTGCCCAGCTGGTAGAGTGGGTACCTGAAAGGAGAGGCAGACACTTATCATCATCTGCAGTATCATTCAAAGACATCCTGTAGTAAATCCTATAATCATCACACCAACAACTGATGAGATATTGGAGGCAAGGTTGCTAATTTTTTTGGAGCCATAAAAAAGATGTTATTTTGTTTACAAGAAAAAAATCTGAAATGGCAAAAAGCCACCGTGAATTTCCTTAAAGGCATTGCAAGGCCCTGTCCACATTCTTTTTATCACGTAGTTTTTTTTCTATGCATTTTGACCTTTCTTTCACACACAAAAGGTATTTTAGGTCATTGATTTGTAAAAGTATTTTTATTGTTGCTATAGTTGTGAAGAGAGGGAGAACACAGTTTTAGGTCCACAACATCATTGGCTCCTGAACGGCCATAATGGCCTTACAGTTGATAGGATTATAATGCACTTGACAGTTATTTTACTGTGAAGAGATTTTTCTTTCTTTTTTTAAAGAACAGAGGATAAATAAACCCTGTTTTAATATCTGACCGTGTACTTCTGGATATGGCAGAGAATAAATGTATTAACCTGCCAGCACATGGTTTTCTTGCAACTGCAGTGAAGAATGACTAACATTACAGATCCGACTACTTTCACTTTTGCCTCCAAAATCCTTGGGATCAGATCTTTTCATAGGGCGTGTACAGTGACTGTGGAACAGCATTCAGTTCATTCATTCAGAAGAGTACAATCACCATCATTGGTATTATGATAAAGTGATTTACACATTGGCTCCGCTGACTTGTTTATGACGTGTCTGATCATCTAAGCGCTCCTCTTCCTCCTGATAATTCTCCTTCAACTTAGTGTTGAACCTGCTTAGCAGTAAACATCAAGAAAAAATAGTCCTTGACAAGAAAGCCTGAATATCGGTATGTACTCCACTTCTAGACACGGGGGATAAAACAGCATCAACCCAGACATCTCTTTTCCACTTGTAAAATGTAAAAAATTATATCAACGCTGAATTTGCTGTGGACTCAAAGCAGTACAGTAACCAAGGCTCCCTGCCCTCGGACCCTTGTTGCATCCCCCACATTGATATTTTTGTCTACATATGCAATAATAGTGAGTATCCTTTGGCACGGGTGAGTCACTTCCATGTCTACAGACTGTCACAATGACGAGTGTCGCGGTGACGTACATAGTTAGCGTTCATGCTGCACGTTCACAGCAAGTTGTTTTTAGCTTAGCATAGCATAGCTTGCTAACGGTGGCCTGCATCCTATGTAACACATTTAGCGCGTACGTTTCTGCTCCACACGCGCTGACAACCAACACAATGAATGAGCATCAGCTGCGCTACAACAACAACTGCGTTCAAACACAAATGAGAGCTGGACAGTCTTGAGATTGGGAGACGCTAACGTTAGCTTGGTTTAGCTAGCTCAACAAACAGCCTGAAAAGGGGACTAGCTAGTCACCACCTGACGTGTCTTTACGGGTATTTACAAATACAAATGAGGAGGAAAAACAACAAAACTTACAATAATCGTGGTATTCGCATCGCGGGAGCGGTCTGTTGTGAGACATAAACTCACAGCAGGTTAACTGTTTGTAGTCCTCTCAAGGTTGTCAAATGCTACACGTGCATTGATGTACTTCCGGGAGCAACTTCAGCGCGCATGCGCACTCGATTTGGGGCCGTGCCCTTGAGGAAAAGTTCATACGGGTCAGAGGCACCGAGGCACGGTGCACTGCAGGTGTTTATCTATACAGTTAAAGTCACAAAAAACTCATCTTTGATGTTTTGTGAGGACATTTTGTAATGTCTGAAGTCTTTACTCTTTAAAATAGTTTAAAATTTCATTACATGAAATAAAAACATGAATTCACACATGGCCACTATATCCGTTACAGTTGGACAGATGGAGAGGTATATCCCTAAAAACGCATCTCATTTTTGACAATGCAATAATTTCAGTGCTTTATCATGCAAAATATTCAACTGACACTTAGTCAGTTATGGCTCAGAAAATCTAAAACATCCTCTGAGGGTTGTAATATACCCATAAATAAATGTTTCCCATTTGAACCAGCTGCATGACTGTCATCCTTGGATAACAGCAAAGCTCATATTAATTTTAAGAAAGGGTTTCCATTTTGAGAATGTCATGGATGTAAGTGTATTTTTTGGGGGGCACATGTGATGAGACAGCAGCAGAGGGAGACCTCGTCCCATCGCACTGTGCCCCAATGTTTGACCTCACACCCACTACGATGTGCCTGCAGGAGGGGTGGGGGGGTGGGGGGGTGGTTATGGGTGGTATGGGTAAGAATGATTGAAGGTCCCCTGAGTGGAACATAAGTCCCTGGCTCAGCTGGTTCAGACCTGGCAGGAAACCACACTGACACTGGACCATACTGACAGCCTACACTATGCCTTCGGAGGGAAGTTTCCATCAGTTAAGATGCCATGGCGTGTGTGTGTGTGTAGTTGTGTGTGTGTGTGTGTGTGTGTGTTTGTGGTTGTGTGTGTGTGTGTGTGTGTGTGTGTGCGTGCGTGCGTGCGTGCGTGCGTGTGTGTGTGTGCGTGCGTGCGTGTGTGTGTGTGTGCGTGCATGGGAGGCATTTGATTATTATGTAGTTGTTGTAATGTTCACCAGTTGGCACAGTTATTTATCACACTATATCAGGATGTCCTGCCGTGTCTTCAGTTGGCCAGTTGAGTCTTTTTGCCACAAGAAAAAGAAACGTCCACTGACAGGAGTTCGTTGGTTGTTTACTTGTTGGTTGCTTTGGAACTGGCTGGTCTGACAGCTGATATGAGAGCGTGTAAAGGTGGTGATGAGAGGGCTGCTTTCAAAATGGGTGCTTGCTGCTGCATATTACACATTAAACCACAGGGTTGTTCAATGAAATAAATAATTAAGTTAAATTGAATTCCATAATGCCATGATTCAACATTACTTTCATATTTAGAATGTTTATAGAGTACAGACGGTAATGTGCAAACTGTTTCGTCAATATTGTGTTATCAGTAATTCATGATAATGGGAAAATATGTGATGGGAGGATGCTGGTTCAAATCCCTGACCAGCCGGAACTATCTGTATATTCATATTTTTTTGGATTAGTCAATAAATCCTTTGGTTAACTTACCAATAAATAATATATATCTTTATCTATCTATCTCTCTATATATATAAATTAATCAGATATATGGTTCAGAGTTAATGATGATGGAACACAACATAAATAGAATGATTTCTCCAGGGTTGTGTTGTCTCCTTCTGACCCCGGTCACTTCCTCAACAGCCGTAAATAAAAACAAAGAAACTTCTCACTTGTCTTTGGACGCTGCGGTGTTCATGAACAGACTGAAACCTGCATTTTCCTCATTTTGGTGAACATTCTCAAAACCCGTGTGTAATATTCGCCACGATATAATCCATATTTCTGTGTGCATATCACAAGCTTTATCGTGAATGAGTGAGGTTTTCATAGTTCCATGTCACCTGTTGTAGCGGGGCGGACTTAAATTAACGACACTCACAATGGCGCTGTAGTGACCCGGCAAAAACCTGGCTGGAAGCCTTTGTGCTGGGGACTGATGCTGCGTTCCAGTTTACCTCGGAACTCGGAAGACGGGTTTGTCGTTCCAGTGTGATCTCGGAACTCGGAATTACAAGATCTGAGTCGGTAATTGCAAATGGAGCGCCCCCTGCGGCCGGGAAAAAAACTCACCAACCCAACTTCCGGGGTCCGAGTTCCGAGGTTTAATGGAATGCAGCACGAGAGAGCGCGTCTGACATGTTTATTGTGTGTATATTGACTGTGTCCCTCGCTACTCCTGTAAGAATAAAGTGTGCAGATCCTGATTCCTAGTCTGAGTGGTGTTCTTGAGTTTTTGAGCAACCGTATAACAACAGCTATTACACGATGCGTCGACGACGCATTCTACGCAAATGTCATTGCAGCCCTAGTTTAATATTGTAGATAATCCTGTGCTTACATGGTGAATAATCCTTAATAACAACAGCTAAGTGAGATTGAACTCACACCGTGTGTGTGTGTGTGTGTGTGTGACGACATCACCTTGGCCTCTGAGAAACTTGACATTTTGTCTTTGGACATTTTACAGACTAAGCTATTAAGATTAAGATAAAAAAAATAATTAAAATGTTTTTGTTAGATGCAGGCCTACTTAACTTAAAAACAAACTAATCTGGGGAACCGAGGCGACTCAGTGGGGCGAAAAGCTCAGGGGATTTTTTGTCCTGGGCCCCGTTAGTCCATCCAGCTCTGACTATGTACTGTGTTTTCATATGCATCTATAGGGTACATACTGTAGATTAGCAGACAGCTGACAACATGATGTTTCTGCTTTGTTTATAAGAATGATTAATGGTTATTATTTTCAACAAATCACATGTACCTTATATAAAGCATACAAGGTATATTAACTTTGCAGAAAACCATGTTTTAGTAATGTGCTATGTGCACGATTGATTTCCGCGTGTTTGTGACACTCGTCTTTCCGCTGGCCCGTAGGACCGGGAGCCGGCCGTGGGTGAAGGAGAGGTAACTGCACTCGTTACTTCAGTCAGGGTGCCAATGTTTAGCGAGGCTCCAGCCAACGCAGACCGAGCCAGATCTAAGGGGGAGCGGCGGGGGCAAGCAACATGAACCGATGCAACCTTCAGCCAAAGGTCCGGTCTCACACTGTTTTCCAACTCTGCCATTTATAGACGCGATTCAAGCCTGTTTGTTAATGTACACAGTTCACAGGCTCTATGATGGACAATAAAAGTCAACTACATCATCTCATTTCCTTGATTGCCGTACAAGTGTAAACCTGATTGAATACCTTTTGTTGCTTCTCAAACTTGAAATTTCGCACTTTGTGAAATTTAAAGTTTGAGTTTGGCAGAAGTCAAATTCCGGTCGAAGGGCTTGGCCACTTCCCTGCCTGGCTTTTATAGCTACAGTCATGAGAAATGTGACATATACACATACACATGCAAGCATGCACACCTACACAAAACCTCTCACACACACACGCACACACACACGTATGTATACACACACACAGAAAATACACCTTAACACCTACACTTGGTTGGATCATCAACATAATCAGCTACTATTCATTTTTAATTCCGACACTCAGAAATGCACACGGTATAACAACTAAATGAAATTGAAACTCACACCGTGTGTGTGTGTGTGCGTGTGTGTGTGCGTGTGTGTGTGAGAGAGAGAGAGAGAGAGAGAGAGAGAGAGAGCTCAAGGCAGAGTTGGGGAGAACTGGAATGAAGGTTCAGGTCTGGGGCAGTGGAAAGTGGCTGTTTGTGTGACAGTACAAAAAGGGAGAAAGCACGGGAGGAGGAGGAGGAGGAGGGAAATGCTCTAACAGCAGAGGTGGAATAGACGGAAACAGTTTGGTCTACAGTGGGATTGTCCCGCCAAGAGCGGGCGCTGGGGCCACATGGAAACTTTCCCCCTCCGACTCTCCGGCAGCCGGAGGAGAGGTTTGTTGGTATTGAATATCCTAGAGAAGGGAAAAAAGGGGAAAGGTAAATTGAAGATCCAGACGAGAAGATGGAAAAGTTTGTCAGTTGGGGTGAAGAGCTTTGTGTGTGCAACGGGACCCGCTGTTTGAGTGTTTCTCTCTGAAGCCACTTCAGCCGTCCATGAAGATCATCTTGAATCATTTCACCAAAGAGCTGCTTGGCTAAAATATGTAACAATGGCGACTTGAGTCTTTGTATAAACACCTAATCCAGAGATTGTGTCACCAGCAGCACAAGCACCTTCATTTGTTGAGAAAAGTGGATGGAAAGCCAGAACAAGATCAAAGACGGAGAGAGCGATGAAGAACTTTGAGTCCAGAGTCAATGTAACGGTGGCGTGTTAACTTCTGCTGCCACAGGCAAATCTCCCACAGAAGGTTTGGACTACGTGTTCTGTGTGTTATGTACAGTACCACACTCAGGGATGAGAAAGAACTGTGTTCAGTTCCCCAATTGTCAATTTTGGCAGCAATTGTTTATGAGTCCATTCTCATCCCCTGTTGACAATGTGCAGGAGATGCAGAAACAATTGGCGTTGGGCCCCAGGAGCTTGTCGGGTCACTGAACAAGACATCACTATATATATATATATATATATATATATATATATATATATATATATATATAGTTATACTCATGTTTTGTGTCAGTGCTCTATGAATGGCAATGTTAGTATGTCTGTTGACATACTTAAAAGGTCATAAAATGGGGGAAAATGTCAAATCGTGTTTCCCAAAACCCAAGATGATGTTTTGTTTTGTCCACACACCAAAGATGTTTATTTTAATGTCATAAAGGAGCAAAGACACCAGAAAATGTATTCACATTTAAAATGCTGAAATCAGAGAATTTTGAAAAACTACTTGAACCGATTAATCGATTATCAAAATAGTTGACGATTAATTTAGTCGTCGATTACTAATAGATTAATTGATTAACTGTGGCAGCTCTACACATGAGCGATTGTTGCCACCAACTTGATGGTTTTCCTAATAATTGCAACTTTGAACTTTCCCCAGCCTGAAAGAGGCTGTAAGTCCACTTGACACGCAAAACGTAAAGCATTAGCCCCTCCACCCCACACCTAATTAAATCTGTGCCCCTTTGCCATCAACACTAAATGAGTGGTCAGAGGTAGTGGCCAGTTCAGGTCAGATTCCTCTGTTTTTTCATGTCCCTGTGTTCACACTCTCCGAGGGTGAGGGTGCGTGCCACACAGCAGTCCTCTGCCTATTAATAGCCGCAAGGGATGGAGTCAGGGGCAATCTGGATGGCGAGTAAATTTATACCATCCCCCACCCTGGACGTTCCGTTGATGTCATATGGCCTGACCTCTGACCCAGGAGCCCCGCTGCCGCGAGGCCCGTGTTGAACTTGAAATCCAGGGGTCCCAAAAGCATGCACACACAAACACATGCGCACACTTGCATTTTTGACCCCACTGCACGCTAATTCATCTACACGCGCTCACACATGCACCTAGAAAATGCAGCAAAGCTCAGGCCTTCACATGACGACAGCTGACACGCTGACTGAGTGAACCGTCTTTGTCTTTCACATTCAAACTTGTTGGTGTGCAACTAGAAGCTCTGGTTCCTTCCCGTAAGGAATAAAGAAAGAATGGAATCGTTTGTCTGAGAGTTTAACAGTAACTCACTGATTTCCATCGATTTTGAAATCGACTGAGGTTGAAATGGGGTGATTTAGGCTGAGTGTTCACACGGGTTCCCACAGCCTTATCCAGTGTCTCTGCCCCTGCCAGAGATATGTGATGGATTGGAGGAGGAGGAGGAAGGGGTGTGGGGGTGGGGGGGCATAAACGGGGACAGGGGCAACTGATCTTCAAGGTATGTCAGCCGACACTCTTGGGATACAGTATCTAGTGCACGGCACAGAGGAAGACCCTAACCTACAAACATAACAACATTGTTCAAGATATGATTCCTCTTGTCTTATTTTTGGGTCCCATAAAATTGTTGTTGGATACCGATAAAGCCATGACCATGTTACACCCTCTTGGAAGAGAATGGATAGTGACACTGAATTAATATCAGAGGCAACATGATCAGTGTATAACTTAAAACTTGCGACAGAGGACGTTCTGTGAGAACTGAGAGATGAGCGCTGGTTTCCTCAGATTTCTCACGTTGACTCAGCACACGCGTTTATTGTAAAAGTACGCCACCTTCGAACCAATCACACCAGCACCCGCTATACCCTTGAGGATCTCATAAACAACATTCCTGCCCTCAAATGTTTTCTGCTCACCACGAGCCACACAGCTCAATCTATAATATCAAGTATTTATATATATATATATATATATATATATCACAACAGACCCTGAATCCATCACACATTCTTGCATTGCTTTGTTTTGTTGTTGTTGTTTTTTTGCATGTAATTCTTAGTAAGTACAAGCAATTACCTGCCCAAAATGTGTGGATAAAGTGATCAATAAACTGAACAAACATTTTACACGCTGAAGAAAATCTCTGTGACAGCCATAACATTTTGAACACTGCAGGCCGATTAGCCGTTTGCTTAAACTTAAACTAAGGCTATAGTTTGTCTCTTATGCAGTGTGTTCGGATTCTGTTTTTTCACCCTAATTTAGTTTGATATTGGAGGGTTCTGAAATAGATATTGTTGCTATATCATAAAGTCAAAATAAAATGGGAAAACAAATCATGCTGCAAGAAAATGTCACTAATAGAGAGGACAATCTGAAAAAGCTAATATTTTTGGAAAGCATTGACTGATTAAGTTATTCTATGCTGTTGTCGTATAACATGTAATGTGGTTTAACTAAAGGATTGTCTTATGGGATACAGTATCAATAATTTAACTATAATTCTCAGGACATGTTTAAATTAGGTATTGAGATAGAAATTTGAGTCCCTAATGTAGAATATGTAATTTAGTAATAATCAAATGACAAATATAACGATCAGGTTTTCTGCAGATAATAAGTAAAGTGATATAGTTACTATGTGATACTCGGCTATGGTGAGCAACATTGGCCCTGCAGCCTCAGCAGGGATGTTTGCCGGATGACAGGTGGCTCATCTCTCAGCAAAAAACTGTCAAAACAAACTGTCCGAAGCCCTTTGACCTGCTACAAAGTCCATAAATCCATTAAACAAACACATTTCTCATACATTCCAGGAACAAATGCAGTAATGAGTATTTAATGAAAACGTTTTGTCAGTCTTGGTCCGTTTGACTAATGAGCCTATAAGCTTAAACACACACAAACGCACACTGCAGCATGGAGACATCACTGGTCTGGAGTTATTCCACTGAAATCACCTATGGACTCGTTCAGACATGACTTTTTTATAACCCTCCATTAAAATATGAAACACCACACTGTCGCATGTGGATAAGGAATGGCAAGTCTCCCGAACCATGCCAGGCCAAATCGACGCCCCTTCGCCGTCTACCGGACCAGCGGATGACAAGTCCCAGCAGTCTTTACGCACGGAGAGCGCACGGAGAGTTTTGCGAGCGCGCATGGGGGTTGCTCCCTTTCAAGGCTGTCCGTGGCCTCCTCGCCCCGGCGGGCAGCTCCCAGACGACTCTGCCAAGCCTCCCCGATCCGCACCGTTTCCCTCTCTCTACCTTTCCTGTGAAGAAACAACCGGGCGTTACGTCAGAAAGTGCAGGGCAAGCAAGACTGAGTCTCAGGAGCTATTCGTATACGCACTGCTGCCAAACCCGGCTCGGGGCTGCTCCCGAGCTCAGTGCAGCCAATGCAATTTACAAATCCAAACTCTTTTAGAACTGCAGCAGTATGTGGTAAGTCAATATTCATTCATGCTGTGTTTGTTTTCCTGCTGGATGTTTGTTTTTTTGTTTTGTTCCTCTCACAGCTTTCTTCACATGACAGGTCTCTGTTGCTGGCACAATTGCGCAAAAAGAAAAACCCAACAGTCTAACCGGTGCAAAGATACAAACGCAGGGCTGGTTTACCCCGTAGCCTCACTGCAACAACAAAAAACAACAAAAAAAACCCATGACATGATGAAGAAGCAGCAGAGCTTTTCGACGCACACATTTTTCTGCAGCATTTTTTGTGTTTGATTCTTTGCTGATCTAAAAAAAAAAAACAACAACAAAAAAAAACATGCCCCACGCTCGCAATAGGAACCCTAGCCCCATCCCAGAGGTAACATGGGACACAGGATTGAAGGAGATGAACGAGACGTGGAAGGGAGCTATCGCCTGCCTCGGGGTGGCCGTCTTCTTCGTCATGACCATCGGGATCATATACTGGCAAGTGGTGGACCAGCCCAACAAGAACTGGATCCTCAGGGGCACTTTCAGCGGACTGATCTGGGAGAGGAGGACCCACTCGCTGGTCATCCAGACCCTGGCCGAGGACAAGACCTTTGTGGAGATAGACGTGGGGAACGTGGGGAACCCCGACGTCGAGGTTCCCTTCGTGAGGAACCTGTGCTGGCTGAACAAGACGGAGTTCTGCTACACGTGGGACTCGCTGGCCGAGGTGAAGATCTCGCTGGAGGTGAACGAGGAGACGGAGACGGAGTGCTACGGCATGACCTGGGCGCCGGTGCATTGTCACGTGCAGCTGAAGGTGGGAGTTCTCTCAGCCGGCACCTCACACACACACACACACACACACACACACACACAGACAGGCTCTTGGGAAAAGGCACAAAAAAGTTGTACGCCAAAACACATTTTCACGTGATTCGTGCGTATTCTCCATTTCCAGTTTACAGAGAAGCCATTGGCCTGTGATTGTGCATGGCCGATGTCCTGTTGCTGCATGATGTTAAACATTGACAAAACGTTGCATTCATCAGGCACCACCCATTCAAGTGGACACCTTTGCGCACTATATCACACATTTTAGTTCTCACACGGTTCCATAGGTTTTGTTTTTGTTTCATATTTGGAGATATTCCTAAATCTACACGATCTCAACGAGCTGTGTATGATATCAAAAGAGGCAACGCACAGGGTGGTTCATTAAAAACATCATTTTTTTTCAATTGGAAATCAAATAAGTGTCGTGAAAACAGGGATTTTGCAGGATGTGGGGTGGATACAGTGTCATGCATAGTTTGGCTTATGTGATTATGATTTTTTTTTGTAAACATTCAGAATTTTAGATTTAATTTCGGTGATTGTATTTTGTTGCATTTGTCGTTTTGAAATACGGTTTCTTATCCTTTGCCTCCTATTTAAATGAATGAAACGTTACATGATTGTGTTTGAATTACTCAGTTAAACTAGAATGAAATTGGACAATTAAAAAGTATTTGTGTGATTCCCTCGTCCTTTTCCATTCACAGCCCTCATCCAACTGCACAGAGCAGAATACATCTCGTGTTAAATCTGCGTCACAGTTGCATTTTTTTTTTTACATGCACAGTACTTACTGTACTTTTCCCCCCACAGCTTAATTATCAAAGGCGTTTAACCATTAGGATGTTTGGGGAGGTTAATCCGCCCCCACTGGAACATTCCTCGCCATAACTCCCTCGTCATGAGGAGCAACTGCTCACAGAAAAAAATCTTTCCAAACTTAAGTCGCCTTATTGTTATTTTTCTATTTTCCAAAATCCTCCTCAGGTGACCCCCTCATGGCACCAGCTGTGAAAGCGAGGCCGGATTGCTGAAATAAATGAGCCCCCTGCATGGTTTGCGCATTTGTCCCCCCCCCCCCCCCCCACGCGCAAAGACGCTTTGAGGAAAGGACAAGCTTTCTCTTACAAAACGCTGTCATCCAATGCCTTCGTGCGTGCGACGCTTCCTGAGACAGTCTCATGTAGCCATCACATACCTCTCTGTGCCCGGGACATCTGCACTGGAGTGACAGTGACTCGCACTGAGCGTTTGACTCTAAAGAGACCACGACTACCAGCGCTGAAGACGTTCCACTTAGACCCACATTCATCATTTTCTCTTACGTATGTAAATGTGATATATTAAAAAACCCAAAGAAAATGAAACTTGCCCTTTCTCCTACCCTCAGCTGTCTACTGTGACCCCAGTGAGGTCTCTTCTGCATCAGTTTCATATGTTCAGCTGCTGTTTCAGTCTTCACTCTGTCTTCCTGAACCTTTTTTATATCTCTTTCCGTTCCTTATGAGTGACTTTTGCTTTTGCTTGTGTGTGCGTATCCTTCCAGGACTGCTTCTCCATGACCAATGTGTCCTGGTACGGCGGAGCCAGTGTCCGGGGTCAGACATGGCCCATCAATGATCAAAATGCAACGATGCAGCCCTTCGTCGTCAGCGACCTCAAGGACAACCCCTCAGGCTTCGGCTCTGCCCTGGAACGCTACTTCCTGGGCTCGTCAGGTAAGAGCGTCACGGTTTTTTTTTTATATCAGTTGAGATTTCGCTACTTTTAGTGGAGATTATATCTCATGAGCAAAAGTGGATTCATAGCTCTGCGTCACGCCGATACGGTCTGTTAGGACGTGAAAGATCTGTTCAAGTGTTTAAGGAGACAACGGGGTGGACAGTTTTTCCACACTTGCCTCATGGTGCGGGGGGTTAGCACAAGGGCTCAGGGGAATCTGACCCCACATCGGTGGGTATACGACGTGTGGCGTGAATCCCAGGGCGTGAGGGAAGCCCTGTGGATGTTGTTGTGTTTTCTTACCCCCCCCCCACCCCAGCCCACACACCGCTCATGGGCATGCCTGTTTGTGTCTGAGCTGAGAAAAAATGGAGCCCCCGTCGTCTCCAGAAAACGGCGTCTCAGCACACAGCACAAACCACAGACGGGGATATAGGAGCGACTGGCCCCGCAAATAGAGTCTAAAACAATCTCAGTTTATTAATTTAGAGATTAGACTACAAAGGGAAGCGAACCACCTTCGGCGTCTTAAATTAACTCTTTGGGATACCGGCGGGGTAATTGCCTTTTGTTTCTATTAAAAGGTCGGGTTGGATCAGGGCCCTGCCGACTCTTATAACTCACCAGGTTATTTTGGGGGTGTTAGATTTTATCCTGGGGGCAAAGCGGGGAGGCAGGGACCACTGGCGGATGTGAATGGTTAACGTGACTGATGAGGAACGTTTATGGTGTGTGTGTGTGCGTGTGTGTGTGTGTGTGTGTGTGTGTGTGTGTGTGTGTGTGTGTGTGTGTGTGTGTGTGTGCGTGTGCGTGTGTGTGCGTGTGTGTGTGTGTGTGTGTTTTGGTAGCTGGTGTAGCATTAACCTCAGGTACTCCGGCCTCTCGAGCTGGGTCTAAGTGGAGTTTGCTCACTGAACTGCTGCAGAGACTAACCTGAACCACAGTTGGGGGTTTTTTTGTGTGTGTGTGTAGCTTTAACATTGAGGAGCTAAAGGGGGTCACAGTGGAGGGCAACACATCAACCGCTGAGGTGATATCATGAATTATCTTTTATGCCTTCAGTGGTTGTTAGCAGTGGCCTCACACTCACACACACATTCATCCACACACTGACAGAATTCAATGCACACATGCATGCCCACATACACCCCTGTGCGTTTCTTTGTGTGTGTGTGTGGGGGGGGGGGTGTTATGTAACACGGTGGCGGGCTTAACATGAGAGTCACATGACAGAAATCCCTTTTCCACCTGGTGAGTGGACGGCGGTGATTATCAGGACCCGGTAACCCTTTGTTACTCTGTCTCGGCAGCGAAAACACACGCACACACACACACACACACACACACACACACACACACACACACACACGGATGAGATGACATCCCAATGAGAACAACTGTTCCCACGTTGCCAAGTAACCACTCACAGACACATACTGTACATAGCCCCAAACATAGCAAACTGGTGCTCAGCAATGACAACGATGGCTGTTGGACCATTAAAGGTACATTTAACACGATATCGTACTTTAGCTGAAGGATGTTTTTGTTTTGGCTGGTTTTCGCTGCCTTAGATTTACATAATGTGCACATTTGACCTCAGAGAAAATCATTTTTCACAATTTCACGCAGACAGATTGAAAAATTGCACTTGGTTTTGTTTTGTTTTATTGAGGATCCACATGATTTGTTATTGGTGGAAAAAGGGTTTAGATTAAGTTAGAAACTAAAACTATCTAACTGTGTTAGATAAATTATCTGACCCGCAATTTTTGTGTTCATTGTTTTTTTCCATGTAAAATTACTCTCAAAAGACAACGACTAGGCTTCCGATGTGTCTGCCGAAGTGAACGCAACCTTAAAATAATTCTGAATATATATAGTGAATATAAGCATGTGCAACGCTTAAGAAAAGCTTCTTTACACTTCAACTGTCCCCACCGGCTCTCAGCACATCAGAGAGGAGCTGGTGCGATTGACCATGATCGATATTGGTCCTTAACAAAACCAATTTTAATTTAGCCTATTATAATCAAGTATCATCATTATTATTTATTTCTAAATACCCAAGAACACCACACTGTACAACATAATTAAACACACGAACCAAACCCTGTGATCCGATTAAGAGGCACGCAGGCACCTAAGAATACATCAGATGTGAACACAAGAGTATAACTATGATTCCATACCATTTCCAAGTTCGATGCAGGTGCACGTACACAATTCACTGGCAATGCAACGACTGTTCTTTGCACTAATAAGGTCTCAGAATAAAACCTCACAGTTTTATTTTCATGAGTTACGAGTCCACGAGTTCTCCTGCACCGAGTTTTGAGTTCAGTGAAAAAAGGACTGCAGTGTTTGTTTTCCACAAAACAGATTGAGGGAAGGCAGCACTCCAGTGGTAGTAAAAAAGTGAAAGCGTCACCACATGTCTTTTTAAAAATATATTATTGATGATTAATGGACTGACAAATCTGCATTTTGGCAATGCTTCATCAGAGCTATGACGCCGTCTTTTTTTTTCTCTCTTGAATTTGCGTTTGAAACCAATTTTAGTTTTAGAGTAATATTCGGCTCCACAGCTGTGTGACCCCACTGACCATCCGCGGTATTTCTGCAGTACATGTGACGCTCGCTGTGTGTGCATGGGACCTGTCCTCACTGACTCTAGTTAGTCATAGGGGCACATTATAAATGTGTTGGGGGGGGAAGCGGAGCTGCGACTGATGTTACGAACCTAAGAGGACTCCTGGGGACAGTTAAAGAGCAAGACGGGCGGACTGAAACGTGGAGCGGCCGAGCAAACGACAGACTACGTACAGTACTGTACGGCAATAGTTGATATATTAAAGAGGATATAGAGGAAACACAAAGGAGAGCGGCAAAGTGGAGTAGAAGTAGAGCGACAGAGGGAGACAGGAGAGAGGATATAATGCAACCAGGCAGTAGAGTGACATTTGAGAGCGTTGCCAACTGGAGGAACTTGTCATAGCCCCACCTGTCTTTATCCATACAAAAACAACTGGGCTACTAAGGGCAGATTAGATATCACCGAGGCCACATCCTGCATTAAGAATATAAGAGGAGACCCTGTCCCACAGCTTTAAGGGGCTTATTTCTGCATTTGATCAAACTCAGATCCACAAGGATACAGTTGCACATTGTGTCTTAGTCAGCGAACCTGAGCAGAAACAGTGTCGGATACATTGTCGACAGGCAGATAATCCATAATCTGGAAAAGAAACACTGAACATGGTCAGAATCACACGGCAGTGATCATGTGCCGGCCTGATGCATCCCTGGGGGGGGGGAGTAACTGGAATTGTCAGTGTGTCCACATCCTAAAGCAAAGAATCAAATAAACTCAAGATGCACCAACGGTTATCTTCATTAATTCCCTGAGATGCCATCATGATCGCTCTACGGCAAACCATTAAATTTATAATTTATTGAAATTCAAAATACATGAGACTTAAGAAATAGAGTTGTTAGAGTACAATGACAGCTACAGTACTGTTGCTAAAAATCCTTGCATGGATATTGATCAGGCAGAATCATTTTTTGCTCTGAAGTATTCATAACACAGCAGCCATCTTTTTTTAAATTCTTAATCATGTTTCTCTGTAAGTTATATTTCAATTGACCGTTAGTGAAATATCAGCGCCTCAACACAATGGTGACTAACTTTCAGGATGGGAATCACATCATTGCCATTATTGAATAAAAATGTAAGATTGCATATCCATTTATTTTCCTATATCAAGTTCGGAAATAGCTAAATATTAATTGAAATCAAAATTTGACGTTTTAATAACCAACTCAATTAAGGGTCCACTAGGGAGAACACAGAAATCATTCGAAGACCATAATATTGGCATCCAATGAGCAGCATATTTGCTATATTTATAAGCATTATTTCATCCGTTCTCTTTTCCATTTTCTTGTTTTCTTCATGTGCACTATTTTCATACTCCATATTCATACACATAAGACAAATAACTTGGCTCTCAGCGGGGTTTCCCCCTGCTCACCATGTCAAATAAGGAGCCCGGAGAGATCCTGTTTGTTTTCATTGAGAGCTTCGACGTCACCTTCCTCTTTTACGGTCGCGATCCAATAAAAGTAATTTATCTACTGTCTGTTCACATCTGCTTTTTCTCCATGCTTGTCTTTATAAAGTGAGATATAATCATATTCAAAAATTCTACAAGACTCACATGACCTTAAGCTATTAGACCACCTCCTAGACACACACACACACACACACACACTGTATGTGTCCATATGGGCAAACATCTACTAATTGTCTCTCTCTTCAGTCGCACGTCCACCTTTCAATTTATTGTATTTCTTTCTCCCCTTTGCCTCCCACCCCCTTTTTCTTTTCTTTTTTATTTCTATCTCTGACTCAGTCTTTCCATGTTGGATCCAAAGAAATGATACTTTAATGCTCCTGCCAATTTGTTGTCGGCCTCTTGGAGGGAACTGGACAAGCACAACACAGAGATAGGGATAAAACTTGTGTAGCTGTCAAGAATTAAGATTTGATTTTCTCTCCCCTTTCCGGATTATGATTATTTGTTTCAGGGTTTTTTTTAATTAATACACATATATTGTCTTCTTTTATTTTTCAGAATTTCTGTTTGAGCATTTTCTCTGTCGAACAAAATGAAGCTGCCCCCAAAAACCACTCCCGTGTTACTCGATAGGTCACCGCGAGGTCCTTGGGCAGCTGCCCCGAAACTTCGACTCTCTCGGACAAGTGAGAGGTGAAACGCTTTAATAATGACTCACTTAGCCCAACTGACGCTGTGTTAAAAGCAGACTGTCATCTCCCGTATGAGAAGGCTACTGTATGAGAACCCTCTGACAACATTTTCCACAGTCAATCTCCGACCTAATACTTTCCGTCAAGGACATCGAGCGAGAGGCAGCAGAGAGAGGGAGGAAGGGGGCCGATACAGCCGCAGTACAGCATACAGTATATTACAGTATATCTGCTTGTTCACAACACAAGACGCAAGCCCATCTGAGCGCGTCAGCTCAGGCTTGTTTCCATTATTGAACACTGAACTACCTTTTGGAAAAGTGACTGACATGAAGGAAAAGAAAAAGACTGACGTGAAGTATGAGGGTCAAGGAGAAGAAACACATGGCCTATGACATCGCAGTGTTTGAATGTGGATTCCTCTCATCTCATCTAACGATATAGTCAGAGGGACCCCTTTGTAATATTTGTCCAGAGCGGCGTCTCACACTTGAGGCAATAAAATTGATTGACCATAGGAATAGAGCGGAGAAAAAGTATCTTTAGTGTTTCATTATTTTTTTCAATAACGGGGGATTGGAAATTTACTACCGTGGCAAGGTCCCAGGTTTGTGGCCATCAATTTCTTGAGGTCGGGCACAGAAACGAAGTTTCCATTGTTAAGGAAATACATGCCTGAACACACACACACACACACGTACACAGTTGCACACACACACACACACACACACACACACACACACACACACACACACACAAACACACACACGTACACACGTACACAGTTGCACACACACACACACACACACACACACAGTAAGTGTTTCAATGCACATTTTTTTATAGTCCCGGTCAGGTCTGCGTGCACAGGTGTCATAAATAACAGTATATATATGACAGGTAAAAAAGAGAGCGGCCCATCTGGTCCGCAGCAGCAGTGAGTCGGCATGCAGCCTTGTTCCCTCCAGAGCAGTCGCCCTCCGAAGGGCCCAGACTCCACATTAAAACCTCCCTGACCCCTCGGAAGGTGCAGGGGGTCACCTCCGCCGCCGCCGCCGCCGCCGCCGCCACCTCGGGACGTTTGGCGCAGACTGAGCGAGAGGAAGTGCCGAACCTTTATGGTCCTATAAGTCCTGTTCTGTTTTTCTTGGCGGTCCACGGTTTCCCATTAAAGGAAAAAAAGCATGTGAGAACACACGTATGTGTATGAGGAGGCGATTTTTTCGGGGCTGCTTGACTTGTGTGTTTGCCCCAACGCCTGTAAAACTGGAGCACGTTGGTGTCTAGTCATGGAAATCTCTCAATAAACGTTGTTCATTTTTGCACTTTTGCTGCTTTGGACGCGAGCGAACACGATCAGCCGGGCATATAATTTTACTTTCGAGAGCTAGTGGAAAATATTTCGGGGGAAGCTTGACGTGTTTAAGGAATTGTTCTAAAAATAGGGTCGTCGCCCCCCCTCACTTCCCCTTTAACTCCCCACCTTGGCTGTAACTCAAACCTGCTTCACTCTCTTTAAATATCACTTATTGATTCCTGCTCCTGTCTGGTACATGTCTATGTCAGAGATGTATGTCTGTGTCACAGAGAGCTTCGCTCATAAAACCAGGGCTTTTCGAAGATCAGTTGCGATCAGGAGTCGCCCCCCCCCCCCCATTACAAATGCACAGTGGTACATGCAGAGTACATTGGTGAGAGATGGACAGTGTTCACACACAAACATTCAGATCTGCACATTTAGTGGAAGATGGGATTAAGAGTTACAGCGGGTTTTCTCTCCAGACTGTCCCTTTTCCTCAAGGCCCCCTTCAGTGTCACTTCCCATAAAGAAAAAATTAAATATGACTCAAGGAGTCATGCCGGCAAACTCAGAGTCCACTTTCCACTCTGCGTGCACTTTTGTGAAACACACTGTTTGCAGCCTGCTGTATCTGCACACCATTCTCCAAGGCTTGCCCGGTGTCTGGTGTGGTCGGGTCGCCTCTATTTCCACTGCCCACATTCCTCTTCCATCCTTCCATGAAGCTATAACATTTTTCTCCACTGGCCCACTTTCTCCCCTACTGTACGCGCGCTGTATTGACACGCACTTGGGCTTCGTCTAAAATTGATTCGAACCACTTGCGGTTTGAGCGTGTGCCGTAAAGTGTGCTCTCTCCGTCCAGAAAATCTCTATTAGCAGCCATTTGTGAACCTTAAACAAGCCGTCGGATCGCGGTGACTTAATACCATGTGAGAGGCAGCTGAGGTGTTACCAGTATCTCTTTGACATTATCCGTTGCAAACACGTGAGAATTACCCCGAGGTGGAGGGCTCTTCGCTGGGCTTTAAGCAGCGCTCGAATACTGATCTCTGAAACTATTAATCCGATTATAAACTGGTACATGAGGGTCCTGCCTGCTCCTGCTCCCCCGCCTGTATAAGAACAGTGAGCCCATTGAAACCAGAGATGGTGACCCGAGTGAGCCGAGCTCTCCCGGCTCAGGGTTCTCAGACTGTCCGCTCGCTTTGGGAGGCGGGCTTGTTGCACCTTAATCTGTTCATTCATCCAAATCCCAAATCCCCGTTTGGCTGCTTTTTTTTGTTGTGCAAAAAGCCCAAGCAAGGGGGCGGGCGGGCGGGGGGGGACGGATTTAGATTCTGGGTCGAGGGCAGAGATCGACTCCTGGGCTGGGTCCTGCAGGAGCGGAGCGGAGGGCACAGGGGTGGACAGGAAGGTAGTTAAAGTTCGGAAGGGAGAAGGTGGGAGTCGGGAAGGGTGAGAAGCGGTGAGGGTAGGGGGGTGGGGGTAATCCGAGAGGGAGGAGGCATTCCTCGCAGGGCAGCTACATCTGTGGACACAATTATCTGCTTGCCATAATCTTATCATTTCACGGGGCCTGTGAAACGCTGTGTACGCACAAACCAGGGAGTCCCTTTGCTCTTGACTGCAAGTTGACTCATGTAATCGCAGGTGCACTCTCTGGGCTCTGTGTCTCCGCTGGTCCGAGAGTGGGACGGAGAAACGACAGCCACATGAGGCGCGGGCCTGGCAACAAATGAAAAAACAAATATTCGCCTTCAGAATCGGCCGTGACTTACACTGGACGCCCCAGCTACGCTCAAGCCCTCGTCTCGCTGCCGTGCAGTGTGACCTGCCTCCGGGCGCGTCGCCAGCAGTGCCAGGGTGAACCCATCCGGCCGCATGCTGCTACATCTCGTTCTGAGGAGTGGGGGGGGGTTTTTGATTTGTTTTTTCACATCTGAGTGGAGCAGTATCATCTGACACAGCCTACGCTCTTGACTCCCACAACACTCCATCCGTCACCCTCGTTCCCGTCTCGGCAGCACTATGTCATACGAGCGGAATCTGCCACGGACTGTCTCATACCTGCGCTGTGGTTTACGCTTGTTTTGCGTCGACGTGCTACATCTGTTTTGAAAGTGAATTTCCCTGACACGTCCCCTCTCCTGTCCCGCAGGTGTCGCGGTTCTCGTGTCGCCCGACACCCCCCTGCAGCTCGGGCTGGACAGCAGGCAGCAGTTCTGCCTGCAGTCGCTGCCCAGTATGGAGCGTGTCCCGCTGCAGTACACCGTGTGCGTGGCCCGCAACGTGAAGGCCGCTCACCAGGACGCCGCGCAGACACTCTCCCCGCCCGGCAGGGAGCTGCCCAACATGAAAGCGCTGTGGTTAGTTCAGTTTCGATTAAGATTAGTGGACGGTGGGGTTGGGGGGGGGGGGGGCGGCATTCTGGGGTTGTCATAACACCAATAAGTCAAGCAGTGGTGCCTCTGCGGGCGCTGATTTAAGATTTGTTGGCATTTAAGGGAGTCATGAACTAAAACTCATCCAGGTCCTGTGCGTGTGATTTTACAGGCTGCCCTTCTGGAAGCTGCTCACCAACGTGGATTCGGGCCCGAAGGTGGAGAGGGAGCTGAGGATCTTCTCCAATCGTCTGAGGAGACACCAGCTGGGGGAGGGAGTCATCAGCCTCAGTGAACATTCCACCACCCTCCTCTCTGATATGGTACGATCACCACCGGTCAGAGCTCGCCCGAGCAACTGGACTAAAAGACTAGAGCCTACTGCTACATCTCCAGTTGACCACGCACTTTGTTTATATCGCGTTATTACCACGAACAAAACAGAAAGACACTTCAATTCACCGAGAAGCAGAGAATGAAGTGACCCCGGGGGTTTTTACATCCTCCTACAGCTGTGCATCTTTTATTCATGACCCCACAGAGGTGGGAGGACAGTTTCCCCGTTGATCTTCTTATACTCTCCTTGGACGTGTAATGAAACGTCCAAGGAAAGCGAGATCACTGGCCGCTAAAGTCGAGCGGATCCGAGTCAATACATGGTGATATTCCATTACAAAACAAATATAGCCAGGAGAAGACAAACAAAAGGAATCTCGGGTTGCTCCGAGGCCGAAGACGAAATCGCCGAGAATCGAAGGGATCTCAGCCAAGACCAACTCGAGCAGGTGATGCTGACACCGGCTGGATGCTGTGAGCCGACCTGGTCCGTGCCACAGTTTCACATCATCAGTCCGTCGGAGAGGTCGAGTCCATGCGTCTGCATGCTACATGCGTTCACGATGCTTACAGTGTGCTCCCGTCCGCACAGGGCAGAAATAATGGGAGAAATACACTCGATGGATGCCGTTTCGGTGAACAGGAGTTTCCCCTTACTACTCACGATCCACATGTTTTCTGGTGCGTCAAAGATGTCGAACACCAGTGCTGTTTGCGCTCCATTGCTCGGCTCCGCTCGGCAACTGCCACGAAGAAACAGCCAAGGGAACAGTTCCGCGTGGAAACCCGTGGCGAAGCTGAACTTGTCCGTTAACTGTGAGGCTCCGCAGCACAAGTGCGACTGGCGATGATGATCTCCTGTTAAAAAAAACAACTAAGAAACTTCTCTTGCACTTTGCAGTTTTACAAGTATTTCCTAAATCATCAGTCACACTGTGACCTCCCTTTTCCAGTTTCCATCGCAGTTTGGAAATGACTCGCTGGCATTGGAAAAAAAATTGGGGCCTAGTAATAAGTTTGCCATGTTTCTAAGCTTATTACTGACACGTTCCATAATTTAGCTTTTGCAAATCAAGCTTTTAGAAAAAGGCCGGCGGCGATCCCAGGTTTTTGTCTCCTTCTTTACTGTCCGTTAATAGTAGTTTGACAATTATTTGGATGTCACGTTCATTTCCAGTTTGGAAAAAAAGAGAAAGGAACACTTAGGGGGGAAAAAACATTTCTAAGAAATTGCATAATATGTCTGTGCTAATCTTCCCTCTCTTCCCACCGCAGCTTCGCCCTTCAGGGGGTCGACCTTTTGTTCTTATTCCTACCAGGTTTTGTCCCCGCAGTTATGCAATCTGCTAATCTCTTGTTTGACTTGAACATGTAAATTCCAAAAAGGATTATAATACACGTAACGTGATTCTGACACAGGTCGCGTTGTCGGGGCGACAGGTTTACAAAGCGAGGCAGCCAATATACATTTAAATTGTTCTACTGGGGGAATCACAGTGTTGCATGTAAATGATTGAGGCGACGATGCAGAGAGTGTTTGATTCAGCTACTGTGAAACGTTCAGGCTGCACAGTGTTGACCGTAGCTCGTCTTCTCTGACTCCCCACAGGACCACGACTACCTCAACGTCAGGAAAAGGGGGATGTCCAAGAGACTGACCAGGGACCTCCCGCTTGTCAAGCTTCTTAACATTTCCATCACCCTGTCCCCTTTCCTGGGCGTGGACACCGCGCAGTTCCACACCTCGCTCACGGACGGCACCGAGGCCCACTGGCTCGGCCTCCCCTCGGGCCCCCGCGGTCAGCTGGTGAGGGCCTGACATCCGTCATCCCGTGAAGCACACGATTGTTTGCCGTTGCCTGAGGTTTTCTTTTGATATTTGGCTCGGGTGGCTATTGTTGTGGTCCAGAGTCACCTTCCTGTAAGAGGGTAAGAAAGTCCACGTCCTTTACATTTTCCGTCCACAGCGAACGCGTTCCACTTCTAAGACGTACAATTTTCCATGGAGAATACCAGACATGGAACTTTTTTCCCACTTTTGCAGTTTTATAAAAGGCGGAGTGAAACGGCCTCATCCGGGAGAGGCACTGTGGCCAAGAAGGGATTTGTTATCGACCGAGAGAAAGATGAGAGGGTTCAGCAAACTCGCATTTCAAATGGCATTTCTTCTTCCCTTCAGATCCCTGTGATGAGCCAGTGGCGGGGAAAGTTCTGCGTGAAGCTGAACATCACCAACCCGGCAGCGGTGAGCTGGTTCCTGGACAGAGTGGGGTCCCTGCAGGCCCATCTGGGGATGGAGTACATCGTGCTGGAGGGCGCTGAGGGGAATCTGTTCCAGGAGCAAGACCTGCGGCCGCCGCAGGATCTGGGCGGAGACAAGTACATCCGCCTGCTCGCCGACCTGGCCACGAGGATAGGAGACTCCACCATCATGACGGCGGCGACGGGGTAATGCGCTCAGGCGTCACTGCTATCATCTGTGGAGACACTTTTGGAGACTTCTCCTGCAGTCCTCATTCCGATTCTCTCTGCGTCTCAGGTCGAGCCACAAGCCACTGTTTGTGCGGATGACCTCCCTGCGGTCCGACTGGAGCCTGATGGGCCTGAAGGGCATCATTCCCTCCCTGCTGCACCACACTCTGCTGGGATACAACTTCCTCATTCCTGATGCAGTAGGTAATGCCACCGCCTAATAGGTCGCTTCTCTGACTCATGGTAATATTATTGTCTCCCGTGAAAGGCGCGCTCATTGTATCAGGATCCTTCTCAGAGGAACTCTCAGAGGAATAAAATATGGTTAAATGACAACAACGACAAACTCGACAAATCACTCACGAAATGAATGATATATTGTGTATTTACAAGATGGGAGCAATACGAATAAGTGCTAGTTAAATTAAGGAATGAATCCATGGCTCGATCATCTTTGTGCCATAATATTTGACACTTTTATGGAGCAATGAACCCTCTGAAAACACTACAGTCAGTGTAGAAAAGAAGAAGAATGGGACTCACTTCCCCCGTCTCCCAAACCCCACAGCTCACACAACCTGTTTTTCCTCCTGGATATTTTTTCTTTTCTTTTCTTAACCAGCAAGAGGAACAATCCGAGTCCAATGTAACGTGATATTTTTCTGTCCCCAGGTGGCTCTCTGTCCGGAGACCTGGTCACGGACGAGGAGTTGTTCATCCGTTGGTTGGAAATTGCAGCCTTCCTCCCTGTCATCAGCTTCCACACTCCCCCCTGGGTCTGCGGGGAGGACCGGGTACACAACCACAAGCCAAAAACACACACACACACACACACACACACACACACACACTCACGCACACCAGTCAGGAGCAACCCCGTGTGGCCAAATAACACTTCCTCAGGTTCGCATTCAATTCTCCAGACTTGATGAGAAGATTGTCACCTGTGAGATCTACAGCTGAAGGATCAAGTGGTGTGGGAATGCTGCCAAAAAGAGACGTTTTCTAAAGGGGAGTGGGAGATTATCATTCCGTCGCGCGCACAGCAGAGATGAAAAGAGTCAGGAGTAAAAAAGGAGTAGAGAATAAAAGTTTATTGACCCTCTTCAGCCCCTGGGTCAGTGCCGCCAAGTTCCCACCATATCAGTGGGCCAAAGGCGCGGAGGCAGGACCGATCCCCATCCCCTCTCCGCTGGAGACGAGGAATGTATCCCTCCATGCGCACGGCCGCAAAAACAATGCCCACGGGCTCAAAGAGTCCGGTGGCGGATATCAATGCGTTTGACAAGGTGGAACCGGAGCTCAGGTTCCTACTCGATGTTTCTCAAGCCAGTGAAGGCCATCTCCCCCACCCCCCACCCCCCCACCGCTGCCCCTTCCCTTCTTCCCCTCAATAGGAGCGATTGTTTGGCCCCCTCCCAACGTCACCTGTGGTTAAGCGTCCATCTGGTCCGAATTACAACCCCTCCTTTCAGATTTATGGCTCGCGCTCACGAGCCACTTCGGCAGGAATGATAATGAATTTGAGGACAAGTCTTGGAAAAAATACTTTATTGTGGCAATTAAGATTTCCATGAGCAATCGACAAGTGTGACGGAGCGGGCGCGATCGGCTGCCCCTCTTTTCTTTCTCTTTCCCACGAGGAGAGGACTGAGGCGGCAGAATGTATATTGCTTGTGACTCGTGCAGTGAGATAAAAAGAGGCCCTTTTGAACAGCTAAACGTTTGACAGCAGAAATGTTTTCCATCTCGGGTCTCTCGCGCTGGCCTTCAACTGCTGAGCTCAGGTGAAGAGAGACAGAGAGGACGTTTTAGAGGAGAATAGACGCGTGATGAATGATGCGAAATCCTTTTTTTTCCTCCGCCGCCGTGGCGGCCCACCTTTATTTCCGCAGTGTGCGAGACTCCGTGCGGTCACTGACAGGTCACGGCAGCGACTGCGCCGGGGGAATCGAATCGCGGATTAAAAAAAACCTCAAACCCACACACATGCCTGGCTTCTCAATTAGAGAAGGATCCGAGCTCATTCCTGCGATTGGTTCTCAATCCTCCGGCTTTTAGTCGCGGTCACGTTTTGTTTTTGTCACGGCAACGCCGAGGAGGATGTGACCCTTCCAGGAATGCTGGAGGAGCGTGGCCGGGGGGGGGGGGGGACAAAGACTTGGACAGTGTTAAACTCACTAAGTCGACAAAGAGCTGCTACTACAAGTTCTGTCTGCATGTCTGGTCGTAGAGACGGCACAAATGTCTTCAGCGGGCCTCGCCGTCCGTATTACTCCTGTCCTTGTGGCAGATCGTTTAGTTTCTCGTCAGTTTTCAGTCCGTGAGTTCCTCTGAGATTTCTTGGAACTATATCTGTCTGGATATTAGCCGAAGCCCCGGCAGCGACAGCTCCACACAAAAAAAAAGAAAGAAAAAAAAAAAGGCAGACGACCTCCCCACATAGATTCTTCATGAGGTAACTTCTGTAATGGCAGGGAACATACAAGTAGGTGATGAATTCTTTTTTCCCCGCAATCCACCTCATGGTTGTCTTCTCTCTGCGTTCGGTGACTCCAAGGTGCTAAACCTCACTCGCGTCTACGTGGCAAAGCACCAGAGGGACGTGGTGCCGCTGATAGAAGAGTACGCAGAGGAGTGGCGGTCGACGGGGAACCCCATCTACCGGCCGATGTGGTGGCTCAGTCCCAGTGACCCCGTGACCTTCACCATCGATGACCAGTTCCTCATAGGAGACAAGGTGACTCAATGGCGCTCTGGTGGGAGGGGGTCGAGTTCCCCGTGTCCGCATCCGATACGCTTGGCATACGATCGAGCGCCGTAACCCAACGCCCGGCTTATTAAGTGCACAATCTGTCTGACATCTGAGTTTGTTTTGCCAAACTGATATGGGCGCGTGTCGCCGTTGCCGGTTTTCCAGGTCCTGGTGGCGCCGGTGGTGGAGAAGGGGGCGGCGCAGAGGGATATTTATTTACCTGACGGGGGCTTCCAGTGGCAGGACAGCCGGAACGCGCAGGTGTTCGACGGGGGGACGTTCCTACAGGACTATCCCGTGCCCTTGGAGGAGGTGGCCGTTTTCGTCCGGAGGAGCTGAGTCGCGGGGAGGATCCGGCGGAGTCGCCTGACTTATCCTGTTACGGTTTTGAAATTCTCAAACAGAACAACAACAAACAAAAAATAACTTGTGCTGTTCCCAACTTGCACTTTTCCACTAAAGACCATTGACCCTGTCTCAAGGCTCCTGTCTCGAGATGACACGTAGAAAGATTTCTTTTTATACTTGCACTTTACAGTTCAATATGATTTGTATCTTTTTTTTTTGTTTCCTTTGTGACAGTTTTTCTTCTTCCTTTTTTAAAAAAAAAACGTTAATTGGTTTTTACCTCTCGGCTGATTTATCTCTGGACTTTTTTTTTTTGGTGTGTATGTAACTTCTGTGTTTACATACTGCAATTCTACAGTCTTTAATTTTTTGTTGTTCTCGCTGCTGGCTCTCTTGATACGGAGGAACAAAGCAAGCGCCTTGTTTGCTTCAAAAGAATCTGAATCTCTCGAGAAGACCAAATGAAGAAATAGAAAGGACAGAGGACGATGCTCGAAGGGACTCACCGGGATGCAAATTGGCTCACAGCAGACCGACGCACCCGGGGTACCGTGTGGCTTGCTCGCTCATTGGAAAAGGCCTTTACTTGAACTGATGTTTTTATGAATGTACCTCAAGCTGTGGTTTCCTCACTGCCTTGCAGAGTCCTCAGACACAACCATCTGCCACCACCCCGTAGCAGCACTTATTCTTTGAGTAGTGTAACTGAAATTTAAAAAATCAACATACCACTCTGTCGGACACGTCTGAATGTCCTTTAGTACTGTAGGCCACATGCACCTGAGGCCAAGCTGAACTGTCATTGTAACTCTGACTATATTTGAATTTGCATATTCTTACTAACCTGCTGTAGTAATGGCTTCTTAAATGAGCTGCTCGTCTTTCTTTTCTTCTTTTTTTAAAAAAAAACAACTATCTGATGTCGCGTCGATATGCTCTTTCACTAGTGCCAAGTGCAGCGCTAAAGAAAGCCTCGTCGACAACCCCCACGGATGTGGAAGAAGGATATTTAAAATAAGTAGTGTGACTCCTTATAGGCTTATTTTGCTTTGGTGCAGAGAGTTAGTTGAGACGCTCCCACCACGTCCGTACACTCAATATGAAGCTGCCATTGCTCAGCGTAAAGACTGGACATAGAGGGAACAGTCATCCTGATCCCAATCTGACAAAATCCAAACCATCATTACCATTTAAATTGTCCTGTCTGGTTCATCTAAGCAAAGTGTAAAAACAAAAACAAATCGGTTAAATGAGTTAACGCGTTCTTTGTGGCGTTATGTGCGGGACCACTTCTCGGACAGAAATATTTTCCCCTCCATTTTAAATGCTAAGCTTACGGTCTCCGGTCTGACAGGAGTGAGGGTGGTATCACACTTCTCATCTAACTCGTGACAGAAAAGGCGAATAAGTGTATTTCTTAAAATGTCGAACTAGTCCTCCGTTAGGAGGATAGCATGGAGGAAAGAAAACGATGCTCTGTGCACAGTTAGTTGAGTGGCAGTGCTTCTCTGTGTCCATCTTGTTCCTCACAACACAATCTTAACCGGCCGGCAGTGAAAAAATCATTCAGACTGCAAACGTATCACGTAGCGAACGCTTTACCACTAAATTGACTGTGTAACTCTGATCTAACACGTTTACTGTAACCGACTTCAACACTCAGGTCTACCGAAGCTTATCAAAGTCACCAAATGTCTTAGTACAACGCGGTATGTTGTGAACACATCAACGTCTTAATCCCTCTGAAACGCTGAATGTACAATGGACAAACTGTGATTTCCCCACCGTGCCCCCTTTTTTT
Organism: Scophthalmus maximus; assembly: GCF_022379125.1. Classification (NCBI taxonomy): domain Eukaryota; kingdom Metazoa; phylum Chordata; class Actinopteri; order Pleuronectiformes; family Scophthalmidae; genus Scophthalmus; species Scophthalmus maximus. The sequence continues at coordinate 19,705,769 of NC_061521.1, read as the reverse complement.
TCCTAGTTTCCCGTTCTGATGCTTTTTATGGAATGCTGTGGTATATATTCGTGTATGAGTGGCAGGAAAAATCCCTCGCCCTCTCCTGCGGACGGAGGGAACCTGACGCCACGTGCCTTAATATGCCACTTCTTAAATCTGGACAGTAACACAAGTGCGTCTGGATTTATTGCAGAATCAGCAATGTACATATTACGATGACTGTGCCATTACAAGTGTTTTTATCTCTCTCTCTCTCTCTCTCTCTCTCTCTCTCTCTCGTGTAAATCAGAGAACTTAGTATGACAAAGTTGCAATAAAGTTTACATTTTCTTACTTCACTTCCTGGAGTCATTTAGTTAATGCCTAGTTTATGACACCATCATTTTATACAGTGAACACAATGGGGCAGCACGGTGGGCAGCTAACCACACTTCAAGGGGAGGAGGCGGGATGATGCATTTTTCTATCTTGCATGTTTTTATAAAATATTTCCTTTGGGTGTTTGACTGAACATGCAACCGTCATTATCTTAAAACCAAAGGATTGTGGAATAGGCTCCAGCACCCAGAAAGATCCCAAACAGAAATATGAAAATATAGAGATTCATTAAATAAAGATGTCATAGAGTAAATCGGTTGCTCTTAGCCCGATTGTCTGCTGCGTCCGTGTCTGTGTCGGCGTGCTGCTGAGAAAGTAAAAGTGTGTGTGTGTGTGTGTGTGTGTGTGTGTGTGTACAAGGACCTTATTATTTGTTTTAAAACTGTCTTTACTATATATCTGTGAGCGTGCTGATGACCAACATCTCCCACTGATTCCTCTTCAAACCTATTAAAAGTTATTTATAGCCTTGGTGAGCACGCGGTGGGAAGGATTCTCAGGGGAATCACATTCGGCCCGACCTCCGCTGAGCTTCTCCTCCTCACCTTCCTCTCCCGCTGCCCCTTGGCCGAGCTCCCACCTTGCCCCCCTCCCCCCCCAAAAAAGGCCCCTGCTCCTTTAGCACAGTTAAGAAGACAGGTGCAGCTGGCCGCAGACATGCACGGCCCCCCCACGCCGACCCGCCGAGCTCGCCCATCTCCGCTTACACCCTCGACTTAATCACTTTGATTCATATGGCCCTTTTTTTTCCTGTCTTTTTTGATCCGCACGGGTGCAGTTCTAAGTCAGATAAAATTCACAAGACATACTGATGTGGCTCCGTGGTTTGTGAGGTGATGAAGTTACAGCTGCCGGAGGCCAGAGAGGACTCTGCTTCTGAGGACAGCAGAGGTTATAGAGCCGGAGCCGGGTCAGATTGTGTGCAAAACCTTAAGTGACCTAAGTCATTGGAAATGTGTGTTTTTTAAGTTAATAGCAGTGCACAGTGTTTGATTGCATATTATTCCAATTTCCTAAATACTGCAAAAATATAATTACCCCCCCCACTAACCTGTGTAGAATAAATGGGCTTGATATGTGTGTTGAAGAATGGATCTTTGCCTTGTGAAATCATGGCATGATAACAATTCCTTCCCGGAATCTTGACGTCAAAAACACTTACCCCTTAAATGAACATTAAGCAGCGGGACACAGTGGTCAAATCCTTTCCCGAGTCAACATCCAACCCAATTACTTTGGGCCCTGACTGGGGCCTTGTTACGCAAGTTGTCGGGCATTGCAGGGAAAAACAAACTGTGCTGCCAAAAACCTGAATCAATAATGACACGAACGGTCTTCAGACAGTAGCTGCAATGGGAACAATGTTATTCTCCACTGTTAACAGCTACCGGCGATTACCGCCGGACAGAATTGGAAACGTCCCTTCCCCCCTTTTGCGTGAATAGGCAACACTAGGCTCTTCCTCTTTTCTTTGCCGGTGTTTTCGGAGCACATGAAGTGGCACATGAATTAAACTGGTGACACGCGGAGGCCGCAGATCTCCACCAAAGTCTACTTTTAGAAAGTGCAAGTCAAAGTTTCAGGTTTCAGCGTCTGCTCCTGAGTGAATGGGTTTTCCAGCTTGCCAATTACAGTAGGTGTACGAGTTAAAGGCGTGTTGTCCGGAGGCCAGTCAGTTGAAGACTGTCGATTATGCTGTATGGATTTGTCATACTATGTCTGTCTTGTGGTTTTGAATGGAGGCGATACTGGCTTTCGCCCGTGTGTGTGAACACGAATAGAAAAAGTTTCTCAATCGCGCGCCAGGGCAGGAGGACGCTCTTCATTTGATAAAGACATGAAAAGCAAACGTATACAAAAGGGATGGCCTGGAAAGTGATTTCCATTTTCTGGAGCAGCCAAACTGCAGGTTCCCAGAGTAGATGAGGAGTAAGCAGACCTCAGGAATGCTCGTCTGGAAATATTAGCCTGCTATCGGAAGCCCGGGGCAGGGTGACATCGGGGCGGGTGTAACACTGTGGAGGTGTGTGTGTGTGTGTGTGAGAGAGAGAGAGTGGACAGGAGTAGGAGGCAAGATGTACACTTCCTGCCTATGTCTTCCTTGGAAATCTGTCACCTCGCAATGACTTTAATTCAGCGTAATAGCTGAATATGCTGCGGCCCCAGTGGAGGGGACTTAATACCCCCAGCGATGGAAGTGGCTGCTCCGGTGGCGTACACTTGAGCCCGACCACCTGGCAAGACGGCATGTCGCAGCTTCCCCAATCACTGAGCCACGTCCGGAAATATCTCATTTTCACATTAGACCCGGTTTCAGGGGGTTTACATATTGTCAGAACTAAGAAAAGCTGATGAACAAAACTATGACCTTGAGTCAGCCTTTTCCGTTTTCAGTTCCCTGATTCTCGGGAAAGGAGGTGGCTGAATTATCTGTCAGTTCAAAAATTGAACAACATAGGTCCCATACGGAAGAAGTATCCGGGCCAGTCATAAGAACAAACAAAATGAGAATAAAGTTGAAATATCGAGAATAAAATCAAAATGTCGAGAATAAAGTTGAAATACTATTTCAAGAATAAAGTCGATAATTGTGACCCGGAAGGACTTTTCAGCCGCACCAAACACCCGGATGTTGATTGTTTTGCTAGCCAGTTTGCTAAGCTAACGCTAGCTGCTAACCAAGTTGTAAAGTTGCGATATTATTATCGACAGGCTGAAGCTGGAAGAAACGATGCGATGGGACAAACGGGTGTTTGCACGTGAACGTCAACGTGTGTCCTGACACGAGAACGTTCAACTGCAAACGACCGTTGATGGATTTTGAGAGGCGTGCAGTTACCGAAGCTAGCGTAGCTTCGCTAACGTAGCTTCGCTAACGTTGGTAAACGTGGATGTGTGACAGCTGAACTGGACCCCAACACGGAAGTTGAGGGCGATTTCCACTTTAATCTCGACATTTCGATTTTATTCTTGATATGCCAAATTGAAAAAAAAAAAATCTCCCCCCTCATTAATAATTCTAATGACTTTGGTGATCACCCAACTGTTTGTGTAACTGCCACGCAGATGTCATTTTAGTCATTGAGGCAATTTCCTCCTGTGTCGGTCGGGTCAAAATTTCAATCTGCCCAATACTGTGGTAAATGAACAGATACCCACACACTGTTCGGTGCTAATTAGCTAATTTGAGCATGCTAACAGTGTGCAGGCTAAGTTGTTCATTATCTTAGTTTAGCGGCTAAACTAAGATAATGAACAACTTAGCCACAATTGTATTAATTACTGATCATTTCAGATTGTTTCAAATGTTTCCAACATTTTGATTATCGTGGTGTCTGTAGTCATCGTCATGTTTGGCACTAGTGGTGCTTTTCATCCCCCGAGTTAAGAAGTTATTAAAGTAGATGGAAAACAGATTGTAGCCTAAGTAAGAGATGACACAGGCTGTCCGACATTCACTTTATTGTTAAAACTTGATTTGGTGTATCAGCTGTTTGTCTTTCCTTTTTTTTTTTTTTTTTTTTACATACATCTTTAAAATAAAAGGCAAACATATACAGCTTCATCTTCAAAAACCATGCAGTGTAAACGTGAAGTTTACCAAGATAAAAAGTCATACAACTAAAACAAGTCAGTGATAACATAAGTGTCATGTCAAAAAAAGAGAGGAAGAGTTATCTCTGTTTGACTTCTTGAATCAGCAAAGCTTTAACTTAGTGCTACACACGTCTCAAAAACAGTTTGTCGGGTGAATAAAGAAGTTAAAACATGGGGGGAAAAAAATAAATAATATGATGGAACTGACATCACACACATGACATGAGAACAAAAATGCAGCCCCACACACGACAGCCCCTCTGAAGCAACAGAAGCGATGATTTCCCACTGCACTGGAGAGACACAGGCGATTCTGCACCTCACCCTGTCCCGGCGACAGCAGCTGAAATGCCATGATCCTGCGACTGACAACTTGAACGTCTGCTGATAAAAGTTTACAACTCAATCTTGATCTGTCAAAAGGCTACCACGGTTTGTAAGAAGTTGTTAGGTTTGAACTGAACGGCCTGTCACTGAGCACACGACAGCGTTAAAGTACACTTATCCCACTTTATTTTTTTTTAAACAAGAATCTATAAAAGAAAATCATCCAATGTCACATTCACCCCAGACACACATTTTCACACAAGCCCCTGCGCTGCCGTTCGCTCACTTTAACAGCAAACCTAATGTTATTCTACCCACCAAGTCATCGAGGTCAGATGGCTACTGTCGCACATGTACAGGCCAACCAGCACCGCCACCACAACACAATACTAGGCCGAGTAAGTAAAACCTGAGTATGAAAACAAACAACACGTGAACACGATCTTTTTGTCGCTACGTCGTAAAATCAAAGCAGCTGAAAGTGAGCAAACACCCCAGCTGTGCACTTGAGTCGGGAGGGCAAAAAGGGATCCATCGGTTTAGACGGTACGAACGGCTCTCGGTCTTCTGTCCTCGTGCCCGGCGTCGCACACCAGATGGCCGTGTACGACTGCTCGGCCTCACCAAAGCAGTATTTACGTTGAGCCAAGTGAAACTGGTGGACACCACACAAAATGCTATTCGATATGCTTTACACCACGTTCGCTGCTTTGGACAGTTACAAATGACTCGGGTGATTCAATCAAGGAGACAGAAGAAACCAAAAAAACTAAAAAACGTTGAAAATTCTGAAAGGATTTTCCAAAAAATTGGGACAAAAGCTAGTATAATATTGCACCATCTCTCAAGTTTAAAATGTAATTCAAATATGGGATGATGCTATCGAACAATCCTTCAGCTGAAATGTCTATTAACTGTGGTCATACAGACTTTATCTCAGGCTAGATCGGCTCAAATATTCTCCTCCCTTTCTGCCCTTTTCAACATTAATCATATCATATTAAATCATACATTAGGCATGGGTATGTACTGGCCGCTAAATTAAAACTTTGATCTGTGCACTATCTGCACCCATTACCACCAGAATCTCCCCCCTGCCTATACATACATTATACATAAGCGCATCACAAATATAGATAGTAATATTTTCCAAATACTTCTCAATCATCCCCGCTTGAGTAACGTCACTTAGCTTAAAAATAAAACAAAATCCAACATTTGATTCTGTACAAGTTTGAGCAATATTAAAAATAATAATAATAACAACAGCGTCTTGTGTTTTTCAGCCAACGTACGAGGGCAATCACTTTGTTTTCTTGTCAAGCTGGAAGAGATCCAGGATTTCCAACATGGCCTGTTTGATGTTGCTGCCAAAACGGTGCGAGTCCTAAAAAAACAGGAGGAAAGCAGATTCCCAAAAGTTTCGATACAGAATAATTGACTTTTAGAATAATCTAAAACTCAGTGGAAAAGTTGTGAACTTACAGTTTCTGGGCTCGAGTGTTTGCTGGAGATGTGGAAGTTGATGAGGTTCTCTCCAACAATGATGTAGGAGACGCCATAACCATCATCAGCCACCTTTGGAACAAGGGGAAAGAAAACAGCGGTGAGCAGTAAATAATCTCTACAATGTACATATATAGATGCTTTATTTTCACATTCGAGATGTAAAAAACAGGTGGATGGACACAATTTTACATGCCATCCCTTAGATATGATGAAACAAATACTTATGAGGGGTCGACTCATACATACAGGATGTGACTTGCATGATTTAGTATTGTTCAGTTGCAGGAAAACTACAGAAGTGTCTGTTTTATTTTTATGTAAATTAAAAATCCACCAATTTTGTCAGGCTTCTAAAGTAGTGTTTTATAATCTTATTGTTTAGTTGTTTATATTTACTTATTTATTTTATTCTATTTAACTTTTACTATCTTTACGATCATTTATTTTGTGTAGTACTTTTATTTATAGTTTTTTTTTTGTATTTTACTATCTTAAGCAACCTTCTTGTATTGTTATCTTTTCAATTATGAAATATTTTGGTCGGCATTAGTCTCTAAATCAGTCTTTAATTCACTTTTAACATCCAATGTTTGGTGATTATTAAATAAATTAAGTTTGATTAAATTGATTTTTAAAGTTACTGTCAAAAATGATGGGATAACTCACCGGACCGAATCCACCCCCGGAGGACACGTATTCTGGGTGTCTGACAAGGTCAAACAGGTCGACCTGCTGCAGAGGAGTCTGACTGGTGGACAGTCTCCATGGCTCAGACAGGACCTAAACATAAAGGAAACACATATTTAAAAAGTCCTGCACAAGATATATTTACACCGAATGCAATTCTCCAATAATCTCCCTTTAGTAAATAAAAGGCTTAATTTAAAACTGCCCCCCTTAGTGGAGGTAATAGGACAACAGGCAGACTGTGCTGATTCACAATATGACATTGATGGGGGGCAATTCACAAGAGTCACTGTGACTCTGTGAATCTCACAGCCACTTGCAACAACAAGTTCATACCTCCTTGAGGAAAGGTGAGTCTTCTCCCAAGTATTTGGAAACCACGTAGAGGCAGAAGAGGTGGCGATCGATGCCTTTTCCTGTCATAGCCAGACGGTACATGTTTTGGTGCTTCTCTGCTGCCAGTTTGAGCAAGTTAAGGCGCTCCTCTCTCTGAAAGGACAGGGAAAAAAAGGGAGAGAAAAATTGAACAATTGAAGAGCATGATACCATTTGCCTGATTAACAGTTATCTATGACTGAAAGAAGCTCTGTAACCGGAGGGGAGATGTGTCGCTGCTGTTTAAGCTTTACCGTCTCATCTCTGATCATGGAGCGAACGAAGGCACAGGTTTCCGACGTACAGGAGCGCACGGTTTCTGTCCGTCCCTCACGGAAAAGACGCGTCATTGAGGCTTCGTACGTCAGGCAGAACTTCCCTTTATCCTGTCAAGAGAGTACATATCTCAGGATTAAAAAGACAGGAAGTCTAACATTTTACACTAAACGTGGATTGACTAAGAGGAGAGTGATGAAATATATCTACAACTACACTGCTGTTCCACACTTAAACTAAAATGACCAGCGCAGCTACATAAATGAATTATCTGAGGTTAAATGCCAGAGGTGTAAAACTACTGCTCATGTTACATGTGCCCGAGCAGCATTTTATATTATCAAATAAACTGAAAACACTAACAGGAAATTACTGCATCAAACTGCTGAACAACGTTTTGATCAAATCCTTCACTGTCAGTATTCCAGTAGTCTTCAGTGGTAAGTCGTGACCGCCCTCTGCTGGCATTTAAGAGCATTGGCACTTATCTTCAAAATGTTTTATCCTTAAATGTTAATAATCTGAAACAATAGACCATTTACATTAATTGAAAACTGTACTCTTTTGCAAGATATTATGCAAAGAATAATAAATAAATAATATGCACAAATTAACCAACTGGTGACAATAGTTGGTATATCCAATATATATCTACATTTATAATCAATGCATCTAAAAGTCTAATAAATTGCAAATAAGTAAATGCATAGAAGAGCCAAGAGTAAGCTGAAAAAAGGATTTTGAGAAAACCACTGAGGTGAAAGTACTGACCCTGTAATGGGCCAGCTGCAGGGCGATCTGGATGAAGGCATCGGGACTGGTGCGGCACTTCTTGATCAGACCCTTGCCGAAGTTGGCAAAGGGGAAAATGTGACAATCCACATCGTCTGCCAGACTCTTGGCTAACGTCAGACAGCTCTGGATGGTTTCCTGGCACTGGAAGACACGGCAGAGCATCACTGACAACATTTCCAAAATATTGTTATTTAAAATAAAAGAAGCTCTTAGCTTATGGCTATTTGATAGGACTACTAACTTTAACAAACCCATTTTAATTCCACTTTTCTCTATAAATCTTGTACATCCAATTCAAGTAATCAAATTCAAACACTGGTGCACATACTTCAAGCTACCAGCAGGGGGTAGCCAAGGCCTGTGAAAGAAGTCTAAATCCCAGGCGCAGTCCTGCAGTATGACAGGTGCTCCAGCAGGTCTTACCTCAGCAGGGATGTCCCACTGCAGCCTCAGGGGACCAGGCAGGTTGGGGTGGGGCTCCCCACAGCAGTGACCCTCCTCAGTATATCCCAACTTAATAGGGTCCATGGAGAGCACATGCTGCAGAACAGTCGAGTATTAATATGATAGACAGGAAACTTATAGATTTCTGTTTTCTGTCTTAAAAGACTTTAAAAAAAAAGGTTAAATGTGAATTTTTTTTACGAGTTTTCTCTGTCACTGAAGTTGTAAATATTCAAAAGTTGTTTGACATGAGTTTTTTTTTTCTACCAATGTGTGGTTTCTTCCCATAGCATATTTTCTAAATCGTACATTTTCATACAGCTGCTGGGCTCATGGTGTCACACCCTATAGATCTTCACTGATCTCTACATGAGCTCTCCGGAATCATCCTTTAACCCATTTGCCCTTGTTGTATTAGATGATGGTGATTCACAGTGAGGAGCCAGCCGGGTGTTTCTGTTTGACTAGTTATCTTTGTATGGATTTACACTTCCTGTGCTCCAGATGTTGTCGGTCACAGATTTGACTTTTTCACGAAGCGTTCCTGTGTGTCTGTGAAGTGTGATGATATACTGAACCCTGCCTAGAAAAACTCTAACCTCACCAGTAAGAGTTAGATGTCTATCCATCTCAATATCACCTACTGACAACAAAAGGTAACTTGCTGGCCAAAAATATAAATATTAATCTAGTCCTGCGACATGATGCTTCTCCTGATATAAAGCTTAGTCAGGCACGACCTCACCGCGCCACCAAACTACTAGATTGAAACTGATTGAGTAAGTTTTGTCGTACCTCCCACAGATGACCAATGATTGGAGCGTCTGCCCAAGAATGCTCTGCGTTCAGCCCCATGGTGCCGTTCTTGAACACAATCAGGTTGAAGGATTTGTCAAACCACCTGAATAAAAACAAACAATTAACAAGTTTAGTTTGTTTATATTTATGCCACACACTCTTTCCAAAATCGGCAACAAAAAAAATTCATCAAGTTGATCTTCCCCACCTGTCATAGCACTTCCCGTGGAGCAGGGATTTGGCGTAACGGTCGAGAGACTTGACTGGATTGTCTGCCTCGTAGCGCTGCTCGGAGTCGTCGAGGGTTACGAAGAAGGCCGCCTTCTCGATGGCGTCCAGAGACTGCTTGTTCTTGCCACTGCTGAAGTAGGTTTCACGGGAGTTTGCCCATGGGGTCCTGCACAATGTTTAAGATGACAAAAACTCAGCAAACGGTATCCTGTTGGTACAAAAATACTCATGCAGGAATTAGGCACATCTTTTCTGTTATTTGACAGTCGTTTCAGACACAACCGAGGCAGTGTGTTAGAAACTCAGTTCATATCTGGGGGCAATTTGCGTGAAATTGTCAAATATTGACATCTGCCTCAAAATTGCTGACCTTTAGTCAGTCCTGGCTGTCACTGTAATCTATTACTATATACATTCAGCACACAAACAGTGCATAAATAAATCTTTACCCCACTGATCATGCAATACCACGGCGACAAATGTGTTTCATGTACAGATTTTTTTTTTACATGCTGTAAAATGATATGGCCACCGCATCTCTGTAACGCCACCCACCTCTCCCCTGCAGTAAGTGCAGCCAGTTGCTCCTCTCCTGGCCCGGGCTCCGAATTGTCTGCCAAGATCCTCGCCATCTGCTGCTCTATCTCCCGTGGCAACAGCAGCCGTCCGTCGTAAAACATCCACACCTTGTAGAAACGGCCCTTGTGGTACACAGCTATGTGTTTGCTCTCGTTCGTGTGCTGAAGGGTGTCTGGGAGAGAGGGATCAAATGTAAGGAGAGGTGGTAAAAAAATAAAAAAAATAAAAAGACAGAAAGACAACTGAAGTGTTGGAGAGTAGGTTTTTTTGTGTTTCTACATGTACCTGTTTCTTGGTGCAGCTTATAATTTTAAATTTGTATGTATTTACAATTCTGTGGCTGCCAAGATCTTGGAAACAAGTGAGGCTTCAGTTCAAATGTAGTATGAACTTCACAGCATGACAGTTCTGCAAGTAATATCCAAAATGCCAGATGGGTTATTATGGGCTGTTTTTTTTAATGTGTGAAATCCTTATTATGAGGTTATATTACTTTTGAAGGGCAAAAAAACAACAACTTCATTCAATAACTGATACTAGATTATGGGAGGGACTAGTCAAGTTCCAAAACTACAGCAGGTTGAAATGGGAAGTGCAGGAGGTGAGATGAAAATGAAAAGTAATTTGGGAGAAGAGCAGTGGTTTGGAACACGATGAATTGAGGCAATGTTTGTTTGAACAGCACAGTGCACAACCAAGAGGAACCAATTCAAAATTACACATGTTTGCATCTTGGATATTAATGTGTGTTTTGGTGGCCCTTGTAATGTTCAAACAAGTATTGCCTTGTAATAGGCGGAACAAAAGGAAGGGATACTTGCGCTAGGAACAACCCCAAGAACAACAACAACCTCATATCCAGGTAATAGTACTCCTCTGATGGTAAAGACACTATGAGAATATGAAAAAAAAAATTTGCCATACTTTTTCCACTGATGTTCCACATGCATTACCAACTCCCATCTTTCCGCCTACCAAAACCTGTAAATACAAACTATCATAACCTGATGGGTAACTTCAAACTCAAATCGCACCACTTGTTGAGAAAAAAAACAATGGAGAATTTATATTATTCAAGAGTAATCCCTTTTCAAAAACACTGAATCTCAACCACTTTTCTTCATGCAATCAAATTCGTTTGAAATGAGTTCAAATTCCCTTGCCAAGTGTTAAACTCAAACGGTCAGAGCCCAGGGGATTGTGCTACGGAGCAGGATTTGTGGATTTATCAGAATAAATAAATACATAATCAATATTATTGCTTTATTTTAATAAAACAAAGATTATTCAAGTGTTTCCTTTTTTAAAATTTAGTTATGTGTTAATGCCGTTTATATTTAGACTCGTCATTTACCAGCAGGAATCAGCGTTTCCATTAACGTCTCCGCCTCATCCACGTGAACGGCCTTGTAAGCCAGATAACAAAGCCAGAGTTGATAACCAGCTTTATATTACAGGTTATCCAGGACAGCCAATGTCAGGCTTAGCAAAGCCAGATAAGGAAAACATATCCTGGGTGTGTTGAACTGGCTTCGTAGCACAGGCCTCGGGTGTCTCAGTAACATACACACTGGCCTGGGTCCTGAGGCAAAAATGTTGAACAGGTCCTTAGAAATAAGTTTTATATAACAAATTAGAAATCCTTTCCACATTTCCCAAATTTTAACAAAGTTCTTCTCACTTAAGTCAGTAAAATGTAATTTCTGCAGCAGAATAGCTTCTTGCCTTCTCAGAGGTAATTTACCATTAAAGTCAACACCTTCCCACGAGCATCACCAGGTGACTATTGTGTTTCAATATGTCACTCACGGCTCACAAACTTGCAGTGAACTAATAAAATCCACAGCCTCGGCCTGGTTGACATTCTCAGATCTTACCTGAGCACTGTCGCTGTGTTACCTTCTCAAACACTACATTTCAGTCGCATGCAAATTAGTCCCTCACATGTGCATGGAGCAGCACACATGCGTTATTAGTTCACTGAGGTTACATCATTTCCAATTACCACACAGAGGAACAATATGTCCACAGGAGAAGTACAGTAGGAGTAGTGTGGAGGAGGCAGCGTTTGCTAAAGACTCTACCTGTGTCTACACCTGGCACGCGACTGGTGTTGAACATACGCTCGTATTGGGCTGAGCACATGGGAATAGTGTGTAGGAGCATGAGCTGAAAAGCAAAAGGGAAGAGTCAAACACAGATGACAAACTAATCCACTAACAAAAAAAAAAAATCGCTAGAGAGCAGCATCACACACACACGCGCACACACACACACACAAACACGCGCGTACAGGGACAGCAGCGCAGATGAAGTGGAGAGGGAGTAATGAGGATTGGTCTGAGAAGCGGGAGAGACCACAGAAGGCTGCCGGGAGAGGAAAAAATGAGCAGGGTCCAGAAACAAGTGGCCTGCCAGCTCGATGCTAACAGCAAAACCCTGATGTCTGCGTAGGATTTGAACCCAAACGTAGTTACTTTTCAGAAAATTTAGACCTGATGAATCAGTTGAACGAATCAGAATATTTATTATCTCTGAAAGACGATGAGAGGCCGGATGGTCTCAGGGCTGTGCTGTTGACAATGAGTCCTGGAGTCAGAGTTTCCAACGGATGTTGCCATGGTAGTGTCTAGGGTCACAAGGTAGAGGAAGGGAGTCGGGTCGGGTGGTGGGTTCAGAGGGCACGGCGGAGTTGTGCCCTCCTCTTACCTGTCTCCAAACCAGGGACGCGGGTGGTGTTAAACATCCGCTCCCACTGAGCCGAACACAGAGGAACCTTGTTCGCCAGCAAGTATATCTAACGCAGTGTCCGACACAGCGAAGGGACAAAACAGTCACAGAGACAAACGGATGTAAGTGTGCAACAGAGCGAGCTCATGCATTGCTGTTTGTATGTGTATACAATCAGGAGATCAGCGTGTGTTTATGCAACAGGTCGGAGGGTGTCGTGTGTCGTCGCTGTTTTGTGCACAGGCAAAAGAGAATTTGCACTGAAGCTTCATGCAGACTGGTAAAGGAAAAAAGGACTGACATAAGGTGCAGGGAAAAAAAGAGATGATACTACTGAGTGATGGTAAAATCACTCAGTAAAATTCATCAGGTCAAGCTTCACTCAGAAAACGCTTGTTATCACTGCTGTGGACAATATCAACAACTCTACAAATCATCACAGGTGAGATTTTGGATAACGTTTACTTTAAGTACACAAGAACAGGTTGTGAAAGATAAGCAGCTGCCATTGTAAACGTAGCAGACAAACACACCGATAACAACATCAATCGATAAATCGTAAATGGGTTTGACATCTAAGTTGGATTTTAATACGGTCCAACATGCACTACATTTTGATATCGCGACTTGAACGATGTTTATAGATTAACCAGGGTGCAAAATAATCATTTAAGAAGTGAACCGGGGGGACTGAAGAGCTGGCTACTCACAGGTTTGACCTGGGCTCTGTCCAGTTTCCTCCTGTAGAGCATGATGGCGTGGATGGCATTGCCTGCCCTGGCAGCCTGGATGGAGGTGGGGAACACATAAAGGAAATCCTGCAGAAAAAAAGAGAATAATAACATTCAATCAATAACCATAATTCATCCAAAATGTTCTTATCTTAAGCCGTGTTCAGACTACATAACTTTTAAGTCGAGTCGTCGGATCGCTTAGCAGTTCACCCTACACTTCTGACTGGCGTCACACACTGCACATGATCTTTCACTAGGAGAAACCCCCGACTAGTATGTTTGGTCTCCCCAAAAAAATCCAACCCACAAGCGAACGCTCCTGCAGCTCTATGCGCTTGACTCGCCCTCCTCCAATCACATCCAATCTGAGTTCCCACGGCATTTAGCAACAGCCGATCAAACAATAATTTGGCTCCGATCTGGGGCTTTTGAAAATCGCTTAGTGTGAACTACGCATGAGAGAAGACATGGGCAGGACTAAATGACAAGAGAAAGACACCCTGCACACAAGGCTGTGTGATCCCTCCGTAGATTAACTGATGTTAGTCAAGCAATGTTTTAATATATACAAAGCAGCTATCACGACCTGCTGAGTGTTGTTCCATTGACCCCAACACCAAGTCTACCTCTTCTAACAGCTGTGCTTTTGTGATATGGCTCCGTAAGCGAGAGCAGAGATGCATTTTGTGTAAACTGCAAAATTTACTACAGTTTTGATAGTGCTGGTATACTGCAGTCTCATTGATTTGCTTGATAAGCAGTGACCTATAACTGCCCTGCTGCAGTAACAGTCCAGTCTCACCAACTGAGGCAGAACCACACAGAATGAGCTGTGGGTTTTCCTCTTACTCATCCTGTTGACTTCACTGGGTCCATAAATACAAAATCCAACCCAGATGGGAATATGACAGATTTGGAGCGATCTAAGTGGCCACTAAGTAAAGACACACTGTGGAGTGATTATAGTAACGTCAGCCAAGATGCCGAAAATCACAAAACTGCAAGACTAAAACTGTAAAGCTGAGTAATTTCCCCTGTGCATATTTCTACACACAGAGATAAGTTTTGCCACTAACTACTACACAGTTGCGCACATTTAGCACCATAAAAACTAGTGGAACTCCAATAAATTAACTTGGATCTTAATGCAAGATAATATATTCACAGCAAATTCAGGTGAAGGAAAAAGCTACGACCTACTTGATGTAAGATATCAAATAGATGAATAAATTTCTATATTCAGACCAAAACATTTTGTAACAGATGCGATTATCTTAGTGTTCATTGAAATGTTTGTGTTTGTTAAAACTGTCATTGATTAAAAGCTGTGCATGAAGTGACCATGTTACTACCATGTTACATCACATCAGTTCATGATTTAAAAAAAGGAGAAAATGCCAATTGTATGCAAGATGGTCACACTCGCATAACAGTCCAAGTATCCAAAGCATTTGGAAAGAGAAAAATCAATCACAACCAACAAGGAGAAAGTTAATCTTCAAACAAAAAGGGCAGAGCCATTGTCTGCACACAGATACTGCAGTAGAGACGTCTTACCATGGCATAATAGTTGCTGTTGACCATGATGGGCCCACGGCCTCTGAGGTAAATGTACTCTTCCCACCAATCACTAACCTGTGCAACACAAAGAGAGGGAGGGGAGAAAAGGACGGAGGGTGACAGTATTAGACACACTGCTTCTCTTTGACAGTTTGAAGCTGAGTCAAGACCGAGGACTGTGACAAAAGGGCAGAGAGGAGAGAAAGTCTTCTTGACGCACATAGTTGGATGTCCACCACGACTTGAGTTTGAGGTACCACTGCAGCCTGGGCCCCAGGTTCTTCTCGAAGTCATTAGTCAAGCCCGTCATTCGCTCAAACTGCACATCATCCATCAGCGGGCGCACTGACTCCAGGTACTGTAAACACAGAGGAAAGTCACAAAGAGTGAAGTCATGGGATACCAGTCATCCTCATAGTTCTGCTAGGTTACAAAGGCCAACAGACAACACTGCTGCCTGAGTGTCTGAAAACAACTTGTTAGCAGACCTGGATTTGTTTCTCTCCATAATGTTATGAACAATCAGGCATGCGCACAAAGCACAGCTTTGGACAGGAAACGATACCACAGGTGTAAATTACCCTACTGCAGGTGTCCTTGACAGAGGGAACAGGTAGCCGTGGCAGGGAGTTCTGGAAACTGTAGAGCATGGGCTTCCTGCCAGAGAACACCTTCACCAATACCTGGACAGGAAGAGCAGATAAAGGAGAGGGGAGAGAGGGCAAAGGGGATTTACAGTATGTAGTTTCACTTGGTAAACGGCAGAGGATTGTGAGGCAAAGTGCAAATACGTAAGAAGTAGGGTAAACAAAAAGGACCAAAGTAGCACTTACAGTAAGCCATATACACTAGATAATAATTAAATTGTACCTGGGGTTTTTTAAGACAAAAGGAAGTCATTGACCTTCAGAAAGACACAGTGGGCTTTAACAAGTGAAACATGTGCAATGTATGGTATAAAATGTAACACAGTTACATTTTGGACATTCACTTCAACACAGTCCCTCAATCCTCCATATGTGTGGGCAAATAAAAACTGCATTATTTGCTCATCCTGACCAAAGTGACTTGAACAAAGGAACACATTCATGAGGCTCACCATCCACAGACGAGTAGACCAGGACACCGAGCCGTGGCGCGCATTCATCCAGCCGTGCCACGACAGCAGGCTCTTAAGAACATTCCTCATGATCATGATTATGGTGACCCACAGACCCGTGCCCACCAGAACTCCTCCGACTATCCTCTGGCTGTCCGTGGACATGTACCGGCTGTGGTCGAAGAGGGGGGAAACAAAGAGGGTGAGACAAGGACAAAGACACATTCATACCATTAAAATGAGTGGGACTTAAAAGTGGGTCTGTAAGGAATGACATATTGTAGTAAGTTGTTTCTCTGGCTTAAAGGCTCATTAGGGTAATAACACAAGCTATTACATTTTTCCGCCCCACCAATCTAAAAGAGTGTGCGCTACAAAAGCGCAATAGAAACACTGGAGCGGTGCTATACAAATGTCATATAGCAGCTGCCACATTTCTCTCATCTGACCATGACTGATGGAGAATAATGCATATCATTCATCTTGACAGGATTATTATACACTCACCGACACATTGATTGATCAAATGCAAACGGTAAAATCCTAAACCTTTAGTGTCGGCGGTGTTATCGATGATAGCTTGTGTAACCTCGCTTTTATCTGTCATTTCAAAGTTAGAAACAGGGCAAAGGCAACAGGTGCTCTCCTCTAACGTAAATACATATGCGCATGAACTGTGACAAAAAACTTGAGACAGTGCTGAGAGAAATAAGCCGAACATCGGCGTCATCAAAAAATATTTTTTGGATTTGAGGGAAAATCCCAGACATTGTTAACGAGAGAGGCGGTAAGGTGTTACAGGAAGTGTTTGCACAAAATCACGAAGCAAGCCCCACCTGAAGCGAACCGGAAGAACTGAATGTGAATGAATTGGAATGAGTCAACAATAATAAACAAATCAAATCAACCCATCTGTAACGAAACCACACCTACAAGTTGTCATAGATTTAAAAAAAAAAACAGAACTGTGCGTGTTCTGGTACATACCTGAGGCATGTGCACAACTGGATAAATGTAGCATTCTATTGTCATTGCTATGCATATATCAAGATGTGGAATTTTCCCAGCATCTTTTATCATGGGCAATAATGTTTTAATGTAGTGTTAAAAAAGAAGCCCCAATCAAACACCATGTAATACTAGGACAGGATGTCAGAATACCCGTGGCCTTACCTGATAGGTATGTGTTGGCCCAGCTTGGCTATCAACCCCAGAGAGGGATCCAGCTGCTGGTATTTATTGTAGGACATGTAGGACACAACCACTACCATGAACCCACCAGGGCTGCCCGGGTACACACCAGTCATTACCCCATTCTGTGGAAGAGTTATTCAAAATGACGGGTTACAGAGGTCATCAAGGTCACAGAGAGTAAATAACATACTAGAATAGAGTTTATACAATATGTGATCTCATAACATTTCATGTCACGTGGTTCTCCTGCTTATACATGATGCAAGTCAACATTATTTATCAACAACTAATTAAAAAGTTGAATGGGTAAAAATGCTGGCAGGTGTTTGGATTTGAATGAATCAGTATGACTGTGTGTAAAGTGAACAGACAACTAGGCTAAAGGGTAGAACATAAAGAACAGACAGGAAGGCTGCTGTCACTGTCTGTGTGACCTGCTAGTGTCAGTGAGTTGGCGTAAACAAGCAAACAAGACTTACAGTAGGACAATCGATCAGTCAATAAAAACACATACTGGAATACAACTGGGGCCCTTGTGATGCTGTTTGCTAACTTCTTGTCAAGAAGAAGTTCTTGTCAGACACTAATAGCAGGAAACAAACAGTGAGAGTAGCTCGGTCAGAGCTTGACCAAATTACCCTCGTACTGGACAGGGAGAGAGAGCGTCTGCACGTTGCTCTAACACATGCAGAACGTGTCACACCTTGAAGCGAATGAACCTCTTCTTCCAGGAGTGGAGGCCAGAGAGGTAGATCTGGCGCAGGGCCTCGTGGCACAGCTGCAGGTCAATGCCATCAGGGGTGACGGTGAACTGGAAGGCCACCGCCTGGTGAGCTTCTGCCATGGTGACGACTACTGTATAGGGTCACTGGAGGAAAGATAAAAGTGCAAGTTACTAAAGCTTCAAGAGCATTTACTTCAAAGAGACAAGGTTTATAACAAAAACAATGATCAATCCATATTTGCATTTGTGTTCCTACGATCTTTTCTCACTTTATGCTCATTTCCATCAAGTAAATTCATCACAACATTAGGTTAACATGCGTGGTAACCTCAAGAATGATCGGATCACAACAACAAAAAAGTACAATCACAACATCCAGATATCTGGATGAATTGTTGTGGTGAGGAAAATATTACAACAATCCTTGACAGTGATCAGCTCCTGTCACTGTTCTTCATGGTCAACCGTCCTTATTCCTCGACAACACTTAACCCGAGTTCCAAGATTTAATTGGTTTAAGCTCTTTGGAGGGTCACGGCCTCTGGATGGCCTCTTGTTGAGGTGGAGTCAACACAGAGTTAGATGGCCGCGTACATGCTTACTCAAAAAGCACCGTACAATGGTTTGTATTAAGAAATTGCTACAGCGCTAAAATTAAGAAACGCAATTGATGAGCAGCTTTTTTGACAAAACGGTCCTAAACACCACTTTTTTTTTTTTTTTAAAGGCCTCTATCATCTTGTTCGCAACTTAAACTTGGGTCTTTGATTCTGTCTCTAAAGACTGAGATTTTGTTTTAAGTGAAGACCAGTCAATTGCATAACTGCACCACAATCATTTGACTATGTCTCATAACAATGTGCCGTGTGTGTCCTAAAAAGTCAACATGTGAGCACTGACACTAAACCCCCCCCCCCCCCCCCCAATTTTTTTTTGGGGGGGGGGTTTAACAAATCATTAATCAGCTTAACAGGCATGTTCTTGTATTCAGTTACTATATCAACCAAAGTGGTTCCTGCAAGCTGACACCAAAGAAGATGCACAGGGAGGTGCCTGTGTTGTTGCCGGTCTCTGGACTTGTTAGGCAGGTGTGGCAACGTTTACCTGCCATCAGTTCTATTGTACTAAAGGACAACACTTTCCTGGCAGGGATGTTGGACTGTGCCACCCACAACATCCAAATACCAATATGTTATGGATTATGAGGAGGTCTTTATACCACACCGTTCAATGTGTCTATAAGTTTACATGATTGACAGAACGTACAGCAGGAGGAATGTAAATTACATTATATGCAGTAAAGATGAAAAGAAAAATAAGGAGGAGCAATGAAATGTATATATATATATATATATATATACACATTATACATATTTATATAATTTAGGGATGCAACCAACGATTATTTTCATAATCAATTAATCTGTAGAATTTTGAAAATTACCATTACTTGTAGTTTTTTCATTCAGTTACCTAATCATTCATCATGTTTCCCCAATTTCTATTAAAGAAGAATTAGCGTGACTGTAAAAGGCTGAAAGAAGTCATACTTCTCCCAAAATGTAATTTTCTATTTGAGTCTGAAAGCTTTGTCAAGTGTTGTCAATTATATTTCAGCAATACCTTTATTCATCCAGTGTTTGAATCTAGAATCTATTCAATTTGAAACCAGGTGAGTCAGCGCGGTAGATGAGGCGAGTGGCCCTGATAAATTATTGCTATAATTTGTGATCTCCAACCATTGCTGGTACTGGGTTACCCTTGCATTCTATAAACTGCTTTAATCTTAAATGTGTTAAACCTTCAGTGAGCTATTGCATCTGTGAATAAAGTTCACATGCAATAAAATTAATTATTTTTTATATATTTCATACGGGAAGGGATGAGAGCAGAAGTGTGTCGAGACAGAGGAAAGCACCCGTGGGAAGTTCTGACTTTAAGGAAGCAGAGGTGGCAGCACGACAGTGTCTATTCTTCATACCTTTTCAATCCACCACCTTCAGTCGATGGACGACTTTCATTACTGAAGTGTTCTCAAGTGATCTAACGGTCTGACGCTTGTATTTTGGTACAGTGGGTCTTGTGGGAGCTTATCTTACCCAGCAACTAAGACTGCAAATTTCTTCTCTGTCTTACATTAAGTAATTGGACTATAAATAAGGACACTTTCATTAAAAGGTATTCTTGATATTTCTTGTGGGGACAGAAATGCAAGGATCAGATCTAATAATTTCTTATAGCCAATTCAATTTAAGCTATTTAATATAAGGTACCATTTTGGATAACACGTGATGTTGCAGACACATTATATTATTTTTATTAGGCTCATTCTTGATTGATTATTACAAACCAGCATCTGGATGACGAGACTCTGGTTGTTGCCTTCAATTGCTGTGGGAAATATAATCGCCATGTGAACATGCAAATAAAGCAACTGCCTTTAAAACGACAGGGGAAGTTGTATATTGACTGCAGAAAACTGCCTTTCTCATGGTTAAGTTAATGTTTGGCATCTCATCACGATAACGCATTTTATGGTGTCACGGCTACAGCGACGTTTTCTCCTGTAAAAGCTCTACTTCTTCCTCTGAAAGGCAATCATGTGTTGTTGTTTTTTTTGCACAAATGTTTTAATTCAATTCAACTAGAGCACTCTGGACGCAGGACACGTTGCCTGAGCACATTCACAGTCGCCGGGAGGAGGAAGAGGAGGAGGAGGAGCAGCAGCATCCCTAGCTTGGTGTGTTTCAGCAGCCAGTCCCTCCCTTCCCCCAGCAGCTACTTTCCAACATCACATGATCCCGCCTGCGCTGCAGAAACTAGGGGAAAGGTCGCAGCGCTGCCGCCGCTTTAGATACCGGTAAAACTGGAAACATAGCACACACACACACACACACACACACACACACAAACCCACGTATGACAGACAGCATCTACATTTATCACATCGTGGCTGCAATAAAGCTTGGAAAGGATAGTAACAATGAGCGTCTTTCCATTTTCTAGGATTCAAAGCAGATGCAAAACGCTGTGTAACCTTAATAAACCACCCCCTCCTTCCCTCCCTCCCTCATACACATAACGTTATGTATCTGCACTCAGATCACATCATCCATCCAGTTGTCATGACAAAAAAAATTACATATTATATATATATATATATAATATTAGACATCACACCAGTGCTGACAAATGCACTCAGGAAATGTGGGTTACACTGGTCTTGTGTATCAAGTATCCTGCCCACGTGGTCTGTGTGAAATGAGGTCAGCAGTGTGCAACCACCGATGTCAATAAACTATAATCTATTCATCTATTAAATAAATAAAAAAAGGGGGGGGTGGGTTTCAGCCACATGTAAACAAGCTTACTTGGCTTACTACGTCCATAAGGCTCTTACAGGAAGGACACATGACAACCCCGCTTTTACTGACCTTCACTGGCAGCAGGTGACATGACATTTGCACACACACACACACATATATATCACACCCTTTTCTGAATTTTATCTTTTGCTACAACCACACGTCATTGGACCACTGTCTGGACCACAGAGCATATCCCAATATGACTTAAAGAGTTGCATATGCATTGCATTAGAGCTGCCGGGTGGTTGTCAGTGAATGACCTTTACTTGGACTTTTACCTACATCCAGGCTGGCAGGAGACTTTGACAAGCTACACCTGGCCCCTTCAACAAGGATCTCATGACTCGTGCAAGATAGTCAACGTTTATTTACACAGCCTGCTTTTTAACATTGTTTTAAAATAGGCTGAGAAAGCAAATGGACCAATATTTATTTTTGGACATTTCATGGACACGTATTTGCCTGTGGTTTGTGACAGTTTGGGGCCCGAATGAGATCGTCTAACGCGAAGATGACGAAGAAGAAGAAGAAGAGTTGAACCGTCCTGTACGTCATGTAAACACCGCACAGCGCCGACGAGGAAACGCGACACACTGACATTGGCGTCGACACACACACACACAGACAGCTTTCACCGGCGTTTCTTGAACTTGCCGACGTCTCTCCTCTCTTCTTTTCTCTCTCTCCAGTGTCCCAGCAGCCATGTTTGCACGGCTACTTCCAGAACTACACACACACCCGGAGTCCCGAGCCGCGACACGCAGCTTTAAAAAAAAAAAGAAAAGAAAGAGGAGCGTTTGTTTTGTTTTTACTCACCGACCCCTTTTATCTATCAGCCTGAGAGAGCCGAGCGGAGCTTAGCGTCTGGACGAGGACGAGGACGTGGCGTCGGGCCCGGCGGTCGTCGGCGAGGACTCGTGCTCTCTCACACACTGTGCATGAATGAGAGCACAGACTTGTTGTATACACCGCCACACCGCCTGCCCCCTTTTTCTCTGCGTCACCAATCTTCCTCTTCTAGTGGCCTACACAGGAAAAAAAAAAAACGAGTCATCGGAAGAAAGAGCGCCCCCTGTGGGTCTGTGGTGGCTACTGTAAAGGTTGTAGGAGGACAACGCATGAAGATTGTTGTTTGTTTGTTTGTTTGTTTTGTTTTTAGCAGCAATGGTACTTACGGTAAGACAATGAATCAGTTTATGTGGTTGTTCCTGCTTTTAAACGAACAGATTCTGCCACTCTACGTATTATCCATTGTTTGTGTCACACCCTAAAACTAGATAGGCATTTAATCAGTAGATCACACACCTCTGCCAAACTTATCGTCCTTGGCAGAGGTCGCGCGTCTTGAATTCAGTTGGACTTTGACTGGAAGCTTTTAGTGGAAGACATCCACTGTTGTACTGAGGTGCATGGGCTTAAGGATTCCACACTACAACACAGCATTGCTGTAGTTTCCACAGTGATTTTTTTCAAATAACATACTGTTCTATCATTCCCACAAAGATGTAACTCTGTATCTCAATGCATCATGGGTCCAAAATGATGACAGCAGCTGGCAATATCTTTCCACAGTAACGAACAAGTCCAGGTAAGCTACTCTTCAGAGTAAATAATGCACAACGCATCGTGGGTTCGCCCATTTCAATTTCCTCACTAGTAACTGACACTAGTCGTACTAACCTAATCTGTAATGTCTATGTTCGGTCACGAAGCAGACACCAGACCCACTCAGCACCGACACGACCCCCCACTTTGGTGAGAACATTGTTTTATTTGTGCGACTGACTGTATTATTTATCATGTCAAGCCAACGTTAAGTCTGGTTTTGAACCTAGACGGCTTTAAGAAAACCCAAGCTTAAGTGAAGCTAAACCTATCTTACAGAGACAGTGTGATCTATGAGCAATGTGAAGCAGCAAAGTGCACTGACTATAGTGTATATTCTGTTGTGAATACTAAAAATGTTTGTTTTGTTTGAGGCTATGTTGTCTTCACAAGGCACTGCTGCTGCTGCTGCTGATTGGAAAATCTCCAACCACAGGACCTGCTGCCTGAGGTTATGATGATGCAACAACTGTAGATGTCAATACTGGTCTGTAACTGATACAGTCCAGTGACATAAAATCCAAATGAACCCCTTCAACTGTGCTCACCCTACATTTCCACTGTATTAGTTATTGCATTTGCAGAGCCACTTCCTGGTTCCGCTAGCTTGGACAAGCACTGATAATGAAACTGATAAAGATCAATAACAGAATATTTTTTCCCCCTGTTTTGTCCTGTGGTTGCAGTTTTTCATATTGTAAGGGCATATGATTGTCTTGTCTTTGACAAGGTGATGATGGATTCTACTCTTTCTTGTGGTGCATCTGTGGTTGCAGTTTTTTTTCTCTGCCTGTTTCTCATTGTGTGATTTCAAGATGTTTCGTTGGCATCAAATTAGCAGCATTAATTAACAGCAAAAACAACAACAACTTGGCCATAAACACGATTCTGATTCTGACGTTCAGGGTTTTGTCCAGCAGAGGGCGCGACGTGACAATTTTAAGTCAAACAGTTCAGTCAGTCGTTTGATTTGCTTGCGACCATTGACCATAATCAATAAATGTGCGCACTGAACATCCTTAATTAAATGAACGTGTCGAGCTGCAGCGAGCGAAAACGGCAATTTGCTCAAACATGCTGTTAAAAGGTCAGTTAATAATAAATATCCGTACAAAATAAGGAGGGGGGGGGCTACTTCACTGTTTGTATTTGAGTGTTGTATTTGCTAAAACACACGCGCACCGTAAATTATGACGGCGTACACTTACCGTCTCGTCTCTTTCCCCCGCAACGTCGAACCCGGAATCAACCGAATCAGCGAGAACCAGGACGCGCTCCCCGCCGCGGCTCGCTGGCGCGCGCACGCTCGCACGCGCGCGCGGCTGTCATCGGCCGTGCCAGAGAGACAGCTGCGGCCGGCGCGCGACATGTGGAGCTGGGCTGGGGTGTGTGTGTGTGTGTGTGTGTGTGTGTGTGTGGTGGGGGGGGGGCGGGGAGTCCGTTTGACCAGCATCGATTTCAGATGAGCGAGTCGACAGTCGGGCACAAGCCGTCAGAGCAGTGACAGCGTGTGGGTGACGGACGGCTGCCCCCCCCCTCCACCACCCACCACCGCCCCTCCGGGCATGCGAGGGAGAGAATAATGAGAATAGTGGATTTGTTTTCTACTTGTCGCCGACAAGTTGTCGGTGCAGCGCAGAAGAAGAAGTAGCAGAAGAAGAAGAAGAAGAAGAAGCAGAAGAAGAAGAAGAAGAAGAAGAAGAAGGGGGGGGGAGTCTCTTCAAACGGTAAGCAGCGACCACGGGTTTGCTATTGAACGGTTAGCGTCGCTGTCGTGGGGGGGGGGGGGGGGGGCTGTGAAGACTTGTCGCTCGGTTCCATATCTAAAAAATGTTTCTACAACTTTTCTAATTCACGAGAAACCAACCGGGAGAGGGAACGCTCGTTAACGGCTACTCGCTCGCGCGCGGGCGGCTCGTCGAGTGATCGACGAGTGATCGAGTGACTCAACGCAGATCGACGCTGGTTCTTCATTCTGGCAGCGGAGACACGGTTGTAGAGTCAAAGAGTTCAGATGGATGAACGGCACAACTCCCCTGTTTGTGGCCAAGGACCGTGAGCGAGCGCTTCTCTTTTTTTGGGGGGGGGGGGGGGGGGGGGGGGGGGGGTTCAGATTGTTTTGCATCACTCATCGCGGGCTTTCCACCCAGTCGTCTGCCATGTGAACCTCTGGCTTGTGTCACGGAGCGGAGACATCAGTCCACGGGACTTGCCTCTTGTGTCTGTCGTGATCTTGTGTCTGTCGTGATCTGCTCTCACGGCGTCCACTCAAATGTGTTGACACTCCTCTCGATGGGGTTCGTCCCCCGAGTTCCGCAATTCAAGAATATTGTCGAAATCAGGAAATACTCGTGATCGAGACGATCGGGAGACGTACTGTACCTCACTGCGCTACACTCGACCCCACAGACGCTGCAGCAGCCAGAAGAAGTAGGCCGGTCTGTATGGTCATGCCATGCCATGCGTGGTCCATCCTTTCCTCAGGAAGGGTTCACAGTCTGTGTGTGTGTGTGTGTGTGTGTGTGAGTGCTGGATCATCCGTGGGTGTGGGGGGAGGTTACAGACAGTCTGAGTGAAAGATCTCCTCCATCAGCAGATGTGTAGCCCTCATCATCCGCTGCCAGATGTCTGCCACTCCTTGTGTCCCTGTCAGCACCCACTCGTTGAGTTTTGGGGTGTTCCCAGTCTAACGTCACAAATGTCCAATGCTCGCTACTGGTGAGTCCATTTCCTGCACAGTGTTAAGTGTGCATGTCATTCGCTGAGTGATGGACAACGCCGTGTGCGAGGGCATTTGTGAAGGAAGGGGAAGGTTTTTATAAATGAGCTGGTGTGAGTGTTTGTGCACGTGCGTGTTCAGGTGTGCACACGGTCTTGTACTCGCTGTGCAAATCTTGGAAGCTTTAATATCATAGTTGGTTGTTGTTGTTTTTTGCTACAAGCCTATAGCATAGCTAGGCTTTGCATTTTGTGTGTCTTACTGTTCAGCCTTTGGTTTGTGTGTGTGTCACACTGTGTGTGCGTGATACTACGGTTGTGGTCTGAGGAGGAAGAGGCCTCGCAATGGAAAGGTGACTGTGCTTAGTTCCTCTACTTTAATGTGATGCGTACCGCAGCAGGTCAGACACCCACACACACCCTTGAGCATTACTGTTTGTCTGTCTGTCTGTCTGTCTGTCTGCTCCGTGTTCTTACTGGTGTCAAGTGTTTTGATTCCTGATTTCTGTTCAAACCAGGATCATTGTTCAGAGATCAAATCCCCGTGAGCCAACCAAATGTTATTGTACTGACTGACCATTTACAACTAAGGCATCTCAAAAAGGGCGGTACGATATGTAGAGGCTGCCTCCCTTCTATCAGTGCAAATAGAATTACATTCCTCTCTACACTTTTTTAAACAACAAGGAAACGCCTCGACGTGGTGCTTTGCCGGAGATGTTTGATCTTTTTGAAAAGCTGAATTTTAAGAGATGCAGAGTAAACCAAGCCTTTCAAGCTCTCAGGGCACTTGAACGTGCTCTTCAACAGTAATCTGGCAGCCCCTTCCTGATGCCAACAGGATGTGAGCCATGTGTGAGGCAGAGCATGTGAGCCCTTATTTTGTTTTTATGCCCATGAATGGGCCTCGGTCAGCGGCATTAGCCTTGTTTTAGTTCACTCAAGAGTCGGTGGTCAGGTCGTTTTTCATCTTTCTATTGTAGGTCATCACTTTGAGGCGTCAGCAGGCCTTAAGATCAAGATGAAAGCATTGCAAACAGTTCAATTAGGCCTTTGGTTAAAAAAAAAAACTTAACTGACACAAATCATCTTTTAAATTTAATTAACAGTTTTGGTATCATTAAATCCTAATGTCTTACTCCAACAGCAAATTTCCCCTATAATTCTCCAGCAGCAAGCTTTGTATTCTGTTGTGATAATATTATTTCAGCGGAGAGGCATCAATAGCCTCTTTTTTTTTTTCTTGTCTGCCTGAATGGCTGCTTTATGATGGACGACGTCAAAGACCAACAAACGGACCAGTGTCACAAAACGCACCGGACAGTGAAGCTTAAAAGAGACAGAAAGGCTTTAGCCTTCGCTGTGTGACTCACTAGATATATTATCAGAGTTATGCAGCCTGTGATTGTATATATATACCTGCTTATTTTGTTCAGGGGGTCACAAGGTCCCAAAGCCTGTTTTCCTCACACCCTGAGGGGCTGGGAGGTAAGGGTACGCGCTGGAGAGGTTTAAGCATAGAGACAAACACTGTCACACTTTACCGTTACATGTGTGAGTTTCCCATTAACCAGACCTGCAGACCCTGGGGAGAACATGCAAACTCAGAAACCCAGAAAAAACAGGTGGCCAGGGATTGTTGTGACCCCCTGGATTATACTGAACTACTACTTTCAATATAACACACCTAATATCTAGATCTTCACTTTGCCATGGTGATGATCAAGGCTTCATTTTGGAATCAGGAATGTGTAGATGCCACTTTTTGAAAGTGAGAGAGAGGACATATTTGTGATTTACTACACAAAGACAATACACCATCATGTGTTGGATTGTTATCTTTTGGCAGTAGCATGAGCCTCTGCCAGAAATCAGTGTGATATTTGGATGCGCCAGTTTGTCCATAAATTACCCCGGTCTATTCCCCCACACACAGATTAATTGAGGTCACATTTCTGTTGAGGTGGTAGATGGTCACTGAGGCTGAAGTCTGCTGCACCACTGAGGAGATGAGTGATGGCTCTGAGGGATGATAATAACCCAAATAGCTGTTTGTCTTTTGGCTTTTGTATAAAAGGCTATACTGGGCTATCTTGGAATTTCCCCTCTAGTTTGTCTTCTTTTCTTTTTTTATGCCGCTGGAAAATCTGCTTTTGCTCCAACTACTTAACCTCCTTCTGAATGATCTCCCCGCAGTACAAGCCTGCTCATCCCCCATGTACCCTAATCTGTTTCTGTGTTTGTAAACATGACTTGTACACGGAAAACTACGGTCACCAAATCACCAGTGGCGTGTGTGCGCGAGTGAGCCGAGCATGATTTCTGCATAGTTTCTGATCCGGAGGACCTGCCGACTCTGCATCTGGTTGGGCCTTTGTCATGTTGCTTCTTGAATTATTTAATCTGTTTGACGTTGTAAAAACTGGTGCTGTGCTGTGACAAGGGTATACCATCAGTCGAAGTGGTATTAGATTTCATGTTGTTTGGAGCCTATTTCGTTTTTGTCGCAGTATGAGCAGATTGTTCTGCCGAAGAGACGTTCGGAGGATATTTTTGTTGAATGTCATTTCTAAATCCTTCAAATATTTTTGTCTAATATCAAGCTTTTGGAACATAATAGTGCTACAATTTAATGTAAGAGCACTAATAACTCAAATTATGTGTGCTTTCCCTTTGGCGTCTCTGTTTGTGTTATGACTCCTTCCTCGCTTGGAAGAAGATCCATTTATGAGAATGTGGCTTTCTCAGCAGGGTCCTGTGGTTTTGTGTTTAGGAACACTGTTCCCTTGACATTCCTTTCCTCCTCATACCACCCCAGAAAAAAGTGCTGCCCCTCTGGGAAACGAGGCCTCTCTGGCTGGGCTGCTACATGCTCCATGTAAAACTTTACGTATCGTGATTGTTATATTTAGACACTCCCCCCCCCAGGTAATGAGGGAGGCAGCAATGAGGAAGTAGCAGAGTGTTTCTCAGGCTGGGTCAGATGCAGTGTGAGGCGACAGAGGGTCCACCCCCCTTCCTCAGCCTCCAGCTTGTTATTTCCTTTGTTAAAATGGGGAATAGGTTAGATAGTTTGGGATTGTGAGTGTTGTAGGTGGGTCTCTGGTTTCTTTTTTGTGTGCTCAGCTTTGAGAAAACACTCAAAGACAGAGTCACAGTGGTATTAGAGAGTGGAGCGGGACAGAAAAGGCCCTTGTGGACAACTAGTTATTCTGAGCCTGGTTCTTTCCCCCCCAAGTCCCTGTGCTCTGGATGCTTCACCCCCTGGGTCACACGGTCTCTGTGTCGCTGCTATTTTCTATGCAGATACACAAACATTACTGCCAAACAAAAGAAATGAAGGGAGAGGGGAAGACGGAGAGCCTTCAGACAGCAAGGGAGACGAGGAACTTATCTCTGAGGAGACTTTGTGGCTATCGAGGTTTTCGAACCGTTAGATCTTGTCTCTTCTTCTTAAGTTGTTGGTTCAGAGTAGATGAAGTTAGCACACTGCGTGTCATGCTAAGCTTTGAGTGAGCGCGTGAGTCCGTGGCCACTTGGAACAACTCCAGAGGAACCACCGGGATTTATGGTAAACAATTGCCCATTGTCCAATGCACCATCACACCTGCAAAACATGTGTCTGCTAGCACGGGGCTTTGACATTTGCATCCTTGTTATGTCTACAGAGGCTCCACATGCTTTTGACAGATAGATGATATTCACAGACATTATCATTGTGGATGTGGTGAATGGAGATTACATGCTTGAAGATGGCAAACAAGATGAAACTCAGTTGCACCACCTTGCTAGTTAATTGAACTCCGGGAACTGTCTGGAAAATTGGGTCTGCGCCTTTTTTCATTCACATATGATGAGCGCATTAGGAGATTCAGGCGCATTCACAAAAGCAAGAAACATTTCCAGAACATTCAAGCGAGGGTTGCCCACTCGCTCGCAGTGAATCTTCTGAAGATTTTCCTGCTGTATCCTCACTTGGACATTTTCCAAATGATTTTACTCGGACTGGCAGGAAAAGTTTCCGGAAAATGTCCGGAGCATCATTTGCGGACGTTTGCGTTCTCACACACAGGCACGCCGGAAAAGTTCCGGAAAAAAGTGCGTGTCTGAAAGCAGGTTGATATATACAACGGTATGTAGTCAATGAGTTTCAGCATCTTAACTTTATCTCAGAAGTTCCTTCTGGAGTCAATACCTGCCCCAAAAGAAAGGGCTGGTGTCAAATATCTCGTATCAGCCCGCAAAGATTTCCTGTGGGGTCAATTAGTGATTTCAAGTCTCCGAGGGGCTTCCTATTTATAACATGCTTTGGTTTTTCTATCTTTTTTTCAAACTGACGGATTCACCTTATGTTGAGAAGAACTGAACAAAAGATTGAAAGTTCTTGTTCTGTGGAACTTTTTTTGCAGTCTGCGGGGGGGAATGTGTGGACCTGGATCAGGAGCCACGTCTGTTACTAAAAAACAAAAATATTTTTCTGATCCATTTTCACAGATACCTTGCGGTTGCTAAAAATAGAGACGCTTTGTAGATATCCTGATATCTCTCCACTACTTTGCTTCTTTTTTCCCCCCCTTCATCTTCTGCCTCTTTTAGACACACACACACACACACACACACTGCATCTGACACCCATTGGAAAGTGGAGCTCTGAAGCCATCTGGGACGTCAGACCTCTTCATGTGGAAATTGGAGCCGTGTGGTCACTTGTTAGCCTCCTTCCCTCTCGGAACTGGAACGAGGCTTGTTCTCCACGCGGTCACCACCACGAGCCTGTCGATTTGGGCTAACGTAATGACAGGGACAATAACATGCGCTGCATTGCAGAACAGTCTTTGAAGTCTATTGTTGTCAATTATTCATTACAGATATTGTTAAATCGCACAGATATTCATATATGCAGAAGACTGACGTTGATTGTGTTTCAATCATATTGGGTCTAATATTATCTTTGATGAAGCACCAGGTGTCTACATTTTAGATTTTCAATCTTTACAAATGAAGCACAAAAGCAAAAGTGGAAGTCCCTTCACGTATCAATCTTTAGAACAAGCTGGTGTGTTTGTGTGCACATGCAGGACAGATGATGGTTTATGATACAGATTGATAATCCAAGAAACAGGCTCAGCACAGTCAGTGTATGGGAATACGCTTTGTGAGGAGGTTAACAAGTTTGACTGAGTGCACGGCCCGAGCTTGTCTGATCTCCAAGCCAGAGCGCTCTTTGGCCGACCGCGCAGCGTCGACTAATCATCCAGTGGTTAAAAACAACCAAGCATCTGTCGTCCTTTGCTTCATCACGCCATCAGCAATGTGGGGTCAGGCCAGGGCTTGTGAGTGCCAGAGCCGCGTAGATGACGAGAAGTAGAGTGAAGATTCATGGTCATGTCTCGGTAATTGATAAACAGGTGCAACATCTGTATGATGATTCCAATTTTGTATTTTATTGTGAAACAGCTACTAGTTGAGATGAAACAAGATGGAGTCTCCAGCCCACTGATATACATTCATACATACACAGACCCCTAACCAAACCCAAACTATCAGAGCAGAGTTGATCCGTTTCCAGGATCCCATAGTAAACTGACCACTGCCCAATTTCTCCTAATCTCAGGATTGCTTCCAAACTGACTTTGTTTTTGTATAAACCTCCCCTGTTTTAAATCTGATTAGGATTGATCATAAATCAAAAAAGTGCTGATCATGGATCCAGTAAAAAAATTTTTTAAAACAAGGACTTTATCGTCCTTTATCGTATTCACCCCCTGTGAAATGGGGTAAATAAAAAGAAAGAGTAATAGATAGACCATGGATGGTGCAATGTCTGAGTCTCCTTTTTTTCTTCTTATTTTCTTCTTATTCTTCTTTTGGGTTTCCTTGCGGAGGCCGCCTTACACCTTTCCTTCCTGTAAGTCTCCTTAGTAAAATGACTCAAAGTAATTCAAAGTATTTATGTCTTCGTCAATGTCATCTTTGGTCGCACGGGTCATAACCCGGCCTGAAGACGGCACGAAGATGCAATAAGAAAAATGTTGATGATGAATCTCTTTGGATTACCGCATCGCTGCTCAACATCATTTGATTAGCTGGATGTGATTCAGATACAGCAGTGCACTGAGCGCTTATATACACAAGCTAGATTTAGAGCGCCGTGTCATAACAGGAAATGATGTCACCAAGGCCTCCGAGCTCAAAGGCTTGTATCTTGTAAGCAACCAGATAATCAACGTTTACATACAGGGGAGTGTTTGGGGGTTTTTTCACTGCATATTCACTCTCTGTAATTCTCCACTGGCCAAACTACCACTTACTCACCACCGGCTCACCTTTTCTGCTTGAAATTCAAGTTTTTTTCCCTCTCTCCTCAAAATCTACACATTTCTCAAAACTCCAAAAATCTCAACCTTAACTAATATCTCTCACACTCCTTCCCACTAACTACGTATACACGCCCCCGGGTGTGATATTAAATTGTGTTTGCGTGATCTCTCTCCCACTCAGTGGCGTTCTCGGCCGCTTACTCACCTTTTTCCTTCAGCTCCCATCTGTCTCACACCTTCGGTCCCACCACAGCTGCCCACCTCAAGTCTCCACTCGAAAAGAGCTGTTGAAAGTACGGTTCTTTAAACATTGTGGAGGTCCTCGGCTGTGCTGGTGAGTCACAAGCAAAAGTACCAGTGCAGTTAATGGGAGCTGACCACTGTGTGGTATCATGCACATGTTTTATTTTGCTGACTTTAAAATGCCAAGCCTGGATAATTACTAGCTTCTGCCAGTAAAAGGGTTTTTCTTGGTCGGAGGACCCATTTTGTTGTCGCACTCTTTTTTTTTTTTTTTGCAGTTTCTCATTTAACCTGTTTGTTGAAGGAGTGGCGGTTTCCTTTTCTTCCTGAACCCAACACAATACTATCAGCAGTCTGGAGACCCGACACAGGAAATAAGCAGCTTGAACCTAAAGATGAAACATAACAGACTCTTTACACCAGTAGACTGTGATGTTGGGGGAAAAAAAAGAAAAAGGAGCTGAATGAAACATGGAGGGATCTTTACGCGAAATAATTCTCACAACTTTTGACTTTGTCTGGTATCCATTTGCTGTATATATTTAGTACTCTGTGTCAATGCCAGCAATGTTAAATAACTTAGCAGGTGCAATGGGAAAGTGTTGCATTCCACACCATGTTCGTATTTTCACGCATTGAAATCAATAATGTACTGCAAAGCCCACTATGTTGAGTGCGTGATTCAGATAAACAGCATATATGAACAGGCTTCGACGTTTATATAATCTGGGCAAGGTCAGATCCCGGTTAATGGCACAGACGTTACACTCAGCTGTTCAGGAAAATGTGCCGATGCCTCGAAAAAGCCCGAAATACCCTGAGCTGGACGAGAAAAAGTGAAAATGGGTGGTGAAAAAAAAAGGGACAGCGTTAGAACAGCAGAGTCCGTTTGCTCGGCGCTCTGGTTTCACTGACCACCTGTATGACAGGAGGCTCAGCTGTTGTTTGATGGAGAAGACGCTGTGGACGCTGTGGCATTAGACATGAACGTAGTGTGAAGGGGAGCTGCGACATGATGAAAAGGAAATGACATCAGTACAGTCTAAGGCACCAACATCCTTTATTGGTTAGTTCTGATTGTACGCGAAGTAGGAGCAAAAGTTAACCATGTGTTAAAGGAAAAATCCTCAACTAACTGAGCGTTTTATCTTTCGTGTAAATTTCATGCCGGCGTGATCACATCATGTAATGTGTCTTGTGTGTTTTGGGGTCCAATATGTATTTAAAGGCAAAATCAGAAGCATTAAAAAAAACAACCAAAATAGCCCAGGACTCAAAAGTGTGAAGAAGTGTATAAACTACTCTAAACTATATAAAACCCTGGACAGATGGTTTGGGGAAGGTTCACCCTCTACTCCGAGGGTGGTCTCAGATGATCCTTGTTTGTTATATATAAACCGTGCGTGTTACCAGAATCACTACCCCACCAGGGTGAACGTTTCAACTAAAGAAATGTCACATTAAAGCTTTAGCTTTGCTTCTTCTTTTTTTAACGTCCTCACTGCCCTGTGTGTAAAGACACAGGAGGAGATATCGCATCTGAGCCAAAACGCCAAAACAAATAAATGACATCTTGAAATTGAGTGCCCTAGTTTCTACCCTTTTAACTGATCTGCCATTGTTCCCATTGTTCCAGTGTTGAGATGTAAATTATGGTGGGGAATTGTGGCTTCAGAAGAAATGTCTCCCCATCAGCACTATGACGGGGTTTGTAGGATAAAACTAAAGGGTCTTTGTGAGCGGCGGCAGGTGCCCTCACACCTGCTGCTGCTGCAAGGCACCCCCCCCACATACACGCACACGCCACCTGTCAGTGAAAGTCTTCCTCGGTGCACTGCACAGCATGTGTTGCAGTGGGCTCGTGTCTGCAGAGTTTTCCTCGCAGTGTCGCAAACAGTGTCTCTGAAAGAAAATCAAGTTTGGTTTTAAACCAACACCGTTATTAACGGTTCATTTTGTTGAACGTTTGCCGTAGTTTGATCTCTGTAGCAACTAGAAAATCGAATTCACTTTGATTTTTTATTCTAGTAACGCCAAATTCTCTTTATTTGCTCCACTGCCTGTTTGATGTAAAACTTTTCATCTCGGGGCATTTGTCACATCACAGCATTTTAAATGTGCAGCAAAACAAAGGCCCACTTGTGTAACTGGTTCCTCAAAATAAACTAGAGAGTGGCTCTCTTAACCTTGATGCTTTAATGCGACTCAGATGCTGCTGCAAGCAACCGGGTGGCGAGCCTGTTCTCTCGTGGGTTTTTGTTCAGCCCCCTGACAACTGCTAAACGGCCGAGCCGTGCTGGACAGAGAACCCCAGCCCAGGGAAGGCGACAGCCAGGCTCACAGGGTCCGACCGGGGTCAAGTTATACTGTGAGAAATAAGGTAGCCGGAGTCTCTGGTGTTCGCTCAACACTTCTCTGTTTCTTTCTCCATTGGCTCAGGTCAGACAGTGCTTGATTCCTGTGAGAGGGCACTATATGTGTATACAAGTTTATGCACATGCAAACACATAGAAAAATGAAGCCCCATTACTGTCACTGTGTCACTTTTATGACCAGTTGGCCTATAAACCTGAAATTTGCAAGAAAGTGAGGAAAAACACTGTTACAGATAATACAAATTTGAATGTAGTAGAGCTGCAACATCAATTAGTAATTGATTACTAAATTTATCGGCAACTATTTTGATAATCAATTAATCGGTTCAAAAAAGTCTTAATTCTCTGATTTCAGCTTTTAAATGTGAATATTTTATGGTTTCTTTGCTTCTCTGTGACACTAAAATAAATACCCTGGTCCTATGGTTTGGACAAAACAAAACATCATCTTGGAGTTTTGGGAAACACAATCGGCATTTTTCACTATTTTATGACATTTTATGGACCAAACAACTAATCGATTATCGATAAAATAATCGACAGATGAATCGATTATGAAAATAATGGTTAGTTGCAACCCTAGAATGTAGTGACAATTATAAAAAAACTAAAAAAACAATTTGCAGTGTAGCACCAATCACCACCTCACTGAGAATCTGCCCCAACTTTTTTGTCAGCCGAAGCTGTGGGTACATTAACAGGAAGCTGGCGTTGGCCTTGTGGCTACTCCCTCCCTGCCTCCTTATAGACACCAGCATGCTGCAACACCAGCACGCTGCAACACTCATTTTAAAAGAACATAGTGAAGTAGGCCTTGTGTCCCAACACTGTCGTACACAGAAGTATATAGACCCCTGACATTGATGAGCGATGGCTTGAATTCGTATGATTTGTCGGATGTGCTGCTGTTGCTTTTGGGTTTCGGTGATGGATAATTAATTAAACGAGTTAGTATTGTTAGGTTGATATGTTGGGGCGACACAGTGGTGCAGTGGTTTACACTGTCCCCTCACAGCAAGAAGGTTCTGGCTTTAATCTGACGATCTGCTACATGTATTCCATCACATTGATTATGTTTTAATGCCAATGCTGATAATCACCTAATGACCATCTTTGACTGATTCCTTTCAGATTTTGACATGAAGAAGGACATAGACACATTGATAGCAGAGGAACGTGCTGATATCATCTCTAAATATGACAAGGTAAGTGTGAGCACAGGTAAAAACAGTGTAGGGACAGTTCATTAAAAAAAAGGTTTTATCATAAAGATGATTGATCCTTAAAAGTGAAATCATTGATCATCGGGGAACATAATTTTGCCCTCAAAGAAGGGAAGCCAGAGGAGTCGATGGTCGTTCTTGAACAGCGAATAGATTTGCTACCAACAGGTAATGGCATTAAGTGAAGTGATCAATTAATGACACGAGGGCCAGGAATGTTTGCATTTGTGTGTCATACCTTGGGGTTAAAACCCTTTTAGTGCTTCTGTTGGAATAGGAAAACAAGAGAAGAAGAAAATAATTGGAAGGTTTAGTCAAGTAATGCAGAATTAGCCATCAGTCCATTTGTTTTTACCACGTCTCAAACTTTGACCTGGCATTTCATAATTTACTCTACTCGCTCCATCTGTATCGTGGTTTGATTGCACGCAGTATTTTTTTTCTAGTAAGGATTTTGTGGTATGTGGATGTTTCAGGGTCGGCAGGAGGGTGTCAAAATCAACCCCTGGGAGGATGCTGACTACAGCATCTTTAAGGTCACCGACCGCTTCGGCTTCCTGCAGTAAGTTACCGACTTGAAGCACTTGACGGAGAAAACACCGTCTCTCTCATCTTTCTCACATCACAAAGATTTTGTTATGATCGCGTTAAACGGGGATTATCCTCTAAATGGTATGTTGTGTATTTCCTTTCTAACCCTAACCCCTTCTGCTCCAGTGAAGAAGAACTGCCAACGCCCAGTGCGCTTGAAGAGAAGGTATGAACTTTTTTTTTTTAATTCTCCCCTCCATTGCAAGTCCAGATTTTTTACCTTGCGTGTGATATATTTAGTCTGTCTGTTCTCCTTCCACAGCAAAAGCAACAGGAGATCGAGCGAGTGGAGAAATGGCTGAAGATGGTGAAGAACTGGGACAAGTACAGGAACAGTGAAAAGGTTTGTGTCCCAGTAGTGATGCACATCAAACCTCAACAAAGACCACAGCAACGCACTTCTCCTGCGTCTCTCCTCACTTCTCCTTTTTTTTTTTTCTTCAGCTGAGATATGTGATGTAATCTTTCCCCTTCCGTTAATAATCTTTTTTCCATTCCCATTTTACCACTGCTCGTTCCCATATCCCTCCGTTCTCTCCAGTCTAGACGGCTAAAGCGAGTCCTTGTCATTCGAGAGAGTTAACAAGAGATACACACAGAGCAGCATTCATACGTGACCCTCTGCCTCTTCCCTCTAGTTGTTGTGATGAAGGCTGTCTCCCCATGTTTAGAGACAGAGCCAATCCAAGCCTGTCGTATGTGTTTCAGCTGGTGAAGCGTGTATATAAAGGCATCCCCCTGCAGCTGAGAGGACAGGCGTGGGCCTTGCTTTTGGATGTAGAGAAAGTCAAAAAGGAAAACCAGGGAAAATATGAGGTATGAAAATATAACCGATGACAGAAACAGTCAATTCTAAAAGTTGTCTAGTTTTGTTTTTTTTGTTTGTTTTTTAAACGCATTTCTCCTTTTTCTTTTTTGTCCACCAGAAAATGAAGCAGCAGGCTCGTGACTTCTCCACAGAGATCAAGCAGATAGACCTGGACGTGAACAGAACCTTCAGGAACCACATTATGTTCATGGACCGCTTCGGAGTCAAGTGAGTTCTTTTAGCGTCACCACAGCAGAGAGCTGTGGGGGAACTTTTGTATTTCAATTCACCCAACGCGTGTTACGGATGGAGCGTGACGGTCTCTTCATTTCCTTCTTCTTCACCACAGTATGACATCATCGCCACTGCTTATAGTCTTGTGGGCCCCATGTGAATTCTACTCCGACTGTTTTAATTGGCAAAGTTTAGTTAACTCTCATAACAAATATCTTCAACCTCTTCTGCCTCATGTGGCGACTGCAGAGTTCTTGGTTTTTGTTTTCTGTCATCTCCCATGTTCAGGTTTGCCCTCACTGTGGCTTCTGCAGGGTGTGACCTCTGGCATTACCCCCTCCCCCCGCACACACACACGCACACGTGTGCACACAAAACCAAAGCGGTTGTTTCCTCTTCTCAGTGTTTTATTAGTCTTCCTGTCAGCACTAGAAGCCCCACAGGAAATAGCATTCGTACAGAAATGTGCACCGACATGAAGTTTGCATGTACAGTGTTAACTGGTGACCAACACATACATATAATAAGAACACCAATACTCTTATGTCGGGACAGTTGTGAGAACTGCCGATTTGTCTTTGTCTCTTCAACTGCGAGTGTGTGACAGAGCGCTCCCTCCCTCCTTGGCTCTCTGTCATGTCCGTCCCCTTAATTTCAAAGCTCCTAAGTCCAAGCAGACCGAAAACACTGCTCCATCCTGCTTGGCTGCCCACTCCTTCCCCGGCGAATCAACAGCTGTCTCGCTCGCACCGAGACACCGATTTGCTATTTAAAGCTCCTTTCCTGCCTCTGTCACTGTCTATAAGACATGTTATTTACTATAGAGGCCCTGAGGGGAGACATTCTCCTCTATGTCTACATTACAGTGTTTAATGCCCCCCTGTTCAGCGCACATTCACGTACATTCACACAATGGCCGCCTTGTGTTCACTGTCTGAAACAGTTGAAACTACTAGATGTGATCAGCCACGCAGCAAGCGGTCATAGAACCTGGTTAGCATATTTTTTTATCTTGTATTCCTGTATCACAATGTCTGTCCACATATGTGAAATCATGCTAAATAAAAAAATCCACTTTACACATCAGCTCACCGATCCCTAAAAACAGAAATCCTTAATAGTGTGATCACCACAGCTTTAATAGAACACAGATCCTCCCACACATGCCTTTCAAATAAAGTGAAATGTTGCAATGGGGAATGCTGGATAGCTCAGACATGGGTCCCTTGGATAGAAGGGAAAGAGTACCCCCCCCCCCCCCCACACACACACACACAGATATACACAAACACTACCAGGTTGATGTGTCGCAGCCAGGATTCGCCATCCTCCAGAAATATTTGCAGCTGCTGTTGAGTCAGTTTGCGCCGATTGATGGAGTTATATTTCAGGATGAGGAGGTTGAGAAGCCATTTCGTCATATGACTTTGGGGGAATTTTTTCATTGAATACGCTCAGCTTTAACTCCTTTTACACTGTTTCAAGTGTGTTTGATTGTTGGCAAGGAATCACATCCTTGTTTTCAAACTGGCAGTTTCTCTGTTCCCTCTCTAGGCAACAGGCCCTGTTTCACGTGCTAGCAGCCTACTCCGTCTACAACACGGTGAGCGTTTTTTGTTTTTTTTACGTGTGTGCATACCTAAATGTGTGTTGCATAATATGGAGGAGTCTTGTGTACTAAGTGCGTTAGTTTCTATACAGCAGAGAACAGGCAAGGCACTCCAAACCCATCTGTTTCCCTTGTTTTAGAGCCTCGGGTGAGATCTTTTATTTATGTGTGGCTCAGCCCGAACGTGCAGACACACAGTGTAACAGTCAGACCGCCGGTGAACCCACATCTATTCTCAGTAGAGTCAAAGTTCCCCTTTGAGAGTCAAAGTTCCCCTTTGACTCTACATGTACTTCACCTAGCGAGCCCCAAAAAATATTAGCACGGAAACCAAACTGATTAATGGTGGATTAGTCATTTTCTCAAGGAAAATTGTCCAACGTCAACCAGTTCCAGTTTCTCTTTTAGTTGTGAAGTGTTTTTCCTTGTCTTATATGATAATAATCTAAAATATATCTTGAGGATTTTGGTTTGTTCTGTTTATTGGTAATTGTCAGTATATTTCTCAGCTTAAGCATTTATATTGTGTCTTGTGTAAGCACAGATTTCCAGAGACAGTAGCTTGTCCAATACAGTACAGTCTCCTCACACACAAACACGGTCCATGTCTGTTTTTTTCTGATTCCGTCGTCTGTTCCTGTGTGGCAGAGGTGTGTTAGCCAGAGGAAATGGAAATGTGCTGATCCCTTTCTTCCTTTTTCCCCCTCTTCTCACACACTACTCTGCTCATGAGAAACTGGGTCAGTGGGAGAGCGAGGGAGAGACAGGAGGGACGGATAAGGGAGAAAAAAGTCTGTTTGTCCTTTTCGCCTATGTGATGGTAGAAGAAGAAGAATGTGGAGAATGTGTAGTTTAAACTCAGTGTCACTCTAATTATATCCACCACATTTCCTTGAAAGGATACGTTCGGAGAAGCCATTTGTTGCTGCTGCAATAAATCAGCTTAATATGGACAAATACCAGGTGTGTGTGTCTGGTTCTGTGTATCTGCGCGTGCCAAGCGTAATGTGTTTACTGTAAATCATTGAATCACAGCATTTGAGTTGGGCGGTGATTCAAACTGAAGACATCACATTAGGGAGAATGTATTTTGGGCTGCGGTTTAATATTAATTAAATGTGTTAATATTGTAGCTGCATGTACAGTAGGTCTGAACATCCACCGTCTGCTCTCAGACCACATCAGACATTCAGGTGGTCTCCTCTCCTCCTCCCTTCGCCTCTCGGCCTGTGTGTCTCGTCTGTTCTCTATTGAATTATGGATAATTCCGTTTCCGTTTAATTGAACCCGACTTCTTTTCCTGCGTCCCCCGTCCCCCCCCCCTCAGGAGGTGAGCTACTGCCAGGGGATGAGTCAGATTGCCGCCATCTTGCTCATGTACCTGAATGAGGAGGATGCGTTCTGGGCTCTGTCCCAGCTCCTCACCAACAGCAAGCATGCCATGCACGGTGAGACAAGAGGGAGAACTGATGACGGAATTAAACACGCACACAGATGTATCACCAAATAATAACTGTCTCTTGTTTGAAATTATTAAGAAAAGCCACCACTGACTCAGTGTCTGCGTCTGTCACCCCACTTCTTTCTTCTCAATGCTAGGCTTCTTCATCCCTGGGTTTCCCAAGCTGCACCGTTTCCAGGCTCACCACGAGCGGATCCTCTCCAAAATGCTGCCTAAGCTGAAGAAGCACATGGTGAGTTACAGTACGATTTGTGTGACTGATGCTTTCTGTCCCATGCAACACACACACACACACACACACCGAGCGACAAAAAGCGTATCTGCTTCGAAAGTCGTGGGGCTGCGGCTGATTTAATCATTGTCGTTTTTCATTATCTGATTAACGGCCTCAGAGTCTGAACTATTTGGAAAGTAAGATTTATAAGCTGAGAAGAGATTATATGAAGTGACTTCCAAACGGACACTATATTTCTAATGAACTCCCATCGCCCAACAGGACAGGGAGCAGATGACAGCAGGGATTTACACCATCAAATGGTTTCTACAGTGCTTCATCGATAGAGTGAGTATTTTCTCACTTTTTTCCCCCCAACTGTATGAAAAGAATATGAACTGCATGGATGTTCCATCTCCAGATCGTCTAGTCCCAGATGTTTGGACTCACAGTGCATCCTCCCTCGCTTTCCCTTTTGAACATCGCACCGCATTTGAGGTCGTTCTGTCGTTTTCCTTAATCAGACTGACTCTGGCCGCCGTGTGTCTCACATAACAGACCCCCTTCACCCTCACCCTGCGTCTGTGGGACATTTACATAATGGAGGGAGACAAGACGCTGACTGCCATGGCGTACACGACCCTCAAGTTACACAAGAGTGAGTATGAGGCCTGATTTTCACTTATCTTTCCGTGCCGTTCCTAAATTAATCGCGGCGGCTGCTACTGTTGTCGCACTGGTGAACGCTACCGCGTGGATTACTCTGCACGCCGCCTCACGCTTGGCTGCCCCACTAACTGGATGACTTACATAATGCAAGTGCCCAGTTGCTGAGGAGAAGAATAGAGAGCAGACTTTTCATTGGACGCTTGCGTGAGCAGTGCCTCACATTGGTTGATTTCTTGTGAACCACTTTATTTCCCCCAAGTATCTCGAAGATCGGCCCATTTTAATATAGTACTGTCTTTACCAATATCATTTCTATTCATGGTTCAACATATTAGACGTTACCTGACATTCAACCTCATTCTATGATCTAAATTCCCTCTCTTGTGTGTCTGTGTTGTGTGTTCAATCAGAGCGCCTGCAGAAGCTCCAGTTAGAGGACCTGAGGGAGTTTATCCAGGAGCGGCTGGCTACTTCTTTCTTCCTGCCTGACGACGTGGTGGTGGAACAGTTACAGGCTGCCATGTCCGAGCTAGGCAGTAAAAAGCTGGACCAATGTCCTCCAGGTGCAGTTGTGTTTCTGTTACAGTATAAAGTATCTGGTTCCTCCTTCGTTGCCGTGTTCCTCATCTTCCATTTCCCTTTTTTTTATTTTAGCCAAGTCAGAGGAGCTACCAAAGAAACCTCTGGGTCAAGAGAGACCTGTTGTCCTGCTGCCACTGCAGCCCGACTTGCCTCTGGAGGTCAAAGTGACTCTGCCGCCCCACAGCCAGCCGGAGGCAGAGAGCCAGCAAACAGACAGCGACACCCTGAACCAGAACCCTTATCCTGCGGAACCCCTGGATTCAAGAAGCCCCTCCGGTACAAACGCACCTTCATTGCCTTCGCCTCAGCCAGTTGAAGGCCACACCCAGAGAACACCCTCTCCTATCAGGCCTTGTAGAGCACCTCCTTTGCCCCCAAAAACAGACAAACCTTGTGCCGAGGTCCGGCTGAACGGAGATGTGAAGGAGACGCTCCCAGAGCGTAGCCAGACTGAAGACGGAGTAGAACCAGAGAGTGAGCCTGTGGGCCTGGAGACCCAGGAAGAGCCCGTGGAATGGCCTCCACCCTATGAACCCCCTGCCCTGGATACTCTCACCATGCAGACTGAGGAGATCATGGACCTTCCAGATCTGCCACCTCCACCTTTCTTTTCCCCCGAGCAGCTCGAACAAAGGCCTCTGGATTGTGAATCACCCTCTCCCAGGACGGGAACTGGTCCAGACACCCAGTGCAGCTTCCCTTCTCCCCGCTCAGCCTCACCACTGGTCCCTCAAATGAAGCTGTCTTCAAAACCCCCTTTGTCTCTCGACGTCACACAGAGAAAACCACCTCCTCCTCCAAAGCCTTTCTCCTTCTCCAACCCG
This sequence comes from Scophthalmus maximus, assembly GCF_022379125.1. Classification (NCBI taxonomy): domain Eukaryota; kingdom Metazoa; phylum Chordata; class Actinopteri; order Pleuronectiformes; family Scophthalmidae; genus Scophthalmus; species Scophthalmus maximus. The sequence continues at coordinate 19,662,905 of NC_061521.1, read as the reverse complement.
AGACTTCCTCCCCCAAAGCCGACCAAGTTCCCAGTCTCACTCTACGTCCCAGCGCACGCGGGCGACAGGCGACCGTCCAACACCTCCCAGTACGACAACCTGTCCGAGGTCGATGAGGACGACCGCTACCTGGAGAGGCTGCTGGGTTCCACCCCCGAGGAAGTTCCCAGCATGCTCTGCAAGCCTCCAAATGCAATTACCAGAGACTACGACCCTGCTCTCTACCCTCTTCCTCCACCTCCCATTTTCATCCCTCCCTCCCCATCTCCCGTTCCTCTCTCACTGTGCGCCCTCCCCAGTTTGCCACAGGAGCCTGAATATGAAGGAGAGGACCGCTGGGTGGAAGACTCCATCATCCCCCCTCCTCCGCCGAGCTTTGCTGACAGACTCAACCCCTTCCAGTCTGGCGCCGCCGGCTGCTCGGACACTCACAGGGCCGCCTCGCCCAGTTACTCAAAGCCTTTCTCCAGGGGCCCCAGGGACCATTCTGCCTTTCCAGCACCGCTCTTGTACACTGGGTCGCCCCCGGGCAACTCCAGGCCCTCGGGAACGTCCGCAGCAGGGGGGATACCCCTGATCCGATCCAGCCCAGACTTTTGCAGGATGCCTCCGGGTGGACAGCAGCTGCCCAAATCAGTGACATTTTGAAGTAAATGTTAGCGACGATGCCCGAATGATTCGGACTTTCTCTGTAAATGCTCGATTCATTTTCAACGCCACGTACAGAGGTGAAAGGCCAGTAGTTCCTCTGTGTGTCGACCGTTTATGCGTGTGTGTATATATGTGTGTGAAAGGATTTGTTTCAATTAGTATTTACAGATTTCTGTGATACTTGCACCTTTTTGTATGGGTAGTTAACTTTTCTAAGTGTATTTAAAACTGCTGTCTGTGTTACAAAAAGTGAGTGTATAAAGTCGTCTGCTCTGCTTATTGAGTGTGAATGCAGATTGTCAATTTGATGGACGGTCGTGAGAAATGAGGCCTGATCTTTTTCCTGCTGTGCGTTTCACCATTTCCTCATCTGAGGTTGGGTTTTTTTTTGTTCCAACAACACGGTGTCTTAACCAGATTGCGGTGCACAGAGGGGTAGCAACTCTCAACTCAAAGGGCTTTTTGAGGCTGCAGCATGAGGTCACCTTTGCTAAAGCACCCAAAGGCCTTTACATTTCTACTGCACCACAGTGAGCAGGCTCACACGTCTTCAATGTATATCAAACTATAACGAGAAGCTGTTATTATAACAGTTTCTTAATTGCATCTTTAGGTCAGTACTTAATAAAAAAAAAACGACCACTAATCCAGGTTCCACCAAAGCAGTTTGCATGCAAACTTTATAAAAACGATTACATAAGTTCTAACCAGCAGCAGCAGGGAAGATGTGGCGATATATCACTGGTGTAAATCCTGAAGGAAGCTTCAGGCAGGTAGCAGCGGTACTCTGTGGGTACTCTGCTGCTTTTGTTTCCATTTTTATTTCTTTTTTTTTTAAATAATTGTTTTGTTGAGATTTTTCAAAAGAATTTCAAAGAAATTGAATCAGTTTTCAAAATCTGTTTGTCAGACACTTGGTTTCACAGCAATAATGTACCGCTCCATGCATGTTGAATAAGATGGAAATAAGATGATATACTGTCAGTGCAAACTGATTTACAGTGATCAATGGCACGTATTTATGAAGTGGCGCTCTCTGGTGGTTGGAAGATTAACAGAAGCTCCTGTAATGTCTGTTTATGAATGTGCACGTTGTAAGCTACACACTTAAGTGTAGGCTCCTTATCGTCAGAGACTGGGGAAGAGAATTTATTGAATCAAAGTTAATTATATTCATATGCACAGCCATAATTTAGAGCCATCGCTGCGACTTTCTCAGTTTATTTTAAATGGTGCAGAGCATAAATGTTCTTGACAAATGGAAGTTGAGCCATACCGTACAATGTAAGGACCTGATGGTTAAAACATGTTTATATTGGTGTTTTTGTTTAGTTATACTGTATATTGCATTATATATATATACGGCCTCAACTTCACTTTTGTTGTTTCGTTGTTGTTGTTTTTTTGCACTGACCTTATTGTTATTCCCAACAGGTTTTACCATTCTCTGTAAGTGTCCTGTTGTTTTCTGGTGGAGGTTCAGGTCACTTGATAAAGAAACATTATTCATTCAGAGATGTTGACGGATGTTTAACGGCTTGTTCATTAACGTCGGCCTGACTGCTGTGATTCACACCCAAAAGTATTTTTTAGTCACCTGACCTGACCACTGCTCCTTTTATGGATCTGGTTGACACCAGCGATGTCGTGGGCCTCAGACCAAAGCTTGTGCACATTTATGCGTCTACATGTTTTGAGTTTTATAAAGAGATGAACCTTTAGGCGTCTGTTGTGTTGTCTACTTGTCTTCCCCCACAAAGATGAGGCACATCTGGTGTCAGATATTTATTTATTGCATTACCCACAAAATCATGTTTTACTCCCTGTACATATGTTAAGGTTCTAGTTGTAGAATCTCTCTTTACACAAAGTAAACGTAAGTAAGAAAAGTCTATATAAACATTGAGGCATTTTTAAAAAGCTGTTCTCATAGTGTAATTTAAAAGTGAGAAAGGCACTAAGGCAGAACGTGTGCTTTATCAGTGACACAATATCAGTGACCTGAATATAATATACATGATTCATACTTTTATTTACCTACACCCTGATTTTCTCCAAAGAATTGATAATAATTACATTATTACATACAACTCGAGCAGTTATTGACAAAAATATGGTTTTGAAAACTACAGGCATTGAATTTTAAGGCCTTTAAAAATATATATATATATATAACAGTACCTTCATGTCACGTTCAAAATGTTGTATGAGACATAATGAGTAACTTTTGATAGCGCTGGTAAAATTAAATTTTTTTTCTTTACCCACATTCAATACAGAGTGTCAAAAGACAATAGATTGCACATAATTAAGACAGAACTTCTGTCCACGACTTCAAAAAAAGTAAGCCGCTAACGGAGCCTGAATTCAACTGATTTCATGCTGAGGGTGTGTTGATGAGTAGAGAACTTGCCCCTGCCAGCAGACAGCAGCTTCTCCCAGAACACTCAGTAAAAAGCCACAGACATGGGAGTACGGTCACATCCTGAGTTGAGCCATGAGGTTAGAAAGTGACGTGACACTGTCCCTAAGTTTGGAGTCTTCTTCCTTTCCCAGCGACACTCCGGCCAGACGCGTGGAACCGGCCGATCCCAAGATGCACGGCAGGCTGAGGAACACCTCTGCGCCGATACCACTCCAGCCCTAGAGCAAACAGAAAAAAACACTAATGGACCTGCAACATCTTGTATGATCAAGTATCCATGAAAAAAACTTTTTTGTTTTACCTCAGAGAATGGTGGCAGTGAATATGAGGCCATTTTCTGACCAAGATACTTGATAATGATACCTGAGCCAGTGTGGAGATGGAGTGGGTCTTCATCGTATTCTTCAGGATACTGTTGGTGATGTCAGCGATGGACAGGCCCACGGACCACGACCGCTGGCCTCGATTCTTCATGATCTCCAACGCTCTACAAATAAAGAAAAAATGTTCATAAGAAAGAAAAAAAATTCTAAACTTTAAAGCTACAGTGTGCTATTTTTATAATTTTCAGGCAGCATCTGGTGGCAAAGTGTCAAACCGCTACCAACTGACCAACCGACAGGGGACACTTTACGGTGGCGCACCGCTAATTCCATTTCCGGCAGTGCCGCAAATTCAACGCGAGTGACGCGTATCCTGGACTGTTTTGTGCAACAACCTTATTCAACAGGACGTAGCAAACATGGCGACTCGCACAGAGGTCGGGTCCACCTCATGTAACTATATTTAACTGATTCAAAGTTGCCGAAAAAACATTGGTTGTCGCAGGTGATTATACATATATGAACACATAGTAAAGGACAATATATTGAATTTTCTGTGAATAAGTTCTTCTAAATATTATACACTGTAGCTTTAAATTTAAATGTAGAAAGAATCCTGAGGTTTCTGTGATGTTACATTTTACATCCTGTGTCTGCAGTTTCAAGTGGATGCAGCTGCAAAGTCTCTATAGTTACCAGATTACACAATCTGAATCCCTCGTTTGTGTCAGTACCTGTCTAACAATGGTTTGGTAGTGCTGGATCCTGGGGCAATCTCTGGCTGCGCGCTGGCGCCCAGCCCGGTGTTACTCATCACGGCAACTGCAAGACAAAAAAACACTCGCAAGCTCGGTCGTGTGCGTCACTTAAGTTAAGTGGCCTTCATGAGGCCAGACCGGGGAGAATGGAAAAAGAACATACTCGCGACGAGCTGGTAGCGCAGCATTGCTGGCTGTGCAAAGAAGAGTCAAGATGAGCAAAAGAAACAAAACGAGTGAGAAGGGAACGAAGGATATCCGTGAGCAGTGTGTGGAAATGTTAGGTCACCACGACGACTAAGGCAGCACGAAATCTGCAGTACGTGTAAATATTTAATCGATCCCTTTTCTGGCTCACCTTTGTTGTCCGACAGTTCTCCGATGACCCAGGCTGCTTTGTGGATGTTAAGGTTAATATTCAGAGCGTGACCGAGTCGCTGGGAGTCCAGGTTACACCCCGCGCCAATCACCCGGGTGGGAGGTAAGCCACTCTGCCTCCAGGCCACATGGGTCATGATGTCCACTGTTTGGAGCGGGAGAGGGAGTTGACGGTGTGAGCGGGTTAACAAGCAAGAGCGAGCGGTCTGTCACAGTGTCTTTGGGCCACTGTCACCAACCTGGTTGTGAGGTGATGAGCATCACGGCGTTCGGGCTGAGCCTGGCCACATTTGGGATGATTCCTCTGTACAAGTCCACGTTGGTTTGCACCAGGCTCACGTACGACTGCTCGCTGCTCCACGCGTTGGCGGTCACCACGACAACTCTGGAGCCCGCAGACGCCGACAAATCTGAAAGGAGGAGAGTCGTCAGTAGTAATAGCCCTGCGCAAGTCTAACAACAAATCTGGCAGAGAGATATTGTCAAAGCTTAAAGCATTGTTGTTTCTAGCCACAGACACTGTGTTGACTCTCAATTAATCCCTAATGGTTAAATGTTTTTTTTCTTTTTACTTTGACGGGTTAAAGATCAGGATAGGGTCAGCTACAGAGCAGCAGCTGGTCGAATTCAGTTAATGTTTGCCGTCATAGAGGCGAGTCCTAAAGTACAATGCTACCTGTGAAAACAATGTGACATCAGCGATGACTCCGCCAAGAGCCAGTGTACTAGTGACAGTGCAGAAAGTGACGTACCTCTCGACACCTCAACCTTTGGCAGACTGAAAATCTCTAGATCTGTACCGCCGCCCTTGGTAGAACTCTCCGCAACATCGATGAAAACCAGTTTGTCCACTTCACACTGTGTGAAAATGAAAGGGGAAATGTGCCGTCAGCACTGGAATTCAAGAATCGGAAAATTTTAATATGAAGCAGGGAAAATTAACAATATCAGTCTAAATAACTGAATGATCCTATAAAAGGGTGGTTTACCTTTGCCAAAATGCTCATCGCAGAAGCCATTCCTAAATCTCCGCCCCCAACAACTGAGACTTTGTTGATCTGTTGATCGTGGTGTCTGATTCCACCTGAAATGGACACGGGGGTTAAATTAACAACGGCGAGTACTTATCGGATTTTTTGAGCCAACAGCAAAGCCGCGTTATCGAGTGAAGCACCATCATTGATCTGGAGATTAGAGACAAATGCCAGCAGCTCGTGGGGGTCTTTGGTGTCTCCCGTGGCCTTCGAGGACAGCGGAGGATCCTCCTCAAACTTGGCCGTCATCTCAGTCATGAGAACCACCACGGACGACTTGGGCTGTCACCGAGCAGAAAAGAAAACAGCAGCAAACCTGATGAGAACACCACAGAACCCCCCGAAAATGTTTTTACTCGGAGAGTATCACGCCTTACATAATCCCAGTTGTGTAGCCCCGGCAGATAGATCCGTCCCCTGGCGTCGACGTGCTTGCCCTCTCTGATGACCATGTCGTGTGTCGGCCTCAGGAGGCATATGGGAGGAGTGAAGGGGAAGGAGTCCATGAGCCACAGCTGGATGGGGAAGTTGTAGGAGCGGCCTGAGGGATAAAGATGGCACATGACATATTCACTGTGTTATTTCTCATCAGATCATGAGGCCTTCTCTAGAGTACTGAGTCAGCCTTACCGTCATACTTGACAGGGATGTTGCCGACTAGTTTCAGGAGATCCTTCTGGGTGCCGTCACTGAATGCTGAAAGTGGACATAGGACGGAGCAGTGAGCTCAAACACAATTGTGATGTAAACGAGTCAAGTGCCCCCGACCCGAGAGAGAAACCCACTGTATGTGCCGGTGGACGGTTTCATCCCAGAGTGGATTCGATGGATTTTCTGCAGCTCCTCAACAGCAACATCGTGGAATTTGTACTAATTGTCAAAGGAGGGAAAGAGAGAGACGTCAGTAGTTGACATATAAAAGCAGCTATTTTCTGATTTTGAGGTCATTTACACTTTATTTTTTAAAGCTGCAAAAGTGAATCGATTAGCAACCTACTACTTAATTAATCGGCAACTATTTTGATAAACGATTAAATCGGTTCAGGTAGTTGTCATGGGGGGAAAAAAGTCTACATTCTCTGATTTCAGCTTTTTAAATGTGAATATTTTCTGGTTTCTTTGCTCCTCTATGACAGTGAACTGAATATATTTGGTTTGTGGACAAATGCAAACATCATCTTGGTTTGAGACACACATTATTCAAATTTTGAACCAAACGACTAATCGATTAATCGAGAAAACAATCGACAGATTAATTGATTATAAAAAAAGAATCATTTAGCTGCAGCCTTATTTATTTTCACTCATTAAAATGAGATGTAGCCTCAACTGATACACTGGAAGAGCATCTTAATTTTTAGCTCATTGTTTTTGACAGCAGTAAGTCAAGACAACTTTGAATATCCATTGACCAACTTTAAAAAAAATAAGCATAAGCGATTAATCTGTCGATTATTTTTTTCTCAATTAATCGATTAGTTGTTTGGTCCATGAAATGTCATAAAAATTGTGAAAAATTAAGATTGTGTTTCCCAAATCCCAAGATGATGAATATATTCAGTTTACTGTCACAGGGGAGCAAGGAAATCAGAAAATATTCACATTTAAGAAGCTGAAATCATAAAAACTGCTCAAACCGATTAATCGATTACTCAGATAGTTGTCGATTGATTTAGTAATCGATTACTAATCAATTAACCGTTGCAGCTCTAATTTCTGTCACTGCGTTAATAACTAGCTTTGGCCTGAATTAAAAATCTGTCCCCTCAGCGGCTTGTTGTGCTTCGATGTTTTAAATTGCTGCAGTGATTCTCACTTGAGTCCAGAACACGTGAGAGTGACGGAGCTTGTTGATCCAGTTGAGTGACGGGCAGCTGTCAGCGGCTAACGTGGACTAGCCCGCTTAGCTCGTTGGAAAAACAGACTTCAACGCTGAAGCTTGTCAACACGGAACTCACCCTGGAGAGGATCCGCTGGATGTTCTCTGAGCCGAGGTCCATCTATGTGAGCGGAACAGAAACAAAAGGGGGAAGCCGGTTGTGTCTCGGGGAGTTTATCCTCCTCCCGGTTAATTCACCTCACAACTTTCAGGACGTCAGCTCCTCCGGTCACTTCCGCAAACTTTCACGAGTGGCCAGGGAAGCGAAGAGGCGGGCCCCGCCCACACAGCGCGTCAGCTACGGCAAGCCGAGCGGGACGAGAGTAAACGCGAACAACAACATTGGACTTTGTTAACGTGACTTACTGCTGTTATTTGATCAGCAGGCTTTGGCTACAAACAATCTGTCGTTACGTTTTGTTTCCCCTGAAGAAAATTAATAACCTTTAAAAAAACGAATGCAACACAATTTATGGCAAGAAAGAAAAAATTAATTGCTTTCACTGAAAAACAAAAAATCAAGTGACATTTCTGTAGATTGCAAATTCTTTATATATATATATCACTAAGATTGTCATTTTCTGAGACAACATTGATGTAAAACTTAAGACATTTAAATAAAAACCTTTTATGCAACCGCTGCTTCTCAAATCTTTTAAAAGAGAAACACACGACACGTTAATATTTTCTGCATATTCAAACTGAAGTTTGTTTGGAAAAATAAGCAATAAACATCTTGTGCTCAAAAAGAGTACATTTTCCCCATTTGGCATTGTTAGTCTAAAAGAAAGAAAAACAAAAAGGAATCACACTCTTCCATATTAATATTTCTCTTTGCAGCCCAGTTCCCTTTAAGGAATAAGGCCTGCTGACAAAATAAAGCCTGCATAGCAAATAATACAGATGGAAAATATGAGAACTTTTCATTATAGCCTTGTCGACCCTAATGCCTGAATGATTTGAGTACGTCTTTGACCTCGTCGGTTTGTCTCTGAATGAAATTCTTCTTCTCGTTTCCTCTTGAGACCATGTCACTCCACTCAAGTTTTTCGTTTGAACAGTGGAAACAAATAATCAGACCGACAGCAAACGGACGCAGGGGTGAACATAGTCGCTGGGCTTCATGTGTTGAGATGGCAGACCTACTGCTCCATGTCTCCAGATACACAGGAAGGTTGTTTTTTTAAATTAATTTATTCATTCATTCAGGGTGCTTCAGTCCTTTTTTGTCCGCTTGGTTTTCCTTTTCAGCTCCTCTTCCTCTCTTTTCTCCTCCTCCAGATCTTCTTGCACAGCCAGTCTCAGGCTAAAGTAAGAAGGCACAGGAAGAAAATAATGTTACATAAAGAAGGTAAACAGTGACGCTTTCATGACAGAAAGTACATAAGTGGTGTTAAAGACGCTGTGGTTCACTTTCAGTTCATTTTAACTTTACCTCCTGGCCTCTTCTTTCTGCAAATCTTTCCAGCTGCTCTCCATGAACTTGAGTGCATAGTCGCTCTCCTCCTTGTATCTGAGCAGTTGAAAGCAAACACAGTTTTTACACATAGCATATTGAATGAGAATAAAACTGGACTATTGTATATTATCAATTACAATATATTGGGAAAACACACATACTTGTTTCGATCGTAGCCAAAAATTTCCTTTATGTGCCTGGAAATTTCCTCTGGTTCGTCACCTTCGTCATCAATGAAATCCTCCATTTCGGAGTCATACTCATCTTCCTCATCTTCCAATTTCCTCTTGTAGGCGGATGTGATTGGTGGCAACATTGTACCTGGATAATGGATACAGAAACGCATATTTAATGAGCGTTGACCTTTTGCTACCAAACATACAGCACAAAGAGGACGTTTGGTCTTTCTTAGGGAGTTAATCAGAAAGAAAACTCAGATATTGCCATGGACTCAAACCTCTTCAGATAGATCAGCAACTACCTCTCAAACATACGGCAGTGTATAAAAGTGACATATTATCATTTTTATAATAATGGTCCATGTGCTGGAATTGTAGAGTAGGCTGACATTTGTCACACTGATACAGATGGACAAGTTGGAAAAAATTTGGCTAGAGTTTTCAGAATAATAATAATCTTCGTATATTTTATATACTTCATTTGTTATTTTGTTGTATTTAACCATCTGCTATTACTATCTACATCTACTATTACAATTTCATATCTCCGTTTTCTTGCAAGAAAGTCAACGCCGCTGAAATGATTTTTGGTTTATCTGTGTTATAATCGCGTCTGCTCTCTGACCCAGGAGTAACGGCAAAAGCTGCTGAGTGCTGCTGAAATGCTTCGTCAGTTTGGCAAACAAACTCTTTGCCCTGTCGTACTGACCATGTTGATTCAGACCATTTACAAAAAACTTCAGCAGCTGTTTATAAATCGGTCTAAGTAATATTTGTATTGTATTGATTGTGTTATACTATTAATTCAAACACTTAATAGCCACATTGAACCTGATCCTGTTTTAACTGTACTGGGAACCTCACATTCCACATTTGTATTGAAGATAAGTAGCAGCTACACGCACGCACGCACGGGCGCGCGCACGCGCGCACACACACACACACACACACACACACACACACACACACACACACTAACTGTGTTCTCATGTCCTACATCTTGAATCCCTTCTTTAATAAAACAAAAAAATTATATTGACATAATAAATTTCTGTTAAAACATGCATTGTGTTTTATGATGTTCATTGTAATGCCTTCAAATATGGAGCAAGTCATTAATATCCTATGTATGTCTAATGCTACACTATGAAATCACACAATTGGCATATGACACCATGCACATGAGCTCTTTGAACATTGAATTAATATCATACAATATTAATGCAGTCATTGAGTTATTTCACATTAAACACAGTGAACGTTCAGAAGCAGAGCAGATATCATCTCATAGTATCAATGCTCATAAGTTACGGGCACTATTTTTAGTTGATTTGGTTAAAACAAGGAACTATATATGCAAGTACAAAGAGCCTTCTTTTATCAGTCTCATTTTGACCTTCCTTGAACACATTTGCTGAAGTCAATGTTTGTCTTCATTTCACCTGTGTCCTTACACATGCGTTCTTCAACTTGTTTTCTCCCAATGATCTGTAGTTTAATGTTTTTTCAATTTCAGTATCATAATTGTTATTTTCTGTTTAAGCCTGGTTAGAACTCCCATCTGTCTGAAACTTGACAATTTGCAACACTGTGCGGTACAACTCAAGGTTCACCCTCACTCACCCTGGTTAAAAAATCCACGTCTTTAGTAATATCGTATTATTCATTTCTCTGGTTCTTACCTGGTGGTCTGTTCATCATAGGTCTTTGTGGCATGCCTGGTCTGGGTGGCATGCCTGGTCTGGGTTGCATGCCTGGTCTGGGTTGCATGCCTGGTCTCTGTGGCATTCCAGGTCTCTGTGGCATTCCCGGCCGAGGAGGGACCCCTGGTCTGGCTCCACCAACATTCTTGGATGAGATGGTCTCCGACACTACGGTGCACTTTGGTCTCCCGGGCCCTGATCCAATTATGCCAGTCGATCTTCCGGGTACTGGTCCCCCATTACCCGGTCGACCACCTCCGGTCCCTGGGGGTCGGGGTCCGTTACCTCCAGGGTGACCCTGCAGACCACTCCCACCAGGCCTGGCCTGTGGGGCACCACCTTTCGCCTGCAATGTACCTCCAGGCCTCGGCTGAGGTTGGCTCCCTGCCTTAGGAGGGCCGCCTGATGAATTTCTCACCATTGAATTACCACTTGATTTAACTGCAGAATTATTTCCAGTCCTTAGTGGTTCCCCTCGTCCAGACTTGTTGCCTCCGACTGCAGCCCCCTGTTTCAACGAACTACCCTGACTGGGTCTGGTCTGTTGGGAGGTCCCATGTTGGGATTTTTGGCCCGTCACAGATGTCCCAGGAGGCCTAGGCCCCGGTTTACCTGAAGCTCTACTTTGGAGTGATGATGAGCTTTCTTTTTTGTAGTTAAGGTCACTTGAGGTGCTGGATTTGTGGCTAGATGAGGTCTTAGGGGCCCCTTGTTTGACTGAAACCTGAGATGATGTAGTTTTCGAAAGAACTTTACCATTTGTGGCAGCAGATGAACTAGTCATACTAGTCTTGGATCTGTCTCTATCGCTGTGCGATGCCTTGGGTCTCTCTCTCTCTCTGTCGCTAACGGAGGACTTAGAAGAAGAGTGGCCTCTATTGCTTTGCTTCCCTGACCCACTGGGCAGACTATGTTTTTCTATCGAGTTCTTTTGCGGTTTACAGTTCTTCTGCTCCTTCTCTACAGTGCTCGTCCTTATCGAACTAGAGCTGGACTGAGACTTCCCATCTCTTTCTCGCTCTGCTTTGGAGTCTTTGTTTTTGTCAGGTCTCTTAGCGTTGCGCTCCATCTCTAGTTCCCTTATCTCATCAGCTGTGCGGAGTCTCTCGTCCTTTTTCGCTACCTTGGGTTTCAGATCGACCGGCTCAAACTGCTTCTTCTCCGCCAATTTCAGTAACTCTGCAAAGTTCATGGGAGGTGGAGCAGGCTTGGGTGTTTTGGAGGAGGACTTGCTACCACCACCGCTGCTGCTGCTACTGCGCCCACTAACACCCGTGGTCTTCCCTGGTCTCAGGGGCTCCGGCTCCGGCTCCGGCTCCGAATCAGTCTGTTCGTACTCAAAGTTATCCTCGTCCTCCGGGTCAACCGAGTGATTCCTGAATCCTTCGGCGTTCATCGACCTCTCCTCCTCCATCTCCTGCTTCGATCGCCGCTTCTTCGGGAGCTCCACCATCGGGACGCCGTTGTAGCCTTTGAAATTGTCCTTGGTTCGGGACGCCATCGCTCTCGCTTTGCGGTCCGACTTGAGCTCAACCCTCTTGGCGAGTAGTACGTCCTTCTGTTTCCTCATTTGTATTTCTGTGGGGGGTAGAAGCACATTAAAAGAATCAGTTAATTAATGTGAGGGGAAAGCAAAGTCCGATTAACTTGATTTTGTTCACAGTACCTTTCTTTTTGCTGTCAGTTTGTTGCTTCTTCAGAAGCGCCTGCACCGCAGCGGGGTTGACTCCTTTAGACCTCGGGTCCTTTTTGGGGGGTCCAGCTTGCAGACTGTATCTCTTCTGTTACAGGGAGGGACAGACACCGGTTACACACAGTTCTCTTCACTACTAATATCTATTAGTGGGCGGGGCAATGTAATAATTATCTAGCTATGTCAATCTAAGGCTCATCCCCACTGATCGGTTTATATAATAAAAAAAAGAAACGTGGCAGTCACACTTTTGTAGACGTCTTCATAGCCTCGTGTCGCGAGGGTTGGAGTTAGCAGCTAGCAACGTTGTCCTATCACCACTGAGGGATGAGCTGGCATTCGAGCGTCTACACGAGTGCCCGCAAATCGCTCTCGTTTGACTCTTTGGACAGTTCGGTCTGAGCTGCAATGAGCTCGAGGGGTCGCTCGTCGACATACCTGCACGTTGCCGTGGCCCTGGTTCTGCGAGGCCATGTCCAACACGTTGTCAAAGTCCATCATGTTGGCAGCAGGTGATGGAAGCTAACTGCCCGAGAGCGAATCGAGCGCAGCTGCCAGCCAGGAGAGCCGGCCGACCGACCGACCTCACCGCCGGCTGTTTGTCTCCAAAGAACAGGTGAACCAGGTGAAGGATTGTTTAACAAACTGGCTCTGAGGTCGTAGAAGGGAGAAGAAGAAAAAAAAACACAGGGGAGAAGGAAAAGTGTCCAACCGACCAGTCGACGCTGCCTTACGTTAGCACATGCTAGCCACGTTAGCTAACCTTACGTTTGCCAACAATAGCCGACCAAGAAGCCTTCAAAAAAAACGAAAAAATGCCCCGGATATAACACACCATATTCAGCTGGTGTCCATCGCAGCAGTGGTGTGATTCACGGCCGCTCGGGGTGAAACTGTAAAAGTTCAGCCATGACAAATCGCCGAGCGTCGGCTAGAGGTAGAACAAACCAAACTAACGGCTAGCGAGATGGGAAATATTAAAGAGCTCAGAGAGCAACGCGAGGAAGCGAGAATACTCACCGTCGTGAACTTCCGTCGTTGTGAGAGCACGAAGAGTCCACTTTACACATCAAAGTATGCTCAGTAATAGGTCATATGTTACCATTTATATTTTAAAATTAGGAATAAACATATGTTGTTCAAAATTATACTCGTTTAATCTTTTATAAGTGAGAAAATGCTGATATCAGCGTGGAAACTAGTATTTTGGCATAAACGAAACGATTATTGGGTAGATTACAGACAGTGTTTTTAATACATACACCCATACATTATTTAAACATATTTTACATATTTGTTATGCACGTGCATACCAGGACGGCTTCATGGACGTGTTCTATTACGATGGTGCCGCCAATCCTCTTATCCCCATGCCAATTCATGGCTAGAGAGGGGGGTGAACTATCTTGATAGATGATCAAGTAGGAATAGGTTGGACAGGTTCGGCCGGAAGTGGATTTTGGTTTCAAAATTTAACATTAGTGAAATTAAAAATCAATGGAATGAATCAATTTGAGTCGATACGAACGTTTAGCATGTGGAAATATATATACATTAAACACGGTGAAAAAATAAAAAGGGGTTATTCCCAGAAAGTCGTGAAAACCCGTTTAGTTTAAAACAGAATGTGGGTCATCAGTGACAGACAGGAGGCATTTTGCTGACTTCATGTTTATTCACGGTGGTTTCCCCCGTTATGACCCTATTCACTTATAAATAATGTATTTGCTTTTAGTACTTCCGCTTTTCGTTACACGGTTCCCTTACGCAATGTCCGTCCGAAACAATATTGACATTTGTAGACCACGCGGTGGCGCTACAATTGTGATTATTGCACGTATCTAGAATACTCTACAAATTCAATGCGAGGCGTCACCAAAACTATTTACTTAACTGAAGTTGTAAATAAACCGTCCTCCTGTATCCAACATTATTTGAGAGAAAAAGAGCATCAGTTCTAACAGCAAAACGTAAGCCTGCTTGGCTTTTTATTTTTATTTATACATTATATTGCATATTTCCCACAAAGTGCAGCATTTTAATGTTGTTAGTTGATGTGGTAGTCATTTCGAAAACTTAATGTACTGTGTCAGTACAATGGAACATATATTCATAAAATGTAGTATCATAAACTTGCCTCAATACATCTAAACTTTATCCAAGCGTGAGAGCCACCAGACAAAACTGCTGCTAGAACACACAACACACAATTCACAACAAACCTGTTACTTCTTGCACACAATAATCACTACTGTCGTCACCATCCTCTGTACTTGTATCTATATCATCCTGTGCGATATATACATACATAACCACTGCACACTTAAGCCTTCACAAGGCAATACTTGCTCTCTTGTATAAAAAGGTATATACATCTTTTAAAGCTATATACTCACTATAGTTTTTCTTTCTATTTACATTGTATATTTTGCCTTTTGACTCTTGCTGCTGCTGTAAGTGAGTTTCCCTGGCGTGGGATTATTTTATCTTATCATAATACTTGTGTGAAGTATGGTGTATTCTCTTTGTACATCTTTATGATTTAAAAAAAATGTCCTAGATACTTAAAAGCTAACAGCCTAATACCACATGATTATACTCAAACTAACTTCCATACAAAATTCCATTGAGTTCTGTATAATCATATTTTTAGTAACACCACAAACACTCCAATCTGAGGAGCAGTCTTCTATTCCTGCCATGCGGATTTTTTTTTTTTTAGCAGGTTTATTAATTTGATTTTAGATTAGATTAGATTAGCCTTTCAATTTCTCGGGAAATTTCTCGTGGGTAATAAAGAGAGCACAGCGTCACATCAGCACCCAGTCATTACACATATACGTTCAACTACAGCAAACAGCAAACTACAGTTAATATAATAGTGGTGGAGGATAAGTTGCTCAAAGTGAAGGGAAATGAAAGGAGACCCACACATTAGCCTGCTCGATATTTTAACAGAGCAACATTACGATCTCATATATAAATTTTAATGGTGATTTCATAATCTGACCCATCGACACTGATCTGTCGACGCACAATTTAATTTTTTTTAAAAAGAAGCTAAGAGACAAACGACATCCTTCGTCTCTGTAGAATGTAAATAAAGGCCATCTGCTCCGACAAGTAAACAGCAGGACTGACTCCTCCCAGCGGGGGCGTCGCCCTGCCGTCTCGGCCCCGCCCCCCGCCACTCTCCGCTCCAATTGGTCAACGAGCGGCAAAGCCCGCGTCACGGCTGTGCGCTCGGCTCCTGCCGGACGTCGGACCGCCCACCGGAGAGAGAACAAAAACAATCCGCATCCACTGACACTTCCACTCAAAAACACGGGGGGGGGGGGGACCTGAACCCGAATTTTTGTTTATCATATCGACACCGCCAAGGGAGACATGGTTTCTCCGGTGACAGTGGTGAGTAGCCATCGGCATCTTTTCACATCCCGAACAGGAACAACAGTGGCGGCTAGTTTAGCTGCGCGACAACACTTCTGCTGATGGAATTCACCGATCTGCTTTGTGATGTTTCTGACGTGAGATGTGATGCACAGACTGCGTCGAGTCACCGAGGCAGCTCCTACTGTCTCATGTGTGTTATCGTTCATCTGTTGTCATGCTTTGTCTTGTTTGGCCGAATGTAAGATGTGAGCCGAGGTTGTCCGGCAACTCCTTCGTCAGTTCGCACCGAGCATCTTCTTTGTGTCCGGGGGAAGATCAAAGCAGGAACTTCACATTTGTGTTATTCATTTGTTTTTTTTAATGTGCAGCCGTTTCTTTGACATGTATAGTAACAGTACTGTAGCACATATGTACAGTAACAGTACTATAGTATACATGTACAGTAACAGTACTATAGTATACATGTACAGTAACAGGACTGTAGCACATATGTACAGTAACAGTACTATAGTATACATGTACAGTAACAGGACTGTAGTACATATGTACAGTAACAGTACTATAGTACACATGTACAGTAACAGTGCTGTAGTAGACATGTACAGTACTGTAGTGGATATGTACAGTAACTGTACTGTAGTAGACATGTGCTGTAGTAGACATGTACAGTACTGTAGTGGACATGTACAGTAACTGTACTGTAGTAGACATTTGCTGTAGTAGACATGTACAGTGCTGTAGTACATAGTAACAGTACTGTAGTACATAGTAACAGTACTGTACTGTCGTACCGGCGACTGTTCACTCTGATCCTCCTCCGTGTTCCACGTACTGAAAGACGTTTCCACAGATTTCCAAAGGCGACCCCCTGACAAAAAAGAAACCCTGTCATGTGACGACCTTTCTTTTTTTCTTCCTTTTGTGGCTGTTTCCCCCCCCCCCCCCTTTCCTGTAGCCTCCTAATACGCATGCGCCGAGCAGTGGTCTTCTTTCTTTTCATCTTATTTTGCAGCACAGACTCTATTGTTTGGCCCATACATTCGCTCCACAATTGACCAAAGTGCCACTGCGGGAAAATGAGCACTTTGTATATCTCACAGCTACATAAATAATTCATCCCTCCCTCGCCATCCTCTTACTTTGACTGGGTCGCTATGAAATTTGACCCCATGTGCAATGGGCAAAAGAGGATGGTGCGGTGTAACTTGGCCTGCGGTCAACCCTGGTGTGTGACTGCTGCGAGACGAGTCCGTGTGTGGAGAGAAATGTTCTGCCACGCACACTCGGTTGCCTGAGCAATGGACGGCGATGCTGTGCGAGACCTAACTATCTATATAAATCAAGGTTTAAGGGGCACGGTAGTCCGTCTCCGTCCAGTTGAACTTTAAAGAAAAGCAATGAAAAGCCGAGCAAAAAACATCTCCTTTGATGATCGTCATGGTTGACCACCAACAAACAAAACAGCTACTGTCATATTATATTCTGCTCTTATATTACTGTACATATACTGTGTATACCCTACTGCACAGTACTCCATACTTTACTATATATATATATTTATATTTATATATCTGTCTATACTGTTTCATTACAGTGACATACTCTGCACTTTACTAGTGCTTTTTGCACTTCTGGTTAGACACTAACTGCATTTCGTTGTCTCTCTACTTGGACTCTGCACAATGACATTAAAGTTGCATCTACGTAAATCTAAATCTAAATTCCTTTTGATTGACCTTATTTTTCCTACCCTGTACTTTTTTCTCAGAATATTTTATCATCCGTTATTATTTACATTCACTGAGAAACTTCGTAATAACTAAAACACATCATAGGCTGCTATGAATCCACTATTACAGCTACGTTGTGAGCAGCTGTATTTAGTCCTTAATGCTTAAGGTTTTAATGAACACCGGCACACTACGTCACGTGGTGAACAGATTATTGTGCTCAAGGGGAAATGTATCAACCTTTGTCCTTTTGCAGATGACGCAGAAATGGCCACACTCGGGGAACATTCAGTCCAGGACAAACTCTCCTCAACTCATGTGTCTTATGCACTCGCTGTGAATTACCTGCTGTAGCACAGAGATACAGCTTCACTTGGCTTTCTGGATCTATTGTTGAGGCATCGTGCAATTATATGTTTGTCAGACAGAAGTATGTATATAAAGCAGAGCATATACATTATGTTACACAAGGTATTCTGTTCTGGGTATTTATTGTATTTACTGCCTGTCCCGAACTGACCTCATGTTATCCTTGGCAGTTAAAGCAGCTGTAGGATGGAGGGGAAACAGTGTGGTGTTAGTGTGTGTGTGTGTGTGCCGCCGCGTAGAAATAACATTGTCATATGACTCACATGCCAGCTGCTGTCGTCGCCGCCAGGGCTATATTCATGTTACAGTTCACCTCTGCCAAATTAAGTACACTACAGTTACAGGTTCTTTAATATGTTTCCGTGTATCGCGTTTCTGACACTCTGCTTTCGCATTACCCAGAATGGCTGAATGGATGTCGCCCTGGCTGGCTGTTGTTCGGTGCTTCAAAGCAATGCTTTTGTTGGTCCGTGCAGAAGCATCAGTGGCCCCCGACAGCTGCTGGAACTGTGTCGTGTGTGATGAAAACGACCACATCGACCGTTTCCTAAACTAGTGCCTGACAAAAAACAACAATATTCTGACACGAGTCATTATCGTAATTTAGGTTGAAGTATTAAATACATTTTTTTTATTGAACATGAAACTAGATTGAGGCCTATTTGTAATTGACCCACTCCTAGAGGTTTCAGTCCGGGTGATGGTTTCCAGATAGATTTCAAATGGTATAGCTCTTGTATGCTGCGCAGTGTGATTTCCTATGCTGTTTTAGCGCCGTCTCTCTCTCCAAGTAACTCTTGTTGTTTAGATGCAGCGAGTGAACATGACAAACAATGGAGAGGGAAACTGCAAATTATGGCTCAAATGCTACATGAATAGGACCAAAGGGTATGGGAATGTCTGGCTTTCTCCCTGGAATCTATGTTCATCCTCCAAGCCTTTTCACTAAACACGGATCACACACACACACACACACACACACACAAACAGTCTAATAATAATAATCAAATTTGGCCATGGATGGTTGAGTCTAAATATCAACGGGCCTCGGCCTGCAGATTTCAGGCAAAGCGTTGCACTTTATTTAAGAATAGATGGGCCTTATGTGTGTAATACTGATGCTCAGAGCCATCCCTGAATCTCAACATATAATATATATATATATAGGAGAGTGCTGCCAGGGTTGTCTGCTGTGCTTAGCTGGCACAGCATTTGACCTTAATGGAATAAAGAGACTCCGCGTACTTTAATCTCTATCTATGTCTCCATTTGTTTTATGAAGGCCAGGCAAAGTACCTAATGGAGACAAGAGTTCATTAGTTCACATTATACACCTATAGCCACAATGCCACTTTGTGTCTGTAAGAGACGGACAGCGTCTTAAATGGACATGAAGGCAGAAGGCTCATCTAATTTTAGACGCTGGGCTCGAGCGATGGGGGCGATCGCTCGTTCTGCCATTTTGGTGGGAAGCTGCAAATATCTGAAACTGCCCTTTTAGTTGTGTAAGATACAGTTCATGAGAAAAAATGAAATTACGGTTGTGTACAAATATGGCATGTGTCAGAAATAAACCATGTTGTTCACTAACACCGGCAGTAATCTATCTAAAAGTGCTTTATGATAAAGAGAAGCAAAGTAACATCAATATTTCTTGTGTAATAATTGCAGTTAAGACACTGAGGAATAAGCAGGGGGCAGAGTGACACGAGCACTAGAAATGAAATGAAAAAAAAATTACTGGTGTGTTTTTTGGAATGGTATTCCTCAGGTTTGGAGGCATAGTTGAAAATAAAGCGTCTAACTTTTGGCTCTGAACATTTGCCAAACCCCTCAGCTCTGAGTGAACGTGAGGGCACTGTGCATGAAGAATGTCTGTATTCTTGGCCCGTCCTGAGTCATTTAAGAGCTCCATCCAGTCAGATCTACGGTAGTTCAGAGGGATGCACATCCCCGTACGGACGGTCTCTCTACAAAGCGTGATTTAAAGTTAAAATCATGTGGGTTTCGTGTGGACGTGCTCGTGACCATGTGTGAACCTGTGTGTGAAGCCGCTGTTGTGTTCCTCCTGTGCTCTGCGTCGGCCCCGCCATGTACTGTACAGCAGGGAAGGTTTAAGGCCACTCGAACACTGAGCCTGATCCCGTACTGTAATGTGGCCTGCTGTTTTATTGAGCAGTTGGGCAACCGAGGGCCTCCCCCTTTCCCCCCTCCCTCCACACGAGCATAAACCCGTATGAACCAGAGTGACCCCTTCCTTTTCTCTCACCTCCTCCTTTCCTCACCCCCCTCCGTCCCCCGACTCACTTGTCCTCTCCTTAATCCGGCTGTCGTCTGAATGCTAGTAACCCCATCTCATGCTCGCCGCCCTGCCTCACTTCCCCATGCTTCCTCCAGCTTTCCCCCCTTCTCACCGCAGAATACTTCTGGCGAGGCGAGCAGGAGGAATCTGGGATATCAAACAGCAGCTCTTGCAAAGTGTTTTCGCCCCTTATCCTGTTGCACTATGACCCCATCTTTGCCCTCGTCGTCCTGTGTCCTCCTCATCTCTCCTCCAGTGATCTCAGCTCTAGTTCCCTCTCCTCATTTCCCAGCTCAACCTTTCATTCCTCCCCCCTTTCAGTCCCATGGGGGCCGTGACAGTAATTCTCAGAAAGCCTTTCCGCCGAGTTTTCTCCGGAACGATCACCCACCTATGGTTCTGGAATGACCCCGTTGGCCTCCTCTGTTGGGGCAGAAAGAAATACGTCTGGAAAACACAGTTGGGAGGGAGGAATTTGAGACTTGAATGTGCTGCACGGGTCCCAAGGGCACGAGATTCAGAGAAAAGGATAAAGCAGAAAGAGAAACATAAAGGGAGCAAGGGCACAAAAAAAAAAGAAGAAGAAAAGGAAGGGTTACTTGAAGTCAAAGGAAAAGCATGTAAGCTTTTTTGCATTTCCCTTTGTGCTTGATGTTTCTGCTTAAGCCACAAGATACGCGCATGTCTGACTCTGTGGTGTAAACTAGCGACCACACAAAGCCTGAAGACTGTTCCAGTCCTAACAGGAACCAGCCTCCTAAATAGGGAGAAGTACTTGAACTTTAATGCTTAGAGATACTCTACCTCAAATCTACAACGTGTTGACTGTTCTGAGGTTTTTGCTTCCTCTGATACATTTCATGGCTTCTGCCTTTAGATAAAAGACCCTTTTAATGAATCTAGTTTACGACAGCGAGACAAAGGTATCACTGTTCAGACCCTTGCAATAAAATAACCGTGTGACAATGACTCGGTTGACAATGTATATATTTCCTCTGCTTCCAGGTCAAGAGTGAAGGCCCAAAGCTGGTGCCGTTCTTCAAGGCAACGTGCGTCTACTTTGTCCTGTGGCTGCCCACCTCCAGCCCATCCTGGTTCAGCGCCCTCATCAAATGTCTCCCCATCTTCTGCCTGTGGGTCTTTTTACTGGCGCACGGCTTCAGCTTCCTCGGCGCTCACTCCAGCGCCCGCAAGATCCTGGCCGGCCTCATCTTCTCGGCTCTGGGCGATGCCTTTCTCATCTGGCAGGAGCAGGGCTACTTCGTCCACGGTGAGCAGGAGTCCCCCACACACTGAGTCACATAGGTGCAGTTGTGTCATCTGCAGGACTAGTTTTGGCCATGATTGCTACTGGTAACGCACCAGGTACTGTCATGGTAAGTTAAATGGGGCAGGAAGTATAAGTTGGGTAGACAAACCTTTAGGTGGGCCAACCTTACATGAAAAATGAAAACAAAGGCAAATAGCAGAATTATCACCAAACTGTCCATTTTAAACAGTAATCATTGTTTGCAGACATACTTCCTGGTTCAACTTTGACCTGTATTTACTGTGGAACGACATATTACTGAGTTTTTGAGAATTGTTTGATTGTGTGACTGCTGATGGGTTTTTTTGCCCTGTTGGACTTGTTGTTATATCATTTGTTTTCCCAGACCTCCTAAAATGACTTTGTCATAACCAATCAAAACACTGGCCAAAACTACAACTGCAAGAGCCATGTTCAATTGAAACTCAATGATCCTTTAATTCCTTATGAATTAGGTAACTTATCCGGAGGGGCTTGTATACAAAAATAGAAATGTTTGCAGAGGGACACAGCAGGAGAATCTCCGGAGAATTCACAGCCAGCAAGCGAGCGGGCATGTTGGTGACCGTAAACAAAAACACAGACATCATAGAATGCTCCGGAGATCATCCTGCTGTTGTGAACGCAGCTGACTCGGACAATCTCCTGCTGCGTTCGTCATAATGTAAACGGCAAACTCCGGAGGATATCCCGATGCAATTCTGCAGACATTGTCTGGATTCCGTGTCTGAAAACAGCTATCGATAGATAGAATACCACTGTATGTAAATTGAAATTTATATTTAATCACTTATATCTTACAGGCCTCCTGATGTTTGCCATCACCCACATCCTCTACTCATCTGCCTTTGGGATGAAGCCTGTTAACGTCCGTGCTGGCCTCGTGATCACCGCCGTGTCCTCTCTGAGCTACATGCTGCTGTACCCCTACCTGTCCGGCCCCTTCACCTACCTCGTGGCCGTCTACATCGCCCTGATCGGCTTCATGGCCTGGAGGGCCATCGCAGGCCTGCAGCGTGCCAACGATGTGTGGACCTGGACCAAGCTGTCCGCCTGCCTGGGCGCCGTGCTCTTCATGGTCTCCGACCTCACCATCGCCGTCAACAAGTTCTGCTTCCCCGTGCCCCACTCGCGCGCCATCATCATGGCCACCTACTACGCCGCGCAGATGCTGATAGCGCTGTCGGCCGTCGAGTGCCAGGATGCGGAGATTGCCAGGAAGAGAATATGAGGTACCACGGTGGTCTCCGCAGAGAGGCTGGCGGCCAATTCCACAAAATCGAGCCCCAAGTGATCATGGACACATCCCACTGCCAGATCCCACAACCCCTCAGCCCTCCATCTTAGTGTGGTGCTCCCACACAGCTGTTACCATGGCGACTGGCCCACCACAGTCTTCACATGACTATCACCTTACTACACCTCCACTATATTATTATTATTATTATTATTAGTCTCACACCTGTCTTCTGACCACGACGACAGGGTAGTATTATCTTCAGCCTCTCCCGACAACAGTCCTACCTGCTTCCTCCGATTCTCGAATAATCTGTCTCTCAACCTGATTACGACGGAGACACGTGCAGTTATATTAACCCTGCTATATATAGAGAGTATTACTTTTCACCGTTATGTTTTAATTTAAGAGGAGCGTGCCACTGGGGACCTTCAAGGAGTGTGTGTGCGTGCGCGTGTGTGTGTTTGTGAGAGAGCAATTCTATGTATGTGTTGCAGGCGTGCGTGCGTGCGTGCGTGTGTGTGTGTGTGTGTGTGTGTGTGTGTGTGTGGGTGTGTGTGTGTGCGCGCATTTATGTGTGTTTGATTAACACCTTTACCTCGCTTTCCACACAGTCTCATCACATACAACACACACATGTATTTTAGGAGGTCCAATAACACATCTTATTTTCTATCTCTTTTTTACTGACTTTCCCATGTTCCGTCTCCGTTGTTCCGTGTTCCCCTGAATCGAGGGTGCTATTCCTTAAGTCGTGGAGCATATCCACACCTGTTTTTTTTTGTCTTATCTGCAGTCACTATCCATTTCCTTAACAACAACAGCAGCAGCAACAACAACCACCACCCTGCCTTTTGTTCACCCCACCGCTTAACATTTTATACCCAGTCTCTCTAGTTGTGCAGGAGAAGAAGTAAGGCAATGAGGGGGAAAAGGGCAGGCAGGGGAAGTGCGACAACCGCTGCGTATCGTAGCTTCGGTGTGATCTTAGAGGAGATGTGGAGGTTGTTTCGTGGAAGCGCGACTCTTCCTGTCGAGTGTTATCAACACTGTCCCCGCCGTCGCGTAGAGAACACAGTGACCACTGTGGTCGTGGCCAACTGAACACACTGTGCATCCCCTCTTTTAGAGCGTGAATTCTTTCAGTGGTCGTGTCCGCACACCTGACACCTAGAGCTCCCGCTGGGTTGCTTATTGAAAAAGTTGACGGGGCTCTTACTGCTGCTCTCGTTCAGCCTAACCCATGTTGTCATTGGCCTATTGAGACTGAAACGAAAGGACTGTGTTGCTGCAGGCTGGAATCTTCTTTTTTTTGTTTATCAACCCAAGTGTGTGTCTCATTCTCAGAATGGAGTCACTCACTCATGCCCATTGCCCCGGGGCAGAAAAACAGACATGGAGGGAGATGGCTTCTCATGTGATGGAACAGTTAACTCATTAATCCCAATAATTCTGTCTCACAGGGCACTTAATCAGTTTTAATCCGGCAAAATCCACCGGAGGTAATCCCCGACGGGCTGCCTTACATTTTCTTTTATCTCTGACACATTTCCCCCTTTCGCCTTCCCTTTTCATTTTTTACTTCCCAACATTTTAAGTGTCATACTAAATTTTTAAGAGATATTCTGTCCTCGTATGCATGTCGTATATGCATGTTTTGACTGTGTGTGTGTGTGTGTGTGAGAGTTTGTTGCCTTTGTTTTATCCGTTCGGTGAACATCTGTGTGTGTGTGTGTGTGTGTGTGTGTGATTGCGACCAGTCAAAACCAACTCAAGGCCAGAAATGCTGTGAGCCATCATAGTTCGTGTGGAGTACACAGACTGCTGGATATCATTCATGTATTCCCTCCACATCCCTTCGCCTCTTTTATGTGTTTCACAGCATGCCCTGAATAACTTATGTGCTGTCATTTAGTATTTGAATGGGTAGTTTCAAACTTAGGGGATATATATCCTTCATATTTCCACAGCTGAGCATTTCCACATGCTGAACACGCTCCCTCTTGATTGTGTCACTAGTTCGAGTATTTGTCACTTTCCGATTAATACCGCAAGAACATCAATTTCAAAATGCACACCAGCAGTTTAAAGTATTTCTCCCTCACAAAAAGTAAACAAGGGGACAGTTTTTTTTTTTCTATGTCTAATGGTTCAGGCCACAAACTGCGGTCTATAAAACGTACGCGCATGGAAAAGAAAAGATCTGTGTTAACGGTTCCCTCTGCTGGGTCAATGACCCCTGGAGCTGTCGGTGACTCACCCGCATATGCTGAAAAGACACAATCAAATCTTTATTCATGCATCACATCAGCCACCACGACAGGTCTGCAGGCAGACTGCGGTGTTGACACTCGTCACCGTGTCAGACCGCGTGGTTATTCTTGACGGCCGCTGTGCCTGTTGGTTCCTCAATCCCCCTTTCTGGCGTGTCAGCGCAATGTATTTCTGCTTTGTCAATCGACGTTTCGTCAGTCTAAAGTCCGTCTGTGGGACCAGCCGCTCGTCTTCCGTTCCGTTCCTCCCAGCACTGCGTTGCAAAGACACACTCTGCAGTACTTGTCCGGCGCTCATGCTAAAGCACTCGACCGACAGAGTCATCAACAATGAAAGCCTTGCGTCGGTCTTAAATCGTGGTTCAGTGGCGTACGAAAACCCAGAGGGGGACGACGAGGTCGAGTCAAGCAGTCTGACTTGTCCTTACTATGTGGGCAATTTGTGTGAGCACTTCTTTCTTTGTCCTCCGCCACTTAAAGCCTCCTGACTTTTGTTCATGCGGTCCAATGGCCGCAAGCCAAAAGAAAAGGCTTAACTTTGAAGCATTTCTGGGATTATTTTGTACCTCCCAACCCCCACTTTGGAAAAATCTCACTTTTTTATGAGGGCGATAGATGTGCGGAAGCTTGTAAGGCAAGTGATAAACTCCGGCCACAAATCGAGCCACAAAGCCAGAATGTTATTATGCCTATATGTGGAGGATTTACTCTTCAAAAGCCACTGTGTCTCCTCAATTGTTTCCCTCCCTCATTTGACTTGGGGCACAGAAAACCAAGGCCAAAAGCACAATAGAAAACCGAACTCATCTCTCCGAGCGGAGCTGAGTTAGAATTAGAGCCCCCTCGTGTGTCATACTACCTTTTGTCTAGCGGCAGGCCAAGATGTCCCCTCGTTGGTGCTGGAGGGGTTTTCGGGGCCTTCCACTCAGGAAGGCGGTTAATGTCGACGGATACTGTCGCTGGAATTAGGTGAGGGGGGTGAAATATGACCCATAGGGGGAAGACTCCCTTTCCATCTGGCGCCGCTATAGCTGCCATCCTGCCCCCCCCCCCCCCCCCCCCCCCCTCACAGATGGCAGGCCAGCAGGCCTGCATCACTTTACCTCGGCCTGTCAACAGCCCTGTTGTTCTGGGCTTTGTGCGTGCAGACAAAGGCCACCTGGGAGATCTGCGGGAGGCCGGTGTGGTGTGGCCTGCGCCGCAATCGACGAGCCGGAACCGGTAGCTGAAGGGGGCCCGTGGTTTCACTCGCTCCTCCGAAATAAGTCGGCGTCCAAAACACCGAATCCGTAAAGCTCGCACAGCTTCGCTCGCCGATGGAAAAGCGCACGCACTACACTACCCAGGTGCTTTTATTACTACGACTGACAGTCAACACCCAACATCAGTATGAGCTCCTGAGGAGTTCGTAAAGTATCCTGTCCTCTCCACTGTGCGCTGCACCTCTCTGAAACCCAGAGTGAGGCCAGTCAATCTCTCATTTGAAAGTGGTCAGTGTTCGTGTGCTGTAGTTTCTCTTTAAGCATATGCCCGTCTTTCCTTTTTATTCTCCATTTAAGAGATTCAAATGGAAGAAGAGTTGGTAAGACAGTTTTTATCTTTGCTGGTATGAGCACAAGAAAGAATCAGCATTTTTTCTTCTTTTAAAGGCATTGATTGCTGTTTAAGTGTTACGAACCCCTTAAGAAGTGTTATCGTTTTATTTAAAGTTAAGTTTAAAAAAAAAAAAAAAGAAGCCCAAAATGTGTTTTTATCTTTTATTTGCGTGTCACTGTGGGAAAAAGCTGGGGTTCATTTTCCACAAATATCCACTGTTGATTTTTTTCGAGGGCCCATTAAGATGCATTGTTTCTTGAACATGTTTTGAAAATTCCCTGATCCACTTTAACCTTGTTGTCCTCGATTTACACTTTGTGATTTATTTCTTCCACGACTGTAGAGATGAAATAGTTTCTTTGCTGTAGTGAAACTGCTATGAATGTGAATATCTATTGGAGAAATAAATGCAAAACGCAATTGCAATGCAACGTCAGCACAGTTTGCCCTTTGGTTTCTTCTTTCTTCTTCTGTTACGCATTTGTTTGTTTATCCTTGAATCGAAAGGCACCACATTTGAAAATGTCTGCTGGTATTTATAACAGTTTGGTGTTTTGCGTTTCTACAGAAGCTGTTTTGCCCTCCGCAGCTAAAGAGCCGTCAAGGCAGAACGGGGCTGGAGGACAACGGAGGACTCTGTTCTCGTAACTGCTGCACTCTATTGTCTGGCAGAGGTGGAAAATGTGCTTTCAACTGCCTTTAACCCCGTGGAAACGCATTCAAACTGGCACTAGCTCTCTCTCTCTTCCTTCTTCTCTGGTTTATGCTTCTTTATCTCTTATCTAGAAAGAAAGAAAGAAAGAACACACACACACACACACACACACACACCACACACACACACACACACACACCACACACACACACACACACACACACACACACACACCACACACACACACACACACACACACACACACACACACACACACACACACACACACACACACACACACAGAGTTTATTCCTGTAGGATCTGTGCCAGTTCGCTCCCAGTGTGTTTCTTTCACCCGCAGCCGGGGTCCTGCCATCAAAGAGCTCCAGTCTTCTGTGAAAACGAGGCATCTCCTGGAACGGCCCTTTGGTGAAATCTGATCAAATAAATGCAGAATCTCCAAATGAATGAAAGAAGAGAAACAAATGAAAGCGGCACAATATTTCTATGCTCAGGTTGTGTATTTGTAGAATAAATGGGTGTTTCATCCTGTATCACTTTGAAATTTGAATGCTTTGCAAAAAAAAAAAAAAACGTCACGGAAACTGATTCAACACCCCATAGTGTTCAGTTCCCCTTTGGTGCAGGAGTCTTTAGTTCCTGTCAAATACCTAGATTGGCTATTCAGGCCTTTACTCCACACTACTTCCGCCTTATTGTGCTTCAGCCGAGCGGTGAAGAGGCGGAAGGTACCAGTGACGTCGGTTCAGTGCGAGTCGCTGATTGGTTGATTTGAACCTGGCAAAGGGATTCTGCCGGTCCCTCGGTGGCTCTGTAGAAATGGGGTTCTGTGGGAGCCAGCATTGTGACGTCAGGGAGAAGAGGGGTGGTCATGTGTCCGTCTGGCAGCTCAGCATCGGACCACACTCGACCCTCTCAGGATGTAGCAGACCACTCGGGGACGGAGACGCTGTCGCACGGAAGCCATCGCGCATATTGCAGATGGAAAGACACTTTTTTTGTTTTGATTCTAGACATTGGATTTGAAATGAACAATCAGAGTGAGGTTAAAATGGACTTTCAGGATCAAAAGGTTCAAATAAAATTTGATAGCACAATTATATTATATATATATATCATATTGGATGAGCAATGTTGAGTCCTACACAACTCTGTCCAACTGAGCAAAAAGTTCCCGAAAAACACCGACATCGGGAAAGAGTCAGACCTTAAAAGGAACTGCAACCGAATATTAAATATAACTGCTTTCTTTTTTTCAGATTTAAAAACTGTTTGACAAAAGGGCCCCAGCACCTACACAACTCCTCTGATGTGGACGATAACGCCCTAGAAGCTGGGGGTCAACACCTTGACCTCTTTGTTTCATTTCAAACACAATAATATATTGCATTGCAGAGAAAATAAGGAACAAATGCGTCACACACTAACACTGTACTGCACTGCACTCTCTTGGGGAAGGTGGAAATAATTTCCTTCTTTAATTGAAATACATCTCGAGGCATTTTTTTTTTTCTTCCACAGTGGAAAACACCAGGACAAACTGGGGAAAGCGAGACGGCATGAGTGACATTTAGATTCATTTACTTGCATAGATTGCAGCAAACCGCCATATTGGCAGTGTGATTGTGGACTGTGTATTAAAAGGTTTATTTATTTTTAATTGTGTGTGGAGACACACTCATTCTGAGAAAAGATTAAAGTGAGATTGCTTTTTAGAAAGCAAAGCATCAGACCAAACATTAATCTGCTTTTGGAGCAAAAAGCCCTACACAAAGATGAGAATGAGTCTGACCTCTTGTGGTCTCTTGATGTATTGCCAGAACCAATTAGTAATTAGTAAAGGCAAGTTGAAAACTGCAAATTATATTTGATTAATCAAAATCTGAAATTTGAGTCAGTAAACATCTTTATTGTGTGACGTCCAAAACCTCAAAACGTATTGTCGGTGGCATGCAGCTTAAGGTCAGCAGGCGAGCAAAGGGAATCTGTCGTGGCAGCAGCTCAAGCAGACTTCCTACAAAATCAGCTTCTCCTTGTTCGCCTGGTTGGTCAGACTCTCCAGCAGACCCATGTCGTCCTTGTCTGGAAACACGATGGACATAAAGAATTGTCAGCTAAAGCACAATAAAAAGTTTTGTTTTAGTTTTTTGAGTTTAGTGGTTGAACTCTTACCAAAGACCACCAGGCTGCAGGAGCACTCGGCCACCCCCAGAGTGTTCTCCAGCACCAGTGTGTATTCTCCGCCGTCTTTGGCTGCGCAGGTGGGGATGACCAGGGTGCACACCCCGTTGGCCGTGCTGTGCCAGAACCGAGGGCAGTCAGAGATCTTGGATTCGCCTTTGTACCAGCAGGCCTGCGCAGGGGCAACCACGGACACACCGTTATCACTTTGGTGGGTAGGAGATGACATCAAAAGGCAAAGAAAAGTTCACATAGAATGTCGATGATCAATGCTCGGACGCGTCGCTCATACCCGTGGAGTCGGCATGCCCTGATAGGCACAGCTCATGGTGCAGTCGTGTCCCCGGCGAACAGCGTGGTCCTTGAGCGGCAGCAGGAAAGAAGGCTTCCCCTGACGCGGCGGCAAGGTGTATTCTCTCAACCGAAGGCTGCTGATGCACTCTTATGTGAACAGAGACACATTTTAAACGTCTGTTCGCAATAATTGTAATAAATGATGATTGAATAACGTGGAAAACCGCTCACCTTTTTCCTTGGCAATGATGAGAGGCTCCTTGGTGTCCAAGGGATCGCTGGCCCCGATAGAGTTGTGCGCAACGACCCTGAGGTGGTACTTCCTGCCGGGGAGCAGCCCCGTGACCGCGTACCGGCTGCTGAAGACGCGCTCGGCCACGGTGAACCAGGAGGCCGTGCCGGAGTCTCGTTTGAGGATGACATAGTGGGCTCCCTCTCTGTCGTCGGACAGGTCTGGGGAGTGGTCCCACTGCAGGGTCGCCGTGCCCGGAACCTCCTCCTCCAGGCGGAGGTTCTTCGGGGGGCGAGGAAAGTCTGATGAAAGGGGGTGAGCGCGCAATAAATGGCATTGATGTAAGTACCATGGAAGCAGCTGCAGAAATGCAAACCCCTCTTAAGTGATCAGTTGTTTGTCAAAATACAGTAAATTACCATTAAGAAAGTACAAAAAGGAGAAAAATAGCCTCTGTCACTGACCTGTGATCCTCACGCTAACGTCATAGTGAGCCTCCCCGTGGTCGTTCTTCAGGTGGGCACGGTAGACGCCAGAGTCCGATCGCTCAGAGGAGGAGATGACGAACCGGGAGTTGTCCTGGCTCTTGGTAATGACTTCCTTTCCTGTGGTGAGGACGCCATCTTTTGACCAGGTTACCACCGGAGGAGGTGAAGCCTGTGAGGGGGAGGAAGAGAATCGGCCTGTAACAGTACTCGCGTGCGAGTTCGTGCAGGTCATGTGGCCCGACGGAACATTGCTTGATTCTTCTCGGAGATTTACAGTGAAGCTGAGGTGGAGGCAAAGTGTGCTTCCAGCTCGGACCACCATCTGGTTCTTCAGCTTTCCCTGGAGGTCAAACCTGGGCGCCACTGAGTGTGAAGAAGAACAAAATGGTAAATAGCAGTAAACAAAAGAGAGTAAAGGGGACGAAGGAGACTACAAGAGAACACCGCCGCATTACCAGGTGGAGGCATGGCCGACACGCCTTCCGACAGCTCAGCGGTCTCCCCCACCCCTCCCTCGTTGACAGCCCGGACGCGGAGGTGGTACTTCATCCGCTCCTGAAGTCCTCCAACGGTGAAGGCCGTACCCGGGACGGGGAACTTGGACGCTTTCATCCACTCTTTGGCGTCTGCGGGGCGCACCTCCAGGATGTAGCCCGAGGGTTCGTCTCCGTGCTCGGGGGGTGTCCACCTCAGAGAGACGGAGGAGTTTGTGGAGTCAGTCACGCACAGGTTCCTCACCAGGCCGGGGGCACCTACAGCGGGAGAAAAAGGCGGACTTTAATTGTGGGATAGTTGGACGGGGAAGCAAAATGAAGGAGGCGGCCAAAGGGGCTCACGTATTGGGTCTTTGGCCAGCACTGCATTCGAAATGGTGCTTGGGCATCCTGCTCCGGCCCTGTTGACACCGGAGACTCTGAATTCATACTCCACATCGTCCACCAGCCCGTCCACCTTGAAATTTGTATCTGGACACAAAAATATACACACACACGGGGACACAGTTCGCAGCAGTTTGCCATGGACGAGGAAACATGACGGCTTGACATGAGGGGGGCCGAGTCTGACCTGTGAGCAGCTCCTTGTTGACCTGCAGCCACATGCTGCCGCCTTTCTTCCTCCTCTCCAGGTTGTAGCCCAGAACTGGGGCTCCTCCATCGCGGGCCGGAGGCGCCCAGCTCACCGTCATGGTGTTCTTGGTCACGTCGGACACTTGGGGCTGGGACGCGGTGCCTGGAGGCTCTGGTTAATTCAGCGAAATGAACAACGGAGGGTGTTGAAGTTTCAAAATGAGATTATTATGTTAATGGGTGATGATAATCACAAGGAGGCGAAACAACAACGAGAACAGTGTTGGTGAATACCCGAGACTAACCTCGGAACCTCTGAAAATATTTCTCTCTGACGCACTTTTTGAGGGAGGACTTTGATCATTTATACTTTTAAGTCAGCTCTCACCTACGGGCTCTCCTGCGCGCACCTCCTCCGTCTCCAGAGGTTCACTCACTCCCTCGGCGTTGACGGCTCGGATGCGATACTGGTACACCTGGCCCTCCGCCACTCTGTCATCACTGAAGACGGTGGTGCCGCTGTCCACCTCGCCAGCCCTGGTCCAGGACTTCTTGCCCGCCGCCCGCCGCTCGATCACAAAGCTGGTCACCTGCTTACCGCCGTTGTCCCGGGGAGCCTTCCACTTCATTTTGACACACTGTCCTGACGACTCGAGGAGCTCCACTTTCCCCTGAGGCGGCTTTGGGCGATCTAGACGAGAACGTGGTAAAAAAAAACCTGGGTTGGAGTATTTCAGGTCAAAAACTGCTTCAGCTTTGGTTTCCGAAAACACGCGTCGTCACCCACCAATCACGTTCAGATGCAGGTTGGCGACGGCGGTGCCACAGTCGCTCTTCAGACGGAGCATGATTGCACCGCTGTCCTCTCGCACACATCTGGAAGAAGGTGAGGAGAAATATTCAGAAATCGGTACTTTTCATTTGTGCGATCTTAATCCGCTCACCCACCTGCTGAGCACCAGGGAGGTGCTGTCAGCCGTCCTCTCCACTTTGGTCCTCTCATCCTCCATCACTTCAACCCCGTCCCTGTACCAGGTGACCTTGGGCGGCGGTTTGCCTCTGAAGGGGATCTTTATGGCGGCTGTCTGTCCCGCCTTCACAGTCACGGGTCGGGCCCCCAACAAGTCCAGCGCGGAAGAATCAATCTCTGGGGGGTCTGGGGAAACAGAGTTCACATGCGCCCGGGTCGGTTTTCTATTGATTGTTTGATACACTATGAGTTCGGTAGCTCCAGTAAAATCACAAGATGTCTGGCGACTCCTAGTGGTCAAAAAAAGACACTGTGGCAAACAAGCTCAACACAAGCACAGTAAAAGTGACAGAATTCGCATTTACTTGCATGTTCAACTCTACGACGGTGGCAGGAACTTGTCCCAGTGAGTATCTGCTCCACTTTTGAATACATATACTAATGTAAAGCTACAAACACACACACACACACACACACACACACTGACCTGCGATAGTGAGCACAGCCTCACTCTCGGCCCCCTTGGCTCTGAAGGTGTACTTGCCCTCGTGGGCATGAGTCACACCAGAGAAGAGCACCTTGTGGACGGCTCCCTGTTTGACCACCTGAACCCCACTCAGATCGGAAACCTGTCAGAAAACAAACACTGTTCTTTGTATTGAGTCGCCAACGGAGGCAATGAAGTAGAGCAAATGTTTTTGGGGATTATGACAGTATCTGAAAAAAAAAACACACACACACTTAGTATCAAGTGTTTGACATTGAGGGAAAGAAGGGCAAGGACCAAAGTCAGTCATTGACAGACGGGTTGTGCATTTCAGATTCAACATTTTCATCACCTCTAATTGGATCTCTTACCTCTTCTCCGTCCTTCAGCCACACTCCGTCCACCTTCTCGTCATCGAGCACAAGGCTCAGCTCGACGGGGGAGCCTGTCCGACACTGAGCATCTGACAGGCCACTCTTCACGGAGGCAAAGCGCTCTGCGGCGACGGAAAAGAAAGCGTATTGACTTTCTGAGTTCATTTCTCAGTCAGATGACCAGAGACAGACGGTTTTCCCTACCATCCACGGTTAGATTGGCAGATGTGACATATTCGTGCGTGTCATTGTCCTGAGTGCAGACGACAGAGTACTCTCCCCCGTCCGTCAGCTCGCAGTCCTCGACGGTGACCTCTGCCCTCCTGCCCTCGCGCGCGAAGATGTGCCGGCGGCTCGCTGCGACGTCGCGCCCATCCTTCAGCCAGCGCACGTGCACGTCCTTGGAGCTCATCTCGCACACCAGGTGGGCCTTACCTCTCTCCCGCACGCTGACACTCTTCAAGTGGCTGGTGAAGTGGATGGGAATCCCTGGAGAAAGAATGAGAAAGAAAAGACAAGACTGAGAAAGAGTGAAAGGGAGATATTTTGAGGGTATTTGTGGCCTTCAGCTGCACGACGCACTCCAAATGATGTCCTACAAACACATTGAGCTCAATCGCATCAAAAATTTAAAACGTAATCATAGAGTTGAAGTATTCACAAACTAATTGCGTGCCCACGTCCACAATCAGCTTTCTTCTTCATGTTCAGTCTCGCCGAATACAGTCGACCTTCATTTTTTGGATTATGCTTAAAGAAGAAGAAAGATGAAAACTCATGGCTCACTGTAATTAACACAACCCCAGTGACTGCGCTTTCCGTTCCTGTGACCTCGGAGGACGGCCCGCGTGTCCTTGCAAGATATTTACATGCCCCAGCCTGCACCTCGGGCAAGTAAACATCTTGTTAGACAGAGGCATAATAACGTGTTGTGGAGAGGGATTTGGATGGATTACTTTCAACTCGGCGCTCGGAGGGAGAATTTATTACACTGCCCACACGTCTTCATTTGGAAGATAGAGGGACGATGATGTTGTTCAGCGCGGCTATGAAGGAACGAAGCCTCCAATCTCAGGGGACGGAGATCTGCTCATCTCCACTGAGTCCGAGGGGGGAGGTTTGTTCCCTCAGAATTGCTAGCTCCACTAAAAGAGGAAGACACGGCTGCTCTGGGAGAAACAAAACAAAGCATAATAAAAAAAAACATTAAAAAAAAATATGACAGTGAAGCCCCGCGCTTGTCCGTACGCTCGATGAAAAGTGGCGCGGTGGCGGTGAGGTCTCCGATGCTGACGGCGTAGTCTCCGGTGTCACTGACTTTCACGTCCTTAATCTTCAGGGTGTAGGTCCGACCGTCGTCGGACAAGGTCACATCAAACTTTTCGTCCCTTTTTACTTCCTTTCCCCGCACCTGGAAAAACACCCAAGAGAAGGGTTGTGGGAAAACGATTTCCGTGATAGTGTGAATCTTCTTATGCCCTGAAATATCATATTTTCATGGACTGTTGGCAGCGTTTTCTTGTTCTATTCATCCAAGTAACCTACTGCAGATGCCAAAATCTCAAAGAAGACATTTCTGAATATCATCTCCTACATGGGATATAAGATGATTCTGTAAAAGTGTGATTAGGTCCCTTCAATTTGTCTTTCTGTGTCGGGATACAAACCTTCCAGATGAGCGGCGCATCTGTCCTCTTGGAGAGACGGACCTCAAACACGGCAGTCTGGCGCTCTGTCACTTTCTTCGGCTTGAAGTCGGACAGGAATTTCAAAGGTTCATCTGAAAGGAAGATGGGGGAGAAAAAAAAAAGGCTTTGTTATTATGTCAAATACTGAATCATGAGAGGCACCTCACGTAAAAAATTATACCATGCCAAATAACTGTGAGCTGCACAAGAGGTCTGGCATGACACACATCGGAGCTTTGATATGTGGGTGTTCAGAGACACATGGGACAACTACCACAAGGCTCCAGAGTCACCATTTTGTCTATCATGATGAAATGAGAGATGACAATCGGAAGCGGGAACTGACAATGACTGGAAAAAACACAGCACAGATCTGCAGGTCATTATGCTCATATCAAGCTTGTCCCCGTCTGTAAGAGAGTCTAATAAGTCCTGAACGCCACATGGCTCAGGTGCTGAGAGAGGAACAGCGTGTGGGAAAACAGTGGAAGTGACACTGAGAGTGGGTGGAGGCGATCGATGGCGACACTGTCTTTTTAAGTTACAGGCAAGTCGGTGGGGAGGACTTGACTCCCGTTCTGCACTCGCCTGTGACGTTAAGCCTGGCCGACAGCCTCTTGTGTCCGATCTGCAGAGCGTAGGTGCCCGTGTCCCCGAGGCCCACGCTCGAAATGCACAGCATGTGCTTGGTTCCCATCTGCTTCGCCTCGTATTTCTCGTGAGAGTACTGGATCCGCAGCAGCTCCGTGCCCTGGGTGGTAAATGACACGGCGAGATGAGGGGGGGACGGTGAATTGTCAATGCACTCTGCATTTATATAAGCTGCTCTACATCACAGATGAACCATTTTACCCATTTACACACACATTTATTCACACGGCCATTTGGGGGCTCAGTATCTTGCCCTCGGACACTTTGATACGCCACCCCGAGGAGCCCCTTATCAAACCACTGGCCCTCCCGCTCCCCGGCTGAGACTACAGCATGCAGTATATGTTTTTACCAGAAACCACTGCATCCTGATGTTTGGATCCTTCAGTTCCAAGACGGTGTCGAAGACGACGTTGGTGCCAACTTTGGCACTGATGTCCTCCAGGGGCTTTAACACGCGCACCATCTGGTAAAATAATCAAACATTCATTTGCATATAAACAAACCAAAAGCATTTTTTCCCATCCTCACATTAGCGGACCTGAGCGCGGTCATGTGATGGACTGGCTGTGTTGAGGGATAGTTCATTTTTTTTTACCTTCTTTTGTCCTATTTTTAAGCTCTCTCTTTTTCCATATCACATCCCCAACCCTTTTTCTCAGCCTGATGTGATCCTGTGGCATGAGAAAACACACTCTCGAGTGTGACAGGCCCACCTCCACCTCCACTTTCTTCTTCATCTCCTTCAGCTTCTTGAGAATGCCTCTGAAGTCGGTGAAGCCGTGCTCGGCACAGATCCTCTCGTAGTCCTTCCTGTCAGCTCCAGCCAGGATCGTCAACATCTCCTCCTCTGTGGGCGGCTTCCTCTCCTCTCTTTTCCCCACGCTGCAAAGAGAAGACCGCAGATGAGAAACAATGAGTGCGCATGTGTGTGTGTTTGTATGCATGTCTGACACTGCATCTGAAGGTGTCTATGTATGTGTGATGACAGCTCAAACGCCTCTGTGGCAGACGGTGGCGCTCTTTAAATCCCATCCTGTAGATATTTCTGGATGCATTGAAAAAAA
Source organism: Scophthalmus maximus (assembly GCF_022379125.1). Taxonomy (NCBI): domain Eukaryota; kingdom Metazoa; phylum Chordata; class Actinopteri; order Pleuronectiformes; family Scophthalmidae; genus Scophthalmus; species Scophthalmus maximus. Next base: position 19,626,039 of record NC_061521.1, on the reverse strand, counting down.
AAGGGGGGGATCTGAGGGTGGATCAGAGAGCGCTCCATCAAACCTTGACAGGTTTTTCTGAAGCGTCACGGTTGCTATCAGACAACGAGGCTCGTGCTCCTACCGCTTCTTCAGCATCTTTTTGAAATCCAACGCTGGGTCTGGAAACAAAGACAGGCAAACTTTCATGCGCGGCATCCGAGTGACAAAACTTGCACGCAAAAAAACCACGACGGAAGCTTATCAACAACTGTCGGGACTGGAGCGGTTCGCGCTACATGTTGCAGGAAATTGGCACACTCACTCTCGGTAACTGCGAGGGATACGGAGCAAGTGGCGTCGCCGTGCTCGTTGGAAGCGATGCACTTGTAGACATCAGCATCGTCCAGGGCCAAGCTTTTGATCTAAAGGTGGAGGACACAGATTTAGGAGGTTAAATCAAATTTAATTAAATGGCTTATTACACTATAAGACCATTTAAAACTCATTATGTTGTCTGGACACTTTAAACCCCAATGCAGTACTTATTTAAATCAAAGGGAGGCAGTGTCACGCTACACGGCAGACATTTAGCACCGTCAACAGTCATCCCTCACCCGAGAAGCAGATGGCAAGGGGAGATGCATATGTCAGCACCCACTAGTTAATTGCTTTATAATAGCTATTTAGGCTTCACTTAAGCTCCCCGGCTGGTTCAGAGAAAGCGCTAAATCCACTCCAGAGTGGTTATAGATAAAAGGATCAGAGAGAGTTCTTCTTTTCTTCCAATCCACTTTCCCCCCTGATGCACGGTGTGCTGTCAGAGCAGACAACACCGAGATGTCAGGGCCCGTCGAGCTGCCCCGCTCTGTGCAAGAGTCTGGAGGCCAAGCATTTTGACCATATGCTGTCATTTTTGGGAGATATATTTCGGTTTAAATGCAGGTGGATTCATTCATTAAATCCATTGTCCGCTGGCCACGGCTTCTTGACTCGAATCCCGCCTGGTCGATCGCCTGACCTGACTGTCCCGCTGTCCAACAAACCCCCCCGTAACTATAGCCTCGAACCCCAAGTCAAGTCAGGTCTCTCCAGCCCTGTCGGTTTACATCTTTGTCCCTGTCCCGCCTGACTCTCCAGTCCAGTCAGTCAGAACCTTAACCCACTACCAAGTCCTCACCACAGAAGCAAATCTTAAAATGCAAATCTAAAACTGCACAACTTGTATTTTCAAATTGCACAAAAGCAGTCTTTGCACTGTAATTGTTATTGTGTGCAGTATTTGTTATTGTATATTGTAGTCTCTCTAGTTTATCTCATTTGCCTTAGATTCAGTTCTCTATTCTTATTTCATTTCTTATTCCCCTTGTGCTGCTACACTTCTGTGCTGATGTGTCAAATTTGAATTTCCCCTACGTGGATCAAAAAAGGTGAATTTCATCTTGTCTTATCTTAAAGCCAGTTCAAAGACCTTTAATTCAATAAACCTTTAATTCAATAAACCTTTACCTGCCTCCGAGTTCTGCAAGTTGAATCTTAACGAAACAAAACTACATACTATTTATAATGATAATAATAATAATAATAATAATACAAATCCTATAAAAAAAGGGCGTTACAGCAGAAGCAACTGGACTTCACCTCTAATCCAAGAAGGCTTGTTCAGTTCAAAGTAAGTTGTGGTGACACCCAGGCACTTAACCCTGCTTTAATTAATTCAGCGAGGTTAAATACCCGGGGGCTTCGCCACAACATATTCAGAACAGAAGAAGCCTCTCGGGTGAGAGGTGAAACGTCTTCAAGGAGCTACAGCCGAGTCCAGTGGCTCCAGATTCGACGTCGTTGTGGCTGACTGTTCCATCTTCTCTTCAATCACAGGCTCGAGTTTCCTTCCCCAAAGCGAGATCCCTTTCACAACGGCGAGGAAACGCGTCGAGCTACGTATTCGTGTCGTCAAACCTTGAGCACGTGCTGACTGTTGATGCTGTCACAGAAAGACTTCGCTGCCTCGGGCAGCGGGCCCCCGCTGGCTCGTTCCCAGCTCACGCTGGGCCGGGGATTCCCCGTCACTTTGGCCTTGAACGCTGCACCGTCGCCTATGGGTGACACGGAGACGCATCGGGTCAATGCCCAATATCTGCTTGGGAATATAGGCAGAATACTAACTGGGTTTCTTTTTCTTAGGAAGAGCCCAAAACAATTTAAAGATACCAGAGGACTGATGATGCATGTTTAATGCGGATCAGATCAACCTACTCTGTCTCTCTTGCCTTTCCCTGTTTTCCTTCTGACACCAGAGAGCCGCCGTTTAGCCCATGAATACTAATGCTGTGGCTTCTCCGCAGAGTTCTGCGAAAATTGTGACAGGCTTTCTTCTACAAGCCCCTTAATCTATAATTCACAGGTAGAGCCAGGGCGAATAAGGCTCAAGAACCCATAGTTTACACAGAACGGGTACTTGTATTCAACAGAAGCAGCCACGGTTTTCTTCGGCGGAGGTCACGAGCATCACACAAACTCTATTTAAGTGTCTTTGTGCTCTGTGTGTCTTCACCCTGCTCACACCCCGAGAGACAAATTGTTATCTGAAGTTTAAAGAAAACTTTTTTTTTTAACTTCCCAGTGGAGTTTAGTCATCTGAGGTTTCTAGGCAAACTGCGGGCAGGGATCTAAAATTAGCTTTGCACGTACTGTCGTTCTCGCACAGTCTCAAGGGCTCACGGTTGTTTCTAATGTGATGTGAAGAGAGATATGAGGGGATGCAAAGGGCATTTACGGAATTTTCAAGGCACCCCGAGAGAGAGAGGGGGGGGGGGAGAAGTTCACCTCACCCTCTTGGGCAGTGATGGGCCGCAGCTTCTCCTCGAAATCTGGGACAGACTCTCCCTTGGGGATCTGGGGGGTTCTCTGCACCTGGCTGAAGGACTCCACCAGGGCCGAGGCCCTGCGCTGAACCCCCGAGTGCTCTGAGGGCGTGTCGAGGACACGCACATCACAATCAGGCAAATTAAGCAACAGCAGACTTACATGAAAATGACTTTAAAGGTTTAGAATTTAGAAAAAATAAATAGTGTTTTAAACAGTGGGACTGTTAAGAATGTCACTTAAACGTCATGCTCTATTGATATTCATCAATGATACATCCTCTCTGTAATGATAACTCCATTGATAAATCCCATTACAAGGCAGATGGGGAGATTATACGCTCTTGATGAATAATTCAAACCTTCCAGGGTCCTTGGCAAGCCCTGGGACACTTTTCGCAATTTGTTGGAGCCTGTAGACGAGGTGAAAGTGGAAGAGCTGGAGGAGGAGGAGGAGGAGGAGGAGGAGGAGGAGGACACCTGCATCATCTGCTGCTCCATCTGCTCCCTTCTGCCCCCGGTGGCCTGGAGGAGCTCTGCTGCCATGTTGATGATGATGATGATGATGATGATGTTGATGATGTCAAGTTGGTGCCAATCTGGGCCCGGCTGTTGGCCTGATGACACAAAGACTGATGTGAAATGATTGTTGTGCAAGGGGCAGACAATGACCCCTGATTCGAGTGGGCCGGCGCGGCACAGGACAATACTAACTGTCCTCTCTAAATTCACACACTGACACAGATAATATCCTGCGCTGCATACTCGGACAGCGAAAGAGGATGTTCAGATGCAAACCTGGCCTCGCGTCTGCTTGCGTGTGATGGGACACACACACACATCTCCTCTCTGTCTCGCTGGTAATTAGGTTTGTGTTTTCAGAAGCACGCTCCAATTTTGTTTTTACTGAAACTCACCTCCCTTGCTCTGCTCGTCCCCTTGCTCTGTCGTCTTCCTTTCCACGGTGACAACAATAGCCCTTTTGCCTCAGACAGGCCCGTTCAACGTTTCAATTAAAAAAAGGCAATTCACACGACTGCTGTGTGAGATCAAGCTTTGTGCTTGTGCCACGGATGAGCTGATGAGCTCTTCCTCTCCTGCTGCTGATTTGGATTTGCTTCTCTCGCGTCCGGTCAAGCTGTGGAGTGGCGCGCATGTGCATCTTTGCCTGCATATGATGAATGCATATACTACCCCTGGCTGAAGGAAGAGTGTCGGACACATGTGTAAATCCACAATGCCAAGCATGAGCATCTCTTTGAAAAATATGTCACCCACTGTACCTACTGAAAAAGATCCCCACACACACACACACACACACACACACACACACACTGATATAAAGACATCTATATCTATAAGCTGGTGAAAAAAAAGAGAGGCAAATGCACATTTCACTTTACGAGCCAAAGAAATAATAAACCACAAGATTAGTGTCTAAATAGAAAAATGTAAATCCCCGAAAAACCATTTGTGTGAGCTTTGCTTCCTGCAGCAAACACGCTTCGTGTCGGGGGCGGTGAACTACTTTGTTGTGTCGACTTTGAGGTTAAACCCAAAGGAAGTTGGGTTTTTGTAAGCGACTGCGGCGACCGAACTCTTTGATGGTTCAACTACAGTCTGAAGGAGCAGCAAGTAACTTGAAGCGACGTCTCACTGCAGGTGAAACACAAGAACACGTCTCTGCCTGCCCTTCCCTCTCGGCCTCTTTGTTCGGCGTCCTTGGTCTCTCCCTCTCTCTGAGCCTCAGAGTATCCAGCCTGGCAAATTGCAAAATTATTTGGCTCTAGTATTTCAGAAAGAAAAAACAAGACAACCAAACTTACTTGCTACAGCAGAGCCTGTTCTCCCTCACAGATTTTGCCTGCACTCCAGGTCTCCGGCTCAACTGCTCCCAGCCCAAATGTCTCCTCTTATGATGCTCCCAGTCCGCACGCCGCTCCCCTCTCGGCGTGATCCTGCAGCAGCCCGGTCTCCTCTGACTCCTTTGGCTCCCTTTTTGGTGGATGAGCCGAGGCACCGGGCATTCAGCCTCGACACCTGCTGTGTCCCGTCTCTGGACAAATAAGGCTCTGGTGTGTTCAGGGACCTCGCCGTGCCTGTGCAGGGGCTGGATGAAATCATCTTGATGACGCTTCCCACAGGTCGGTCGTTTTGAAGGTCGACCCGTATTTTCCCCACGTCAACATTCTCCAAAGGGCCTGTGGTGATGGAGACTTTCTAGCAGGCTCCGTCTCTTGAGGCACATCTTATTTTTCCAGAGGCCTCAGTGCAGCATTACAAAAAATGCATCATTTCACAATTCCACCGTGCTGCATGAATTATACATCATCATTCACTGCTAGTGTGTGACCCTGTGTGTACTCCCTGGTGCCCTTCACACAATCTGTCGTGAGCCTGTCCGGCACTGGACCAGGCTGTTGTTATGAAGGTGGGGATTTGCTCAGACAAATCTAATCTTGCGTTCACAGTTTCGTATATCATGCTTTCTTTCCTATTTTGGACTTATTCAAAAATCTACCCCCGTTTCCTTTCTAGCTCCTGCCCTTGTGTGTCCTCCTCCTGGTTCCCCGTCCACACATCGGCTCCTGCTGCTCCCGCTGCCAGTGCAACCTAGATGATAATGTAAAAAAAAGAAAAGAAATCAGACATATTTATGGTGTTGAGATCTATAAATTGCTGCAGAATTTCAGACTACTTCCCTTTTCCTTCGTATTTTTAGGATTGTTTGGCCTTGGCGGTTGTACACGCTCCACTGGATGCCATTCTCTTTTCTTTTGAAGAGGCTAAAAATCGGTCTATTATTCTTGGTTAATTTGTTTTATTAATTCACTTTTGGTCCATTTCTATTCAAGTGTGACACCATAGCTGTTTTAGAAAAGAAAACTGACTGTAGTCGCACAGATCTTCACAGATTGCTCTTTTAATTTTGTTAGACCTGAAGTGGGATTGCAACACATACCTTTTGTGTGACATGGGTTTTTTTAATAGTTTTTTTCAAATAATATTCTCTATCCTCGTATTTTCCAGGACACGTTATATTTTCACACTGACTTTGGTTTTTCATAATTCACACCCATCTCACAGTGAATCCTCCCTTGTCAGACGCCATTAACACCCTTGTGCGAACACCGACAGTGTTGGTCGAGTTTTCTCAGTAGTCGTATTGTGTTCACAACTGAGTCCGGTTCTGTCAGAGAGTTTTTTCTCTCCACTGTCGCCAAGTGCTTTGCTCATTGTGGGATTTCTGGGGTTTTCCCTGTAATATCGTAATATTGACCTCACTATGTAAAGTGCCCTGAGACGAGGTATGTTGTGATATGGCGCCATACAAATAAAATTGAATTGAATTGAATTGAATTGGTGTCATCATTAGTTATCATCTTATTTTTGTGCTTTATTCTTTAGTTTGATAACACTTTGGAATCAGGTCCAAACAATCCAATGAGGGAACAATCAAAAGAGCAAACCAGGACACTGCCAATTAATACATACAGTACGTAACTTTAAATGGAGAACTGTCAGTTAGATTCATTTCTTAAGAATAAATTTGAAGATAATCAGACCACAATTAAATCACTGTTGGATAAGTCTTAATGACCTACAGTCAGTAGTTAACAATTGATCCTTACCAACTTCATGTTGCTACTGATACATACAGTGACATGCAGCTACTGAGTTTTAATCTACTTTTAGTGCATTAATGACACGAGCTGGTGTAGAAAAGGAAAGATACAACAGAAAAAAATATATGCTTATTTATCACATGAATGATGATGATATTAACAATCACACCTAGCTGTCATAGTATTAACTGATGATATTCAACTCACTGAAGTACATCGTGATTGGCTGGGGTTCCATCATGAAGACTTCCTCCTCCCTGTCATCGACCTCTCCAGGGGCTAATCAGGGGCTTTTCCACGTCGAGGCAATGCTTCCAGCTCATTTTTGGAAATTGGAATAAATACAACATCGCTACTTCACCGACTCGAATACGATGTTCTCTGGGAGGAGCAAGTCACAGGGGAGACCGACTTGGCCCCAGCACTTTCACGATCTCACACAGTGTCAGAATTCAAATGTGGGAAATATTCCTTGTTCAATTATCAGAGTCGGGTGATGCATGCGTGTTTTACTGCAAGTTGGGACTACTTGTCATGGATATGGTGCTCATAGATGACAGCAGGAGCTCCTGAGTGTGATTGTTTTTGTTTGAATCCGACAGAGATAGACAGATACAGAGAAAGAAGGAGAGATAGGACATAGAGAGCCCCGTTGGCATTACTTCCCTTTAATCCTCTTTGCGCAACACCTGGCTGGCATACTAATGATGGAGAAATGACCTAGATTTCTGTCTTGGCACATTTACACCCACGGCACAGAACAATGAATGACTTGGATGGATTTTTCTTTTTTTGCTCTTTCCCGTCATTTGTTGAATCTGAGAATGAGGCCAAGCATGGACATTCGATCTCGATGACGGACACACCCGTGACACACTACAACGGTTGGTCTCAGATGTCTGAGCTTTCTCGCTGGCCCTGCGACGAACCCAATCGCTGCTTGGAGAAAGAGGCTGTCGAGGCTTGTCGACAAAAGTCACTCTGTCTTCCGATGATGCCCACTTCGTCGGGACAGTCTCCTCAGAACAAAAACACTTTTTAACTGAGAACACTTTTTGTACCGTTACTGTGTTTAGACACTTTATCTGCTCACGATAACAGAGCACAACACCACTGACAAGGTCTGATGTGTCCTTTGCTGCAGATGGGCAGGGTCACCCATGTGGGTGATTGGGCTCCTTACTCTTAACTTTGCGCAGACAGAAAGAGAACCCTGCATAATATGTTATATTCTGTATGGCAGCAGCTGAAACTACGTGATGTAAAACCCCTCGACATCTCCGGAGACATCCAATTTTCATATCTGTCTAACTGTATTATTGAAGAAACAGCTGCAGAAAAGTGTGTGTGTGTGTGTGTGTGTGTGTCTGGAAGGAGAAATTATTAAATTCGACTTTTACCATATGAAACTATAACTTTTTAAACACTTCTACCATTACAATCGAATTCGAGGCATAGTCCCACTGTACAAAACTGTAGAAACACTTTTTTCTCTTCCTGAAGAATCTTCTCCTCTCCCCTGATCCGTGCTCCCCTCGGTTTATCTCTCTTCATCTCCAATCTGCTCTCCTCCTCATTCCTCTTCATCCCTTGCCCTCGCCTCTCCCCGACTCCTGTTTCCCTCCTTACTCATCCGTAAACACGGAGGAATGTTATTTCCCCAGAAGGAAAATTCAATAAGGGCACAGAGGAACTGAGAGAGAAAATGCCGCTCCGCACCTGTTTCGGGGAGGAGGGGCAGCCATAACTGATCTGGTGGGATGCAGGAGGCAAAACCCCCTTAATCCCTGTGACATTTTAGCTCAGACTTCTCATCAGAGCCTGCAGGTTGCTGTGCTGCCCAGAAGAAAAAAAAGAAAAGAAGGAAGGTTAGAGGTCTGCAGGACGTTGAAGGAGAGGAAGGCGGAGGGGACGGAGACACGGGCAGAGATGGACCGAGAAAGACAAGCAGCTGTTGGATTAGTCACAGGAGGGAAAGTTTGGGAAGCTTGCGTGTCTTGAATCAGATGAATTGCTGATTAAAACTGTGGCAGCCTCGATGAAGAGGCCAGTTTCTCGTCTCTTTCTTGTCTGCAATCACATCTTATCTATTCAAAATGCAAACACCGTCGCGCCTCTGCGCTGATGCCCTCTGCATACTGAGTCCTCAGCGGTGCCTTTGCCCCTCGGCTGTGCTCGGCGGTATCACAACCTCAGTGCCCCGCCCTTTGACACCTGTCTCAGACAGCTGAGCGTTCACTCCTCCCCTGTGGGCAGCGTCTCTGCAAGACCCCATCAGGCTGCAGCTCCTCTACCTCCACCCAGCCCCCACCTTGAACACCCTCTCTCTGTCCATATCATTCCTCCGCACACCGACTCCCCCCTGGATTCAAACGCCGGGATCCCCCGGGGGGCATGGACCCTGGTGCCAAATGTTTTCTGCAGGCATGAAAGAGAGGGGGGGGGGGGGTAAGACAGAGAGAGAGAACATGAGATAAATTTTAAACTGCAGAAGACATGCAGCTGAATGTGAAAGTGGTTCGGATAGTGTAAAACCTTTCCTTTGGCCAATTTACGCCTCATCCTTCTGCTACGCGCCAATAAATGGAGCCGTGCAGCGTGTGAAACTTTCTGTCTACCTTTAATGCAAAGTTAAAACAGTGCAGGTCCCTCGCTGTGCGTTGGACGCCCGCCCGCCCTCGGATGAAACAGAAAATAACAAGAGGAAAATAGAGGCTGAAAATCAGGTTCACTGACTGAGCAGAAAACAGGGTTGTTTTTGCCTTCCCTTTGACAAAAACAAGTCAGACGATCAAACATAAAAAGGAATCAGGACCTCAAAAGGCACAATGATGTCCTGCAGCCAGGAGAGAGAACAAAAAAAGAAAGAAGAAAAAACACAAAACAGTGCATGAAACTATTTGATCAAATGCTTTGGATGACTTTCAAACCCAGTGTGTGTGTGCGTGTGCGTGATGTGTGTCTGATGTGTGTGTGATGAAATACCTTCAGTTTTCCCAGCAACCGCCCAACGAAGGTGAGTGCTGTGAAGGTTTTTTTTTTTTTTTTTTTAGGTTCAGTGCAAATGATGTTTGGCTGAGGTCATTCACTTAACCAATTCATTTCAATACGGCCCGTGGTGAATATACCTTAAGCATTTCATCTACGCTCACAATGTTTGCTCCGAAGATTACATTATTAATCCACGGAGGACAGGGGATTACGGATTGTTGTAGTCCGACACATTCAGAAGGCACAGCCTGGGACAAACTAAATTGAGGTCATACTCTTGTGGGGGCCAGGTTGCGAGTCCTTTGATCCCTTTATCTACATTCTCATAGCTTACCATGCAGCTCCAGCTGGATGATTGGACATGTATTAAAGTGGGGGATAAACCACATGTTGGATGCATTTTTGTCCAATGTGATATTAGAAGGTAAACCTGGGTGTGGTTTTTATAATCTGCGAAACTAATCCTAAAGTATAGTTTGGTGGATGGTGAGATGGAAAAAAAAGCATGTCAACTTATTTCTCTACATGTATTTTGCCCCATAACAGACAACCAACCTTGCTTTAACGACGAGGTTACTGAAGGCTCACTTGATGTAGTCATTGCTCTTCTGTCTTTGACCAGAGGGGGGCAGCCGAGCGCTCTTGCTGGCCGGCGAACACAGACAAGCACACATTAAACATTATGATTTTAGCCTCCAAATTAAAACAAATCTATGAAGTATCTAAATCATACTCTCTTACATATCAGACTGAAGTAAAAAATAATATACAATACATTACCTGTTGTTTTGGTGATTTCAGGATGGGGAAATTAATGTACCTGGGGAGAACATGACAAGAAATAAATAAATAAATAAATACTCATTTGAACTTTCTACTCCCAAAACTAATTACACAAAAGGATAATTCGTGTGCACAGTTAGTTCTTTTCAGCCTTGCTCACTCATTTATCCTGTGAGAGGGGGAGGATAATGGCCCATATTGCAGCAGTAGTTGTATTTTTGTTCAGAAAACGACTTATCATTGTTCATCGAATTGACAGCGGGGACTGAATGGAAGGGGGGAAGGGGTGGTGGAGGAGGAGGAAGAGGAGGAGGAGAGGGGGGCCTAACAAGTTCCCATAGGCTTGTGCGCTCGGCTATTGGACGGGCGGATCACCACTCGCTCGTCGTCCCGCCCCCTCGCAGCCCTTCGCGGGCTTGCCATTGGACGCCGCGTCCGCGCAGGTTAGGTTGCTCCTGCAGCGTCAAAGATGTTCAATTGATGGGCGTACCGCGCTGTGTGCAGCGAGAGGAGGATACTCTCTTTATGCGTGCTCCATTGTAGCTAAAAAAACCCAAAACATGTTCTCCCCCGGCTCCGTCGCAGCTCGCCGCCGAGACGCCTTCTTCTTCTTCTTCTGCTGGAGCTCAGCCGTCTGTTCCTCCTCCTCCTCCTTCTCCCTGCGCGCGGTGACGAGCGAGTTCGGACGATGCTATCGCGGCGTTTTAACCGGGAGAGAGAGCTCATGACAGAATAACAACACGGGGCAGCAGCAAACACGTTATCGGTGTCTGTAGATTCTGTTTTCATCCGGATTTGCTGGTCCTTTTTTTTGTCTGTTTGAGATCGTATCTCGGACACTCGGGCACTTCAGGGGGAGAATTGGATACAGGAAAACAAACAAAAAAAAAAACGATGCACCTGCCGTGAGCCTCGATCGAGCACATGGGAGCAATCATCCGCTCGGCGGACCCTTCCAGTTGTAAAGTCGCATCCGGGCATTTCTCTACCTAACAACCCCTCCGTCGCCATGGAGCCACCGCGGTTCTCCATCTACACCTTTCCAACGTCCGCCCGTCGCGGCGCGGCGTCGAACCTGGCAGCCGAGTGCGAGGAGGAGGAGCAGCAGCAGCAGCAGCAGGGGGAGGATGACAGCTGATCGCCCCTCCTTCCTTCTACCGGGGGAGAAAAAACCCAAAGCGCGCTCCATCCGAAAGAGCCACAGAGAGTGTCAGCTTCCAGCCGCGGGTCACAATAGACGCAGCTCCGTGTCACGTTTCTCCGACGGGACGGGAAGGCATCGTTTAAATTACACCCCACTCCGCGGGACGGGGTGACCGGAGCACCTCTCTCTCCCCCCCCCACACACACACCCACACGGAAACTTCCTTCGTCCTCTCACTCTTTGATGCTCTGTGATACGTTGTGAGGGATGATCCGCTCGATAACGAGCCGGGCTTGAGGATTTGCGCAGATTATCTTGCGCCAGACTGCTATTTTGTCCACCCGGGTGACACGCGCTTCTTAGCTGAACTTAACTGCGGCTTTCGATCCCTTTTGCCCGCCTGCCGGGGGAAGCCACGCCACCCGCGGAGGGTGGTGGTGGAGGAGGAGGTGGTGGTGGTGCTGGAGGAACCGCGGGGTTGCGTCCATGCGCAATGAGCGACACAGAGGCGCTGGGACTCGGATCTGAGGACGCGACGGGCTCCATCGTCCGGGGCAATGAGACTCGCTCAGTAAGTTGCTCGCTCCCCCGTGTTTCCGCGCAGGGCTGCCCTGGAATGCCATCGCTGTGACCGGAGGAGGAGGAGGAGGAGGAGGAGGAGGAGTGGTGGTGGGGGGGGGGGAGAGGTTGGTTGCCCTGTCGGCACAGCCAGAGAAAACACACACAAACAGCAGCAGCAGCAGCAGCAGCAGAGACAAACCTTGCGGGATCCGTTTGGACTCTCTCTCTCTCTCTCTCTCTCTCTCTCTCTCTCTCTCTCTCTCTCTCTCTCTCTATTTACCGGGTGAGGCCACCGGAGGATGTTCGAGCCAGGATGCTGCGCTTCCCCGTGAAGAAGATCCGGAAGCAGTTCAAGCTCCTGCTGCTGCTCGTGCTGCTCACCTCCGCCGTGTGGTTCACCTACCTGCACATCAACCAGGGCAAGACCATCAGACTCCACTTCAACTACGGCAAAGGTAGGTCCTGACACGGAGCCTCGTGGATTCACCTGTCCGGGGGGGGGGGGGGGGGGGGGGGGGGGGTCTTTAGTCTTGGAGCCTGATGGATGAGAACATAAAAGTCGTCTAAGACCATTTGAAAGGACATTTAATGTGTGAAAATACTGTGGTGACACCTCGGGAGACAAGTCACCAGAGCTCCTGCAGGAATATTGAGGTGACATCACGGGCGATTAATAATGCCATAAGGCCACGAACTCACCACATAAGTCATATAAGGGGGGGAAAGATTCTATAACTCACGCAGGAGGTCAGTGTAAATAAGGTTGTTATACAAATATTGTTAGTTGCAATTTATGACATAATCTGCCCCACGGACTTTCGCTTCTGAGTTGTATCGCTGGTGTGCGGAAGAGATACTCCACAAGAAGGAAGTCTCATGAATTAACAATCGTCTCCGGGCTAAGAAAAGACTGAGCGCCGTGGTCTTTTGGGGGTCGGGGGGGGGCAGCCAAGTTTCGAAAAAGCCAGGGCACGCCGCCTTCAACATTAATAATCAAAGGGCTTTTCAGGAAGGTGGCCTCAGAGGTCACAGGCTTGCCAGTCACCCTTGTGAAAAAAACATATTAGGGAGGGGGGGGGGCAGACAGACAGATATCCACCTGCAGCTGAGATGCTTGTTATTACCAAGGTTCTTTGATTGCGTTCGGCACGAGTGTCCGTTTGTATCGGACGATGATGCTAGATTCTAGTATTACACAGGAAAATCTATCAATGAAAAAACAAATGCTGATGAAAAAAGGTGTCTGGTGATTGTAGTGCACCATCACCTACCACACATCTAACATGGGCCGGTGGTGTACTCTGTCCGTTGCAGCTGTCTGTGTAAAGTGATACCCAGCAGTGAATATGATGTCCTTGAAGCGTATACGCCACACACATACATACACACACACACACACACACAAACACACACACACACATGCGCACACACACACAGGCACACACACACACACACACACACACACACACACACACACACACACACACACACACACACACACAGGCACACGCACACACGCACACAGGGATCATTTTATTGTCTCTGATCTTAGCCGTGAGGGGTCTTTTTTTTCCTTCCAGCAACTGACTACTGGAGTCAGTTTTCTGATGATGAGGGGCTTTAATAACACGGCGGGGCCTCGAAGGTGGTCACTTCCGGGGCTTGTTGCATTCAGCAACTGCAGCTAAGTGAGTTGTGGGTTCGTGTTGAGGGAGGGTATTCTACGTTGATGAAGCAACATCTCTTGCTTTATTTTGTTTCAAGAAAAGTGGAACATCATAAGCAGAAGTCATTGCAGGGGCTGCGGTGGGCTACGTTGCACAGGCCGGTTCATGTTACATTATCCATTCCCACGTGTGCAAACACTGAAGGTGATGTAATGAGCAGGTGACTCCATACAATGGCGCCGTGCCTTCTTCAGCCCTGCTGATTTTGCAGCCCCGCTGATTTTGTGCAACTTGCCCGAGAGCTCGACAGGTCGCCTTTCGTTCATCACAGAGATATTTTGTCTGATATTACCGCGTTCATCAATTTTAAGGATGCAGCGTTGTGGTCCGCCTTTTGTGACTCGTCGTCGGCTGCAGCGGCCGTCTGGTTGAGGAGGGAAGCTGTTGCCATGTGCTGTGCGTCTAATTGACTGTCTTCCATTTGGCAGGCATCTGAGCAGGTCAACTCACTTAACCTCTTTTGAATAACATGTCCCCTCTCGCGCCGAGCAGTTTCTAAGTGAGATGTAGCCATTACTGGAATATGGGGCTCTATGAAGTGTGTAAATATTCATACCAAACTGGTATAGTGTTTCTCTCTCCACACATGGAGCCGTCATTGGTTCTCAGTGCCGAGGTGCACGGGGGCAGGTAGCCATTTGATTTTTGTCCCTCCTTTTATTTGCCTATGAAATGACAATTTGTCAAACTTCCATTCCGCTTATCCCCATTTTGGAGGACATGAGACCTAAGCCAAGTTCCTTCTCCTTCAGCGAGCACACGCTACTCGTACTTCATCCGCTAATGTCTCGCTGGCATGCGTCCAGCCGACTTATGAGAAATATAAACATCTTGGCATAAAGTGCCCCATTGAGGCCGCGTCCATTTAATTGTGAAAAACGATTTGGGGGAGCGCGTCGGAGACGGTTGGCGGGCGGTGGTGTTTCAAACTGAGTTCTATACTCACCTCCGTGTGCTCCCGTGTTGATCGTTGCTGTCGCCATGATGCGGCAGCGGAGACGTGGAGACGTGGGGAATAGCCTTCTCAGTGGAGCCCTACATGGCAAACGAACGCGCTCTTGAACGTGTTCAATGCTTCTCACCGTTTGTATCTCAACAAATGCGCTCAACACATTTACTCCCTCCATAAATATCTTTTTCAATATCTTTTTGAATTATTTGAAACCCTGTTTATGTAAGTTTGCAGTGGCTTTCTCCTCTTATTTGGGCTTTTTTTTTGTGTGTGTGCATTAAATCCACCAACTGCTGTTGCCGCCTTTCGCAGCAATGTGTTTGGAAGTCCTCAGTGTCGGCCTGGTAGAGCGACAAAAAGACACACAAATATGGGAACGTGGTCATGACTGCATTGGTTGTGGAAATTGGAAAAATCACACCGTGGAGTCAGTGTGTGAAAGAAACACACTCTTTGCCAGCTGTTATTTGCCTTGACCCAGCTTCAAAGAGGAATGCTTGTGTTTTTACCTTGCTGGTAATTCTTTATGTTCTTTCTCTCTTCCGGCCATGACATTGCATGACTCGCATGAAGTCACATCGTAGCCATCAATACAGCACTTTGATTTTGTATGCAACGAATCGATGGCACGGAGGTGTCATGGGGTCAATTTGATTCAGCGGCTGTCAGAGTATCGCTCAGAGTTTTCGCCACACAGCCGTACTGAAGCGAGCCATCGTTTTCTGCCCCTAAATTATTCAGCACAGGATGGAGCTGCCGTGATTGAGCGGTGATTCAGTTCACTCACCCCTTCTTTGTGATTTTTGTAGAAAGTAGAAAAGGGAGAGACAGGAGGGGAGCGGAACTAATCTCAGGATGATGATGACCGTGCACATGATCATTATTTTTGAGAAGTGAGGAATATCAAAAAATTTCAAGTACAGACTGCAGATTTTTAACAAAACCAAAAGTTGAACTTACTTCCTATCCTGAAAAAGCAAATGGCCTCAGAGAGGAAACTTATTTTCCTCACACAGCTCATATCTGTCATTTATAAATATGTGTTTTATTTATGAATAGGCCAGTCAGAGAAATATTATCACAGAACTATGAGCAATAGAGCGACATTACTTTTTTTGATCGTCCCGTGTTTTTCCTGGGGCAATTAATTCACATCTTCTTTAAAGCCAAGGTAGGTGTTGTTACTGGGATGTTGGGGGAAGCCAAAGAGGTATGATTTAATAGTTTCAGATTGCACACTGGCCAGACTGGCCTTATTTAATCAGAATTTCAATGAGGAAGTGTGTTGGCAGGCAGCGCTGCGGTGCATATTTGATGAGTGCCACATTTATGCGGCCACCCAGTTGTACAACAGCCCCCCTGTTTTCCAGCATCAACAGGTCCACTGAGGAGGAGGAGGAGGAGGAGGCTGGCTGCGGCATACAGGCCCCTATTGATCAACTATGATTACACATGTGCAAGCACACACACACACACACACACACACACACACACACACCACACACATGCATACAACCAGCCATCCCCACACAAACACACAAATACAGCACGTTACCTATATCTTTGTAAAATGGTGCACAATTTCACACATGCGCTTCATTTCATCAGGGAGGACGGGGACGTCTCAGGGGTCCTCCACAGAGCGGCTGCTTGGTTGCCTACAGAGAAAACCCAAGGGGGTGGGGGCGCGTGGTGGTGGACTGGTGGGAAATTTTTGACGAGTTTATTTTGTCAAGAACAAGGTTTTGAGGAAGCTTGGATGTGTTAAATAACCACTCGAAGGCTGACATCGCATGCAGTCTCAATTTGTATTAAGGTAACTCTGACTTAAAGAACCCCCCCCCACACACACACACACACACACACACACACACACACACACACACACACACACACACACTCACACTCACACTCACACTCACACTCACACTCACACTCACACACATTCACAGTCACACTCCTGGGTATTCTATCCAGCAGTTGCAGTTCAGTATCAAATCCGACTGGAGGATTTGGCTTGTTGTTGTATCTTAGCAGCAACACCCTCCGGCTGCCTTGCTGTCATGGTTACCATGCCCTCTGATGTCACTTTCCCTAATTTTAGCTCTTGTGGTTCTCACGGTCGGTCAGCTTTACCTCGCCCAGAACCACTCTGGAAGCAAAATTGTAACAGACACCACCTTAGAGTGTGTGTGTGTGTGTGTGTGTGTGTGTGTGTGTGTGTGTGTGTGTGTGTGTGTGTGTGTGTGTGTGTGTGTGTGTGTGTGTGTGTGTGTGTGTGTGTGTGTGTGTGTGTGTGTGTGTGTGTGTGTGTGTGTGTGTGTGTGTGTGTGTGTGTGTGTGTGTGTGCGCTCATAGACTGCACCTTTCACGTTATCACTTATTCATGCGACGATTAATCTCGTCCGCTACCTTTTTCCGATTTGTGAATAATGCAGCTGTTCTGTGCCCACGTGCACCGTCTTTAATTTGTCATTGCGAGAGCCAAGAACAGAACAAAGAGTGAAACAAACAGAACAACCGGCATGCTTAGTAGAAAGCAATTTTCTGAGACAGTTGTGCTGTATGTCTTTTGGTGTGCTTCTGACGGAGCTGAATTTAGCTGCTTTTGTAGGAGCGCCGAGTCCCAGCGTAGGTGCAGTCTGCACGTCTGCATCAACAAAGTGGTGTGGGCAAGGTAAACCATGGGACGCACGAACCCAGCTGGGTGGTGCTACTTGTAAAGATTGCTTCCGTTTAGGAGAAGCATGGGCCTCTTTGTGGAAGAGCAGTGTTTATCAGAAGTTCCAAAAGGAGTGGTGGTATTTATTTTTCTTTTGGACCGTTTCTGTTCGGCTGGCTTCACAGAAGTATTTCCGATGCTGTACTTGTCAGCGTGTAGTTCCATCTTCAGACGGAAGATGCCGATCCAACCGAAACCCGGATGATTGAAAAATGGCTTTGCTAAATATAACGGTTCCCATTCATTTCATTTGAACCGACACAGTATTCCGTTTAAAGGGGCGGCGTCGTAAAAGCACACATGAGGCTGTCAGTCCCCACGCGGGAGCCAGGGTTGGGACATATCACAGGCTCAACCATGAATCTGCGCCGCAGCTTATCTGGCCAACCCAGTAAATCTCTCCCTCTGGGTAAGGCCATCGTGAGGTTGAACAATGTCCCCATAATAACTCACGCCACATCCTCAATATGTCCAAGATGCTGCCTGGTGGAGGTGGAGACAACAGAGGGATGAAATAATGTGCACATGCATTTGCTTCCATTTCATTATACTTATGTTTTCACTCATTCTCAGGCTCGTGTACCTTTTGTGAGGATAGGTACCTGTTATCTCTCACTCAGCAGCACTCTACTTCTCCTGCTAGGGCAATTTTGCATTTTCTGTTTGTATCAGACTTCAGATATTTCACACTCCAGGATGAGTTAAATTTAAATTTAAATTACCCACAGTGCATTTCATGGGCGCCCAAGTGCTGTTGCCGAAGATGAGCAGATGGTGATACGGGACCGAGAGACAAAGGGAGGTTAGGTTGGAAGGTGAGGGGAAGCGCTGGAGGGAAAAAAAAAACACGGATCCAGAGTGTGTTAACCTTCGGGGTTAATGAAATTTATGTTGGCCTGCCTAACAAGCCACCATCACGGTACCAGCTCGGCCCCATGCAGATGAGAGCTCTGGCCCACCGCCACGGCTTTGCCGCAGGAGATGTGTGTGTGTGTGTGTGTGTGTGTGTGTGTGTGTGTGTGTGTGTGTGTGTGTGTGTGTGTGTGTGTGTGTGTGTGTGTGTGTGTGTGTGTGTGTGTGTGTGTGTGTGTGTGTGTGTGTGTGTGTGTGTGTGTGTGTGTGTGTGTGTGTGTGTGTGTTTGCGCGAGAGAGCAAGGGAGTGAAGTGAGATTTAGTGTAAAAGACAGGGGGAAACGTGTACGTGTGCGATGTAGCTTGTTTTCCGCGAGTCGTGTTATTGCATGTGTCTGCGAGTGTGCACCTCCGCGATCTTGCTGCCGTCTGCACTTTAGCCCCCAGTGTTTAGCCGAGCAGAAGAGGAAGCAGCTGAATGATGGCACTGTCCGCCCCGCTGGCATGCTCGCTGCGAGTGGGGAATGAGCATTTGGGAGGGAGGGAGGGAGGGACGGGGCAGAAGAAGGACACCCTTCTCACGCAACAGGTGGGACATGCAGCAGGGTGCATCGCAAGAGGATGTGGCTGTGTGACTCATAATAAACCCAGCCCCTCACAGTGTGATGTGTTTACGTACGGAATCGAGGTTCCTTCCATGGATGCGTATACAAACACAGTTGAAAATCATTCAGGTGTAGCCGGCGTATACAACAGGGGTGTCTAATAATGCAGCCGTCACACTGTTAAACAATGCCATCAAGATTTAATTAGCAAACAATTTCCTCAGGAGAGACTCATAAAAACCCCCCACACAATTTGGACAATTTACCAGGACGCTGCTGGGAGATGGAGAGGAAGGGGGAGTGAGACTCGGAGAGCAGAGTGAGTCGATTTCTAACAAATGAAGAAACGGTCAAGAGAGTGGGTGGAGAAAAATGAAGGGTGGGGTGGGGGGGGGGGGGGGAGCCAGGAAGACAGATGACAGGTGGGAGTTTCGTCTGTAGACGATCGTGATCCTTGTCATGATGGGATTTGTCAGTTTCCTAGTGCTCGGTTCTGCTCTTTACGCTGCGGAAGGATTCGCTTTCATGGGGTTTTCGCACAGCGCCGGGCCGTACCTGCCCCTGGTGTTGCCTTACTGTAAGCGATCCAGTGCTTGCAGGGTTTCAATCAATCCTCAAAGAGTGCGCCTGTGCGCTCCCTGCTGCTCAGAATGAGCTTTCTGTAGTGGCGATTAATGGAAAAGGTCACCTCTCCTCCAGGCCGCGCTGGCTCACAACAAAGGGCGGAGGGGGCGATCACAGGAGGGGGACCGACGAACCTCGCGGACAGAAGAGGGAAGAACTTTTGGAAAACGCGGATGTTGGTTTGCATTGCAATAAGTTTGGAGGATTTCCTTTTTTCACTGCTCTGATGGGAAGTCAAGTGTAAGATAGTAGAAAGCACAGAAAAGAGTAACTTGACTGCAACTTGCCAGTCCCTGTGTGCATCTCTCCTGTAGTTCTCACTCGTATTCCCTTTCACCATTGTTTACTGTTGAAATCACTACGACGCGCTCTCCCACCGTTCATCACTCACTTATTATTTACATAATCAGAATCGGGAGGTTGGATTCATCTCCATTCAGCTTTTTGGGGTAAAGTCGAGCAAAGAGAGGGAGAGGTTAAGGTTTTCTTAACTTTGACATTTAAAGGTAGACTAAGCAATCTAAATCCAATACACTTGCTGTGATCTCTTCCTGTGTGTGCTGAAAACCAATCTAGTGTTTGTGGCACATAGACTTAGCTCTGTAAAATGCTCGGACTGAGCCGCACGACGCTTTTCCAGCTTTCTGCACAGGAAGGGGAAAGAAGAAATCAAGAGATGCCAGGGAGGGTAAAGTCGGGCGCTGTGCTAATGGATAGTGCCAGTTTAAGGATTACCAGGTGACGGAAAAGAAGCCGTCTTACCTTTCCTTCACCGCCAGGCCCCGTGTGGAGTTTTGAATGGGATCAAACGGGACAGTAGACGAGAGACTGGCTGCGACGCTGAGGCGTAGAGACCCGGGAAGGAACGTCTATCGGCGGTGGTGTGATGGAGGTTAAATACTGTGCAACATATCTGCGTTGTCGAGAAGTAGGGATGGCAAACGGCCAAAGAAGAGAAGAACAAAAGTTGAAGAAGCGGTGTTATGATCAGGCAGCGTTAAAGAGTTGTGCACTCGGTCTTCAAATGTAGCCTCCGAATTTGGACTGGATTTGGACACAGCTATTGTGTCTGCCATTGTGTTGTTGTCTTGGCAACTTCATGGTCCATGATTTTGGGTGGGGGCGGAGCACTGAAGGGAAAGGTGTATTTGTTTTGCTGTTGAGTTCCAATACTATTTTCTCCAGAATCACTTACTCCACCTTTTTGTGATGCTTTTTTTCTCGAACACGTCTGGTTGCCAGTTCAGATAAAACCAAATCCTGTGCTCTATATCTGAAAATGTATCTTAAAGGAATGAGACCACCTAGAATAGGAAAACGCTGGTGATGAGGTTCCCCACTGCTCCTCAGCGGGTCGGACGCAGCTCACCTGCTGACAGCCTCCAATTGAGAAAATCTCAGAGCTTTTCGGGGATTTTTGCTTAGCTGAGCTGAATGCTATATGTTTCCCCTTTTTACTTATTTTCTGTTATCATTGCAGCGTCTTTTTTTTCTTCTGTCTTTTCATCTTTCATTGCCTCTGGCTCTATTTCACCTGCCATCCAAGTTGTCTTTTTACATCTGTCTGTCACCATCCTTTATGTAATCTTTCTGCGTGCAGCGTAGGCGTGTCGGGGGGATGGGGGGGGTGTAAGAACAGAATAAGGACAAGGGTTACGCTCTGTCATCCTTTTGTTTTTGAGTCTCAAAGGCCTGTTCTCCAGCGTGATTACTGTGTGGCTGCCTTCTGAAGGAGCGTGGCGGTGCTCTCTGAGGACTGTCAAACACTTTTTCTATTGGAGCCAGTCACAAGGAAAGATATTCAAGGAGAGAAGGAAAGTTTCATGTTTACTCCGGAGCTATGTTTGTGTTTGGATAACTGTGCATACTTGCTTTGAGCCCCGCCAGTGTGCACTGAATTTGAAATTATTCATTAATTTAACTGGCTGTGATTTAGTATTCACTGTACCGTACTCACATTGTTTGTTTATCCCTCTAGTGTGAGTCTCGATCACACCAGTACAGTTGATAGAAAATGTTTTGTCACTTTTACTGACAACATTTCGTTTTTAATAGTTTTTTTTTTTTTTTTATACATGGCAACCGCTGTGGGGAATAGTTGCAGGCAACAAGAAGGTTATGAAGCAGGCTGTCAAGAATCTTCTGACTATTTTCAAGTGAACAAAAATGGTGATTGGAGGTACTTCTAACGAAAAATGTGCTCTCTCCAAATCTCAAAGTTTCCCCCTGTGTCTTTGTTGATATTTTAAAACTTGACAGTTAAAATATTCAAAAATGATGTACCTCTCTACATTGGCCGTATATCGTGGAAAGGCCATTTTCGGGTTCAACCTCTGCCTATTACATGACTGGGTTCGGGCCAGCGCTCATCAAATCACCAACGAGAGAATCGCTCTTAAATATCAGCCGCCATTGGCTTTGTTTTCAGTACAGTAAATCACAGTGTTCTCTATCTAGCATGATGATGGCTGCTGCAGCCAAAGGCAATAAATTCCTCCTCTCCTGAGCAAGGCAAAAGTGACTCTGTCCCCCTGAGATCCAACTTGATGGGGACTAAAGCTGATGTTGCCTTTTTTTCCACGAAGAGTGTGAAATCCTTAAAGTAGTTTAACCCTCTGAACCCTAAGCCATTTTTGACTACTTTTGGTCCGCCGCGTCGCCTCGTGTAATAATGCTTGTCAAATCTCAACCCTGTAATGTACAGTCAAGTTATATACATCCTTTTCTTCAGGACAACCTAGGCTATCACAGTATGTATGCTTCAGTGACATCACATGAATGTATAAATAGTTCTATGACCATAAAGATAAAAGAAAAAAAACTAAACGGAAATTGAATCTCACAGACATTCATTATAATGACACATCAAACAACAATGATGCTGTTCTTTGAAGCCTAGGCTATAAGGGAAACCAATTCAAAACATTCTTACTAATGCAAATCAAAAGTTACGTACATTTTTCTACAAATAAGTCCTTTGATTTTTCAAAAAGTCACTTGTGTCATTCTGCAAAGCAGTTCCTGTCTGCTGTGACACAGAGGAGTGTCAGTGGTAGGAGTAAACAGGAGGAGGGAGAGGTCCTGTTTTCAGTGTAAAATCTTTGTTTTTTTTCTCCGACCAGTCGACAACACAGCGTCTGATTGGTACAAGTCTGTAACAAAGCCTCTGATTGGTCAAGTGGATCTAAAATGGACGGCTTTGTATGCGCAGCGGTATTGTGGTCATGCTAGACTGAACGGGCATCTTATTCCAGTTGTTTTTCATCGAGAGATTGTCATTCAAATGTCTTTGGTGTTGCCACCCTCTGTGTGGCAAGTTGACTCTCCTGTTGATAGCCCTCACTCAGCCCGGCCTCAGTTAGCAGCTCAGAAACTGTTGTCTTCCACGTGGGACGTTTTTTTGTTCTTTTTGTTCCACCTTTCTCCCGATAACATTTAAGCTGGAGCTGAGTTTTGCACTCAGCTCAGTTTATAGGCTATTTCCCCCGGATTCTGACATTTTGTCAGAGACCCCTGTGTTTTTGCTGAAAGTGCACCCGGTGACATTTTGGCCAGCGTTATTAAACCATCTCTGAAATGTGTGAAAGCATATTTAGACCGAGGGGGCTTGGATCAGGCGCTCCTACTCTCTCTGCATCACGTGGCCGTCTGAGACAACATTCTTAAAAGCATCCATGACAGAAATGCCACACTTCCTCCAAACCTCCCCCTCAAAACACGTATGTCCCAATTTCCTCCGTTTGGTTGCCTATATCTCTCTTTCTTGCCTCTCATCCACCTCTTTTCCTCCGTGAAGTGACACATCTATGGACTTTTACGTAAACAAATGAAATATTGGCTAAATGCAAACCTTTCACCTGGCTGCACTTGACACAGAGGTTCACTTTCCTTAGCATAGCAAGAAGATTCAACTTTATTATCTCTCTTTCTGCCCTGCTGGTGGAAATGACGGCACAGTCCAACATTGTGGCCCGGCACCAGACACCCATAACATCGAGATTCCGGACATTATGTATTATTGATTATGGACAGGGGACCCTTATATAGCACTACTCTTTCTGTGATTGGACAAGCATACAGCAGAAAATTCATAAATTTTAATTTTAAAGAGGAGATGAGAGGAGAAAATGCAACGACCACCTTCCTAATTCAAATATATATATATGTATTTTTTTTTTAAATGAAAGTCTTTCTTTCCATCTCAATAATCGCTTGGTTGACTTCAGGCCAATCATCTACTGAAGGTGGGTCAATCTGTAACCTTTAAGGAATGATTGCTGTTTTTCTTCGCCGCAGTCACTGCTGTTGTTCCCCTCTGGCAGATCTGCCAAATAAAGTGACATTCGGCACGTCGATGAAAACCGCTTGTCCAAGAATACGCCGCAAGATTCTCCAAAATACCGTACCAGAATAGTTTTATCGATATCAGATACAATTATAAACTGAGAGTATTTGCTCCTTGCAGCAGCAGCGGAGAGCAGATGATAATAATAATGAGATAATCTGCAAACTTTGTCTGATGTCTACACACACACCTTCACGTGCACCGCTAGAGTCGGACATTTGAGATTTATTTTTCTTGTGTGGAAATCTCTGAGCCTCGGACTCCTTAATTTTTCCAGTTGAATCCTCATGTTGGCAGGATGTATAGTGTTTGGAAACTTATCTGCTTCTCCTTGAGAATTGTCTCTATATCTTTGTACCCTCTTGAGTGCATCGTTCACTTTGGTAGGAGAGTCGTGTGCAAATGAGACCATGTTTCACCTCGCAGACGATTTTCTTTGTCCAGGCTGTTTTGTGTTTGATGTCATATCTTTTTGAAAATAAACTAGAATGGATGTTGAAACGGTTTCATCTTGAGGTTTTTACGGCCAATTGTCCAGTGGGTTTGTTGGATCTGCAGCTCAGCATTCTGATGAACGAGTGTCATCTTTGAACTTTCCTTCTTTACCTTCCCCAGATGTGGATGTTATTGTGATGCGATCTCCATTCTAGGCCGGTTACTTTGGCTTGTGGGAGTTTCTGTTGTCCCTCTGCTCATTTTGTTTTTCCCTGGCACACTCTTGCTTCTAACACCACTCATTCTTGGGGCACTTTGTAGTGTCTTGTAAGAGCTTTTACATTAAATTGATGGTTTCGATCTACGCTGCCATCTTCCAAACACTCTTTGGAAGTCGGGAAATGAGATGTTTTTGTATTTCTAAAGAGGGTAGGAGAATTGGCAATGAGCTGATGGGTGTAATATTTGGTCTTGCACTTACTGACCATTTCATTGATTTCAAGAACACAGAGAAAACAGCCAAGGCCCCCTAATTATTGAGTGCCGAAGAATAAAGTGAGATTTCTAATGCCCTGCATTTAAGGTGGATTTGACATGTTGGATAGATGTTGTTGTTTTTTATACATATACAGCATGTGTACACATTTAAACTAATATGTATATAGAAATAAAACTAACTAGAGATATGGTTTCCATAATTTATACCAGGCCATATGGGATTTTGTTCGTGGGATGAGTTGGCACTGCTCATATTGACCTGAAGTTCAAGTTTTATTGTGTTGTCCATGAAAAATAATGCAGTGGGCTCTGCAAAACAAAGGGCTTGTTTCCTGGCTCCCTTCTGTTGAAAACATAAAATATACACTTAATAAATGAAGTGCAGCATTACAGTGCACGCACATTTAAAGGGAGAGTAAAATCTACATGATAAAAAAAATTGCTGCATGGAAAAAGAGCAGTAAAAAGAACGTTGACAAAGCATCAAGACATTATAAAACTGACATTACAAAGGTTTAGATAAAACGCATGTTATGGTTTTATCTGAAAAACACCTTCTTTGTGAAGTCATGCTAGACCTTGCAACTGGATATATGATTAAAGTTTCATCATAAACATGTTTTTGGACACCTGATTAATCTTTTGGAGTCTTTTTTTATTGAACTTTTGCAATGTATATTCAGTTAGTTGTTAAAATACGATCAGCATCACAGCTCAGGTTGGAAATAGAAGTTCAGGAGAACCTATACTTAGATAAAAGGCCGTGTTCCAAGAAGGAGAGAAAAAGGACTTTTACTGAACACATTGAGGAGTATTTCAGTTTTTCAAGCTTGAGATTTGCCATAACACTTTCCCCCTCCATTTACTGTGTAGTGGTGGTTTGGCTGATTTCCAGTGAATCGGCACTAACCATTGTGCCAATAATGACAGAAAGGCTAAGGCATCACACTTGACATCTGTTAAGTGCAAACACTCCAAATAATCAGAATCCCCTCCAGATACGGTTTCCTAAATCCATTGCGATGGATTTGTTCAGGATGAAAGATGAAATGCTTTTGTGCAGTTCTTTGAAAAAAAATGACATGGAAAACAGCTATTGTTTAAAAGAAAAACAAAGATGTGCATCTCAGGAGACCGTTGCCCTTTCTATGTACAATGTGACCACTTGTCATCTGATTGGGTTCCAGTAGCCAGTAGTTTCCTCCCTCACCCTCATTCCTCTCGCATAATCAATTTCTCTGACAGTGAACATTTTTCAGATATCAGTCTTTCTGCGCTCGTCGTCTGTGACAGACATTCTTGGCTGTTTGACAGATTTTTCCTTTTTTTCTTTTTCCTGCAGTGAAGGGGGGAAGTGCTAACTCATTGTCACTGGTCGTGAATTGAAATCCTCTGTGGCAGCACAACATGTTACAGCAGCCTTCAGAAACTCCTGCAGGTTAATCATGGGCTAACAAATACCTTGAAGACGAACCCCCGAAAACACCCACAATGCAACACTAGTTCATTTTACTCCTCAGTCCTCATTGAAGAACAATATCTGCTGTAATAATGAACATGCAATTGCGTTTTCCTGAAATGTAAGACACCGTTTTTAACGTTTAAACTTGCAGCGTCTGTCTTTTTGCCCCATAGCTGCGGTGCCATCACACTGTCGGCAGTAGATGTTGCCTCAATGCAGTCGCCGTCACATCCCCGCCAGTCGCGCGAACAATCCCGCTCAAAACACCACATGTTCTGGCAGCTGCGGCACACTAGTGTGTGCCAGATTTACCATCTCTCTCTCCCGTTGCTCCCTTTCCTCGCTTCCTCCCTCCTTTCCTCTTACCTGTGCATCTGATCTGATTGGCTCGGATGGTCGTGCGGTGCGGCGCAAGCCACTCTGTTTCCTGCTAACAGACCGGCCAAATTTGAAAAGAGTTGGATTTTGAGTGGCTTATTCTACCTTTTAATGATTGCTGGTGCTCTGAATAATTAAAAACAACAGAAATGTCCTTGCTGTTAAGTCCTAAATTCCGCCCTCACAGAATGGAGTCATCGCGGACTGAAACTGATTCCGTTTATTACCCCGATCGGATTGAGACACGGCCATTCATTGTGCAGGCGAACGCCTCACTGAGCCGGGTTAAGTTAATTATTATCATTTTTTAAGCCAGAGGTGTGTACGGGGGGTTAGTTTTTTCTACTTGAACGAACGGCACAGCACGGACTGTCGATGCCGTCTGTCTCTGCTCTCATTGTGTTTCCATCAGCCTGTGAACGGTCTCTTGTTGGTAGTGTTGAACCAAGTGCTTTGTTGTGCTGCACTGATATGACAAAGAAAGGAAAGCGCGGTTGAGAAGCATTGTATGTTGCGATACGACTGAAGGTAAGAAGCAGGACATGAAACTCAGATTAAATGTAAACCCTTATCTTTTTGACCCCCGCTACTGTTTTATGCCAATGTTGGATTTCATTATTGAAACAGTTGGCAAAATCCAGACTGTACCAGGCTAGCAGGATTTTTATTATCAAACTATGATAAATGCAAAATGTTGGAATGGTGTTGCGCTGAAAAAACACCCTGTACCTTTTTTTGTCATAGATACTGTAGATCATAAATGACCTCCCTGAACACATTGACTTAATAATTTCTTGGTGCAGTCACGTGTGACAGAATTTTCCGTTCGTGCAGAATCTCCGTGGCCTGGCCGGCGCCACGACTCTTCTCAGTGTTCCATATTTGCAAGACAAACGCGTCTTATTATTGTGGTTCAACTGCAACACGGTCCACCCTGGTTAAGATCAGTTGACGGTAGTTGTGATGAAAATCACGATTTCGAAAGTGTTGTTTTGTTTTTTTCGAGTCCAGTGAGCCGAACGGTGAAGTCGGCGCGCCTCTTTCTGTTTACCACAGTGTCGGCGCTGTGCTTGATTAGTCGACTAAGCGATGAAATGTTGCTTATCTCGCTACTCTGCGCCAGATATTCTCCTTGGTGGAACTGATTATTAATTAAAAGCCGGAGTGCGGTTTGGCCTTTTTTCATTTCAGTGTGCCGAGAAAGGCAGCTCTGTCTCTGTCACACCCACCACCTCCACCTCTCACTGTCCGTGCCACAGTTAGAATAGTGTCTGTGTGTGATGTGTCCGTAGAAGGTTGCACCTGTATTCTGCCACGAGCTGCTTGCACCTCTGTGTTGGATATATTCCTGCTGGTACTCGCACTCGCACGCCCTCTGTTCCGTGCGTTCCACTCACCCAAGCGCTCTCCGCTCATTCATATTCTACAAGGGTTTCCTGTTTTGCTGGCTGGATGCTACTCCTTCCGGGGCTGTGGGAGTCCGCACCTATGGGGTATATGTGCAGTACATGCACACACAGGCACACACATATTTGTGGGCTGAATTTGCTCGCGTGCCTCATACTTAAGCTGCAGAGAACACGACGCTGGAAGCATTCACATTTGCCCCCCACCCCCGAGTTCCAGCTGCAGGGAAAATAGGTGTAGGAGCTATGAAGGAAGAAATGTCGAAAGGAGAATACCATCAGTGTGTTATGCCACATCAAACATGGGGCTTTATTGCTTTTCACTTTGTTATCTATGTTGTGCCATACTTGCTGTGTGAAAACCAGAATCCTGCTGATGTGTT
Source organism: Scophthalmus maximus (assembly GCF_022379125.1). Taxonomy (NCBI): domain Eukaryota; kingdom Metazoa; phylum Chordata; class Actinopteri; order Pleuronectiformes; family Scophthalmidae; genus Scophthalmus; species Scophthalmus maximus. The sequence goes on along the minus strand of NC_061521.1, from coordinate 19,597,723 downwards.
GGACACAGTTTGCTGAAATCAGGTGGGGTGTCACACTGTGTTCGTTTCTATAGGCTTTGTGTGTGTGTGTGTGTGTGTGTGTGTGTGTGTGTGTGTGTGTGTGTGTGTGTGTGTGTGTGTGTGTGTGTGTGTGTGTGTGTGTGTGTGTGTGTGTGTGTGTGTGTGTGTGTGTGTGTGTGTGTGTGTGTGTGTGTGTGTGTGTGTGTGTGTGTGTGTCTCTCGCTGCTATTATATCCTGCAAATGACAGTGAAACAACCTGAGGCCAATATCAGCTTTCCTCTGCTACATTTTCCTGTCAGCAGGTCGACTCACACGGCTCCATGTGAGTCAGCGGAGTTTGACACCGCATCCCCGTGGACGGACACACTCACAGTTACACACTCGCGCGAGGAAAGACTGTACTCTCACGCCCACACACAACGGTAGCAGCTCCAGAAGATAAATGAAGTGGACATCACTTCAAAAGTCGGGGCTGAAAAATTGGCCATTATCGCTTCACTCCCTGTCTACCGTCCGACAAACTCTATGTGGTGGTGGTTTTCACTTGACTGAGCGTCTCAGACAGTCTCGTCTCGCGACCTCTCGTCCTCTCGGCTCAGACGAGCCAGCGACCTGCAGAAACTTTGGCACTTTATTCAGGTCAAGGCAGAACAGAGATTTAAATGTGCCAATCCATAATATTAAACAAGGGGTAGAGCCGATGCCAAAAAACTAAATAATTGCAGGGATCTTCCTGAAGGATTCGCAACTGCTATAGAATTGACATGCGTTTTGTATGTTGCTGAAGTGGTACACAAGTTAGGTAACTAGAACGACGTGAAGATTTTTATGACCTGAAACGATCAAAGGTCGAGTACCTTTCACGAAGAAGACCAGTAAATGATTGTCGGGCACCTGAAGTGTTCATGCGAAATTCCAAGGTAGACGGAAAACATACACGGCCGAGTTAACACACAAACTCTGTTCCTCCATGTAGACAAACTTGATGCCTGTCTTCCCCCCCCCCCCCGAGCAGTACGGGACAAAGAACAGCAGAGAGGCAGAGAGACCCCCCGCTGCTCTGTTTGAGGAACTGTGTCTCGCAGAATACAGAGTAGGGGAGTCAGTCGACGTTTACTTAGTCCAACTTGTAAACTGGCAAACTTCACTCGTTAAAGAAACGTTCGTGAGGTCCGCGGCACGGCAGGAGTCATGCGCTGGTGTTTTCCATCGGGGCTGCCTCGCATTCCGTTACCTCAGGTAGTCAATGCCCTCGTTTCCCACCTCAAATCTCTTTCAGCAGCCTGTGGAGAACAGGATTGTGCAAAAGTGTAGTGTATCGTTGATGGGCAGCGAAAACATCGTCAGCACAAGGAGACTGAGTGTGTTTTATAGCCGATTAAAGCTTGGACTTAGATCCGCCCGTGACTGATTAACAACCAGAGATAAGAGCCTATTTAACCTGCCCCTCTCTGCCCGGATGGCGAACAGCTCTGGGAAGGCCGGAGTGGACGGAGTGGTTGAACACAAAGACTTTGGAGTGACAGTGACTGCTCAGCCTCGATGTAATATTTCACCTCAAGAGAATGCGAAGCAATAATCTGGATCTCAGCCCAAGTTGTCTGACAAACTGTCCCGCACCCTGGGGAATATCCACTTATCCGTTTCTCTGCTTTGCTCACCCCACAGAGGCTTTTATTTATTTATGTATTTATTTATTAAACTTTTATTATCCTCGTGAAAACCCAGCAAGGAAAACAACAACAACAACAACCCACCAAATGATTAGCGAAATAAGAAAGCTCCGGTTACATCGCATTCGGCAGCAACTGTCAAAGTGATGATATTGGTGACAAGACTCTTCAGCGATGGATTTCTTCCCGTATGATTTTCTTGCCCAGTGTATAGTTCGACCAGTTATCTGTGAGAGAGAAGGAAAAGAAAAGTGTGTATTTTCAGAAAACTAAATCAGGATGCAAGGTAAATTCCCCAGGTGTTATCTTGACACTTTGACGTATATTCAGTCCCAAAAATATCATCAGGTTGATTTTCTTTCAGAAATTGTTCAATAAAATTCATAAAAATAGCATAGCATGGTATAGCACGATTCTGTTTTTTGCATGCCTGTCTACACACTTCCTTTATCTGGTCATCAAAGGCACGAGCGCCGTCGGCGACGACGACAACAACACAAGCAGCAAAATAAGGAAGGTATAATTCCCCTCGTTATGCTTTTAACTACCAATTAACCAATAGCAGAGAGGATGCTCATATACAAAGCACCCAGTCATGTCAGACCCTTTTCTCTGAAAAAATTATATTTTCTCTCCCCTTCCAATATTCTCCGGGGCATCTGACAGACAATACGGGGCTCAGTGAATCCCTGAACTCCTAATCCAATTTCATAATTCACAAATTCCCTCTTCCTGCCCAGCTCGCCAAAGCCGAGAGCAGCGGAAGCGCAGAGGGATATGTGCACTGACGTGTGGACGGTCGGCGAGTGTGAGCGGAAGGGGGTTGGGGGTTTCGTGCGGCGGGCTGCTCCTCCGACTGTGGAGCGAACTGAAGGTTTAAAAACAGTTATTTCTTCAGGTGACAATTTGCAGGTCCCTCATCTGCGCTTATTGGCGTTTCTGACAAGACCAGTTCAAGGTCTTCAACTCCTTGGATGTTGAAAAAGGGGTTTTCAGCAATGGCACAGGCAGTCCCCTTAATTCTTACTCCTGGCAGACACACGAGGGCTTTGTTTTTACGCTCTTGCTGCCACTTAATTATTTCTAAAAGTCACCCTGGATTTCTCTCCAAGACCATATTGGTTCCTTGGTGACTTAACCTCATAATTCCCTCCCTTTTTATTTTTTCATTTCTCATCATAAGTGCATGGGAGCTTTTCCCTTATCAGGTCCTCTCCCAAAACCATCCGAGGCCTCGGCACCACCGGCTTTGAACTTGTATGTCTCGCCATTCAGTCATGGGTAAACAAGCGTGATATTGAATCACACAAAGAAAGAGAGCTCGATTTTCCCGCTGGGTTTGCCCTCTGTGGCCCCGCCGCCGCCGCTGCCGCCGTCAACCCCCACGTTGGATGGCACAGAATCGCCTCATGGTCAGAAGAAAGGAAGCTGTGATGATGAAACCGAGCACCACGGGGCAGCTCGCTGAGACGGTGACACTGCTCTCGTATCCATTTCATCACCCGTGTTTTTATTATTATTTCTGGTTAGGGATGTGTCATCGTCGAGATAAAAGTCCTTACACTGGTATGGGGCTTTAAATCAATGAATTAAAAGGTCATTGAACTAAAAGCTGTGAAAACCTGAAAGCCAAAGCACTGTCACCATCACCATTTTTCTGTAGTTTGAAATTAATACGTCCTTTTTATCTATCCTGTTTGATGAAAAAGCTGCATTGCAGAAAAACACTGACCGGTCAATATTCCTGCCGTGACAACTTGTCCCAGTTTGTATTTGTCAGCCCGCTCGCTCATTGCACATCGTGTTGTGGGGGTTGTTTGGGATGACAGATTGCCCAGCTGATGTTTAATGTGGATTCTGACGCATAGGATTTAATCGAGCAGGAACAAAACCTTAGATTAGATTGGAATAGATTAGATTAGAAATCTTTATTGTCCACTTGTGTAGGAAATTTGCCTCCGGCCACGAGCCGAGCACATGGTGCGACTCAGTGTGCCAAAGAGGCACATGACAAAAGACAGTTCATACATTCAGGCATGCATACATAAATGAGATTACTCCAGCGAGATGGGCATAAAAATGTGATGAATATACATTTGATACAATACGTGGAATAAATATGATAGTTTACAGTGAGCCTGTGGTAGTAAACCAAGTGCCAGAATAATAACTGCTAGTTCAAAATGATTTGTTTAGTGCGACAACAGAAGATGGGACATAAAAAAAGGCTTACATATGTTTCTCTTCTCTGTTCGTACCTTGTGTCGTCTTCCAGAAGGAAGTATTTCAAATTCATTAAAAGTCTTTCACTGTTGGAGTTGCTTTCCTCCGGGTCTGCGTGGTGTTGTACAGCTCCGCCAAATGTCTCTGGGTGGGTTTCTTTTAATCTCGCTGGCTTCTTCAACTATCATTTTGTGAGCTTACTTCTGCCTGTTGCCCCTAAGGTTTCCGTACCGACACGTGAAGTCGCAGGAGACGGGGTGTTTTTGGTTCTGCTGTCCTGCAGGTGGTCAGGACTCTGTGCCTTGCTCAGAGCCAGTGCAGTGCGTGGGGGCCGTCTCGATGTTGAGGATCACCATACTGAGATGATCACAAATAGGAAATCAACTCGGGCTCGCTCCTGCGTGCCAGGCTGGCGTGTTAATATTCTTGTTTTAATGATTTCATATATTTGACTCCACGTGAACACAAGAATAATTGTGGATTTATTGCTTCACTGGTTGGATCACTCCTAAAGAATTGAATCATGAGCCGCTAATGCCCGGTAGATACAATCTTTGGAGCGGCCTCTGCCTTTTGTGCGCACATGATGAGAAGACTGCCACTGTGTGTGATTCTGCTGCCGCTTTGCCGGCCTGTCAGTTTGATTAGAAACCCCCCATCATGAGAGGAAGGAGCTACTGTAACTGCTCTTGTGTCATCGTATACGCGCCAAGGCTGCTTTTATTTCATCAAGGAATCAATGGCGACTTGTTTCTGCACGTGGCGGCTTCTTTTTCCCCTCTTCTGCTTACTTTCGTTTTCTGCGGAGGTGGTGTGCAAATCTATCACTGTGAACTCGGAAGAGCTGCGATTCAGACGGGAGCCGCGTGTTCAATGAGATCCTGCCCACCGCATCAGTCAAATTGAACTCGGCCAATTTGACTGATGCAGAAGAGTGCGTGATCTTTAAGAGAAGTAGCTCTAGCAGATATAAATAGTTTTTAGCAAACGCACCAATTAACCCGATGATTGCATTTACTCAAAATATGCTGAGATTCGTACAGGAACATTACGGTTTGTTGAATTGCTGCCCCCATAAATTGGTCCCGCAGTTCTGTACAGGTAAGGCCGCACCATGCCAAGCCAATTACTTTACCGTGACCCGGGCTGGCAGGCAGGCAGGCAGGCAGGCAGGCGTGGAATCAGACGGGCTGTGGACTTGTCTTGGCTGCCTGTAATCTTGAGGGAAGCGGTGGTCCGGCTCTAATGTGGGAACTGGAGATGCCCTTGACGCTGGGGCTGCAGCGAGGTGCCCACGGACAAAGGCACCAAAACAACCACCCAGCCCCACGCACACACACACACACACACACACACACACACACACACACAAAGAAACACTGGTAATGATTTCCGATGTGCTGGGTCTGAAGTGGACTTGAGGCCTCAGGGGCGTGATTCAGTCCCTCATCCCAAACACTGCCCTCACAAACGTATTGTAAGGACGGCTGATACAAGCTCTTTGTGCTTTGCTGGGAGGAGAGAGAGCGAGATGCCCCTGAACCATCTCTTTCCTTTTCACATTTTATAAACCAAGCTCTCAGAGGGCATGTCCAAGCCAATGTGGATAAACTCGCCGTCCCCAAATGTAATGTAGGTGTAAGTCGTGCTCAGTCCACAATGCTGTTTTTCAGATGACGTGTCCTGAAATACAGAGGCAGCTTCACTGTTCTGCCTCCATTATTGGTAAGTTTGAGTTTCAGTACTGCTGATTATACTTGTGAAAGTAGTTCTTGCTCTTTTTTCGAGTAACTCAACAAGTCATTTTTTGTGTGTGCATCAGCTCAGATCATAACAGGCTTGTTTACTTCGTATTTGAATTTGTCCGAATTTGTTTGAACAGAGCAAAATGAATTGCCACTCTCACGGTCATGAATGAGTTTGAAAGTTAATTTAAGCGAAAGGGCTTCTTTGAATTGAATAGCAGCCGGGCAAACTCTGAAACTTTAATTCACAAAGCCGATTTAATCCTAACAAGTCATTAAACCTCTCTTTCGACTATTTGCGGCGCGGCCGAAAAACAAGCCGCGAACAAGCGAGTTGAGGGCAGCACGGCAAAAAAACAACAAAAAAAAGCGGCGCGAACACAATGTGAAAATAATGAGAGTCGACTCAGGCTCGACCCCGCAGAACCAGCGGTGTTCTTGTTCTGCACTCGGACACGCTCGGACGCGGACGCACAGCAGCGCTGACCCTTGTAGATTTCCACACCAGTTTATGGAGATGGCCACGTGCTTTTCCTGACTGAACAATAGGGTTTGAGTGGTATCGTGAGAGTTGGAGCAGGATTAGACCCGACCTCCGAGGGCTCGCTCTCCAAAGCCCCCCTTTGTGTTTGTTTGTGAATAGAAACATGGTTCCCTGAGATTGTCTTGTCTGCCTGCCGGCCAGCCGTGTCCCGCTCGCTGTCTGCAATCTTTGCTTCATTTTTAAAATAGCCTCCAAACTGTGTGTCGGTGAGCGTGTGTTACTTTAACATGTGCCATTCAGGGACAATTTTCTTTCCCTCTGGACAGTTCGGGTCTGGTCCGTGTTCTCTAACTTACATTGACTTCTACAGTTTCATTTTTGCTGCCTGGTTATGAGTTCGCGGTCCTCTAGGACAAAAAGCTGCGTCCCTCTCTCCAATTGTGCCTGAATGCAACACGAATACTTCCACTGACGTAACAGCGGCGACCAGTGCATCTGCCTTAATCTCCCTTTATACGTTTGACGAAATCCACAAATGATTCGGCCCCTGGGATCTCGCCGCGGCCCCCTCTTCCCCTTTGTCTCTCTAATAAACCGTTTCAACTGCCTGAGAGCATCCGGCCAGTTGTTTGTCTCTTCAGCTGGCCGAGAAATCACAGAAGGGAATCAATGAATCATGGCAATCAGCGCTTCAACGTAATTGGCCGCCTCGGCCTGTAATCATGCCGTAGAGCTCTCTGATAATAATAGTGCGTCACCAGCCCTCCCTGATTGTCTGAGGGCATCTCAGTGAGACGTCTCCCCACCCCCTCTTCTTCCTTTTTTATGAAGGTGAAGGAAATGAAGGCGGGCGGGAGCCTCACCAGAGGGTCAGTCGTGCGTGAACAGAAAATTACCGAGAGGAATCACTTTTCCTGTGGGGTTGATTTTAGATTCAGCAATTACTTCCTGCCCCCTCTGTTCATCTCCAACATGCTGCTGGCTCTGAATGAATACACAGGTGGACCGTATGTGTGCGCGTGTGTAAGGCTGCAACTAACGCTCCTTTTCATTATCGGTGAATCTGTCCATTATTTAATCGATTAATCGATCAGTTGTCTTGTCCATAAAATGTCATAGAATGGTGAAAAATGTCGATCGTGTTTCCAAACCTCGAGATGATGTTTTGTTTTTGCCTGCACACCAAAGATATTTCGTTTACTGTCGTGGAGGAGCAAAGAAGCCAGAAAATATTCAATTAAATATCCATTTAAGAGGCTGAAATCAGAAGACTTTGCCTTTTTTATTTAATAAAAACTACTTAAACCGATTTATCGATTATCTAAATAGTTGCCGATTAATTTAGTAATCGATTATTAATCGATCAACTGTTGCATCCCTATATGTGTGTGTGTGTGTGTTTGTGCATCGGATTGCTTGCATGTGTCATTCCGAGTGCACGTGCACGCGTACGCGACGAGCAGCTCGTCTGAGAACTTGACCCGGTTTCTGGTGTCAAGCAGGGGCACGGTCAGGGGGTGGCGAGTAGGTGCTCCATTCATCCCGAGCAGTAAGCGCTCGACAGTATCGGTTCACCATTAGGGCCCAGTGATGGATGTGGCGCAGAGCACGGAGCAGATGGGTGGCGGCTGCTAAGGAGGGAAATGGCATTTGTTTGAGTCCAGATTTACTGCGGCGATTCATTCATCCACGGAATCCGATTTCTACGACGAAATGTGTTTCGCATTTCTTTTTCTTTTTTTACACTTGGAGGCAACATGAGATTAAGTCTTAAATTCCAGGCCTGCAGACCTTACTGGCATATTACTAGGAACAATACGGATGGAAAGAAATGCGACTCGAACACACTCCGTCCGTCCGTCCGCCCTGTGTGTGCTTGTTTTACTCCCTTCCGCTGTATCCTTGATGTGTTTGCACGCCCAGAGCGAGGACCCTGCAGTGTATGCAAGTGTGTTTGCTATCCTCCTCGGTTGCTTGCCCCCGGTTTGCACGGATGAATACAAATTGGGCCGAGTTCCTTATGACTGGAGATGCACTAGTGAGCACGTTTTTTTTTTTTCTCACCCCCGTCTCTCTTCCGCAGACGCGTCTCTGCTGCTGGCTGGGGTTTTTTTTGGTGTTACTCACGTCCCCTGACACAAGCCCCCCAGAGTCACTGGATTCCGAGTTATAAAAGGCGTCTCCCCGTGACCCTCGACACAGGCCGCAGTGTGGGCGCTGCCGGCCTGTTGTCCTAAGCAGTGAGCACTGCGTGGCTTTGTCTGCTCTCCTCCTTTTCCCCCTTCCTCGAACTCAGAATCTCAGACACACACCTTTGCCTCTGGTGGACCGGGCTTATCTCCAGCTCCGGCAAACATTCGTTCGCCGTACCTCTCTCCTTCATTTAGTCCCCTTACCCCTCATCTGCGCTCCTCCTCACCTCTCCGCGCTCTCCGCCTTTCTCCTCCTTCTTTCCAATTTCCTCCGCTCAAATGAGATGTTGTGCACAGAGGAGAGTCCTTATCGCCAGCTCCTGTCCGGATATTAGGCGGGGGAAATGGGCCTGTAATGAAACGGAGAATACCTCTGTGCAAACAAACACACACACACACACACACACACATGCGGGCGCCAGATTTGTTGGTATTTTGTTGTGTGTCTCAATGTATACGTGTTGTGTGTGTGTGTGTGTATGTGGTGCGCTTGTACTCTAAGACGAGTGGCTGATTAAGGTCACCTCGTTCGCATCTCGTTACTTTTGCCACGGTCCTCCCTTCCCTCTCCTTGTCTCGCTCCTTCAGCCTTTTCCCACCTCCTCTGTCTCTCGCCATTTATCTCTGTCCGAGCCTCCCACTGTCGGCCTTTCCTGGTCGTCTTTCGCCCCCTGAGCATTATCCCGCCCACTGCCTCAATCTCTCGCACTGTTCTCTTTTGTCTTTGGCAATGCGGGTTTTTTTTCAAAGTTTTAACTGTGCATACAATTGTTTGTTCTTGTACGGTATATTCGCAGCGGCTTTAATGCTCACGCGTGTTTGTCTTTCTCTCCCTGTCATTCGCGTCCGCCCACGCACCCTCACGCGTCTCTGTGGTCCGCGCCCTCCTCGCCCCCAGCGTCCCTCCTGCATAGAGGATGGTTGTTGTTTTTTTTCGCGACAGCAGCCAGAACAAGCTCCATCTTTGTGCGCCCTCCTGCTTCCCACAATGCCATGTTGTCTGGCATGACAATCCAATGTCCTCTGCCTTTTCGGAAGTCATTCCAGGGAGCATTTCAAGGGGCTTTTGTCTTCAGCACCGAGAGTCCGCCCCTCTTTTTCTTTCCGCCCCACAACTCGGCAGACTTCGTTCATGTTCCTATACCCTCTTCTTGGCACGCTCTGGTCACTTTTCAGGAGCCTTGCCGGATAGCTTAATTGGATAGCTGCGAGCACTAAAGACGGTGTAATGCCTATTAAAGTGTGTCAGATCGGTGAATGATTAGGCAGCAGTCTTACTCGCGCAACGGCGTTGCCCCGTGACTTCACATCGCTGATAAGGAGAAGCTGTAAATTAGAGATGTGGCATGAGTTGTCTTTGAGTCCCTGTTTTTGATTTTTTTTCTGATTGACGATGACTAAGGATGTGGAACAAATCAACATTTATCATCCCGGCAATGACATTATTGACATCCTAAAGATTTTACACAATGAATCCATATTTATAATGATATCATGACTAAATAGGTCACAGTATACACATTATTTTGTCTACTAAGGTCGGTTGAAGGTTGAGGACGACTGCAACCAGAAGTGGAGAGGAATGGTAGGAAACAGGACGGAGAGATTCTGTCAGGTTAATATAAGCCCACACCTCAGGGGAGCGCTTGTTTTGGCTCCGCAGTCGATGTCTGTACGTCAACAACAGGAGAGCGTGGCGAGTGTTGCTAAGGGTTACAGATTGAAATATGCTTCTCGGCCTCCAGCTCATGCTCGGGCTAATGAGGTTGCCCAGGGCGACGGTTTTCAACATAAAATCCTCCTACAGGTGGATCGACTGGTTGCCCAGGGAGACGACCGCGAGGCGTCCTCGGCTCTCCCGTAGACCATGAGAGCAGAGGCTGCTTCGAACCTCCGCCCCGACGTCAATGTTGGCTTCCCTCCCATTCATTTTGCCGTGGGTGAAACAGGATGAGCAAGGGGCCGTTTTATTTGTACAGCGGTGTGTTTACAAGCGTTACCTATCAGGTGCACGTTGCTCGGCTCAATGGGTTCTGAATCGCTGCATAGTGATGAGAGATTCAGATATGGATCATAACACGAAGCGGATCAGTCACAAAAATGAATAAACTGTGGCAGCTCCTCTCCTCTCCTCACTCCGCCCCTGCTCTGAAATAAGGAAACACTTCAGGTACAGAGGTGATGAGGTCTGTCAGTCAGTGGAGTTTATACAGTATAGGGCCAATGAAGATGCATCAATCAATCAAATTTTATTTGTGCAACCCATATATTCACAAATCACAATTTGCCTCATAGGGCTTAACAATCAGTACCTAAAAAGTAATTGCGAACAAGCTGATAAAAGAAAATGACAATCATAAATTTACACACACAAATTAACAAAAAGCAGCCGCTTCAAGTTGTAAGATAAAATGACTTTATTAGTTATATTCCATATTATGTATTTAGTGTCAGAGAATACATCATTCATTCTTTCCCCATGAATTAAATAACCAAGAAACTACATGCATGACTCGACGTGAACACTTGAAAAGATGATTTTCATCATTTTGGAATAATCACACCAAAGGAAATTTGCTAGATTTTGACTTTATATATAAAACCCTGGGATCTCGACCCGATGGTATCCGACCAAAGTCAAAAATGACGAATGCGCAGCAACGCAATCCCACATCTGTCCAGTGTTTCACGAGTATATTTATCCCTTTGCGTATCTGCGATGTCTTCGTTGCCAAGCGATGAGACACAGAAGCCTGAGATATTCTCACACCACGGTTGGACACGTTGTACCGCGGCTCCGCAAATCAGTGGCAAACGCACTGAAATTGAGCCAATCACTTACCGAGCCGGGCATCTCTTCAATTAGGCACATTGAAGTGATGTGGTGGTGCCCTCTGCTCACCCGGGTGGGGCCATCCCTCTGGACCATCCCTCAAAAAAATGGATGCAGAGCTCTCAGATAGTTTTTTTCCCAATTTCTCACAAACCATGACGCGAGGTTGTTGTTTTTTCCCCCCTCCAGCTTGTTTGACAGTCTCATCTCATTTTTATATCTTTGATGTTTATAAATACACAGGATCTTTTTGGGGTTATTCATTCAATTATTTGTTTACTCAAACTGATGTGTATGTGTGCTAGATGTGTGAGTTTTTTGGGTTTGTGGAGAAAGGAAAAGTACAAAGCAGCGCCACTCTGATTCACAAACAGAATTAAAGAAGTTCAGCACCCGGTTACCCAGTTTACTCAGTTATTGAATTTTATAAAAAGTTATTATATCATAGATCTTTTTATATTGTATAATCAGGTTTCATTTATTTTTAAATTATATTTTTGTATTAAATAAATAAAAGCTAAAACACTGATTGACTGAGTTATCTACATTGCTGAGCAACCGGTCGATCTTGGGTGTTCATGATGGGATGTGGCAGGTGACCTGGATGACCTGGATGGTGCGAGACGTCAAAGTCAAACAAAATGAGAAATCATGGAGAGAGTCTCAGGTGAAGCACGGGAATCTTTTATTTTTTCCCAAGTGTGGAAATAACTAGTTTATTGCTGGTTTTGTTCTTGGACACACTGCTAGACCCTAAAGATGAAGCTTTGTCCAGTGAAACATCCGCGTCCATCTTGTCGGTTACAGTTGTGATATTTGTTTAAAAAAAAAAAGAGGCCCATGATGTGAAATACTGTAATGTTTCATTCTAGAAGAAAAAAACCCAAAACAATTTGCAGAATTCTACTGGTGATACTGATAAAGTCCATGTGAAATCCAGTCCATCTAAGTGTAATGACCAAGGACCAGACAGCCGCCATTTACACGTGGCACATACAAAAACACTCAGCATGTGTTTAAACAAAATACAAATGTTGTCCCATTTCTCTGTCAGGTGGTTGTGACTCCCTCTCCTTCCCCTCGTGTGCGGTTAATGCGTCTCTTCCCCGCGCCCGCTCCCTCACCTTCCTTTTCATTTCCCAAACCGTCGTCGTTGTCGGGGGATGTCGATCAATGGGGCTGTGCTGTTGCCTTGGCGTTTGCAGCGTGAGCATCCTCTGCTGTTGCCAGAGGATACAGAGAGGAACAGCCATGAATAATTTACGCCGCGCAGGAATATGTAAACGGGGCAAACAAGACACAAGAAACAAAATGCAACAACAATGGCTGCAGCTTGCATTGAATTAATTGCCCCGGCTGAGCCCTGCACTCCTGCCTGTCGGAGCGCTCCGTCCTTCATGACTGATTCAGGGTCAACGCGCCGTGGTGATTGTCGTCGTAGCGATGGTGCGGATGGTGGGCCGTCAGACGTGGGAGCAGTTTCATGCATTTGTTTGTTCGAATTTTGTATAATTCTGTTTACTTCGCTGAACACTAACACATACGGGTTTTTTTGTGTGTTTTGTTTCTCTCCACCGTAACAGCTGTGTTGAATCATGAAAAAGTCGGTCGTTGCTAAATATTGCTGTAATTGGACTGTTCATTAGAGAGATGCTGATGAGGCATTTCCCTCCTCAGTGCCAATAAGTGGGGCGCATTATTATTTATATTTAAACACTGTAACAGATCCATGTGGTGAATAATTCTATGATCAAATGAATCCACGGAATCACCAGAATTTGGTTTGGAGTGATTTGTGCTGCCGTCACGTGTGTCCGGTTGACGGCGCGGCGAGGTGAAATAGTTGTTACCGGTACTGAGTTATCGCCGGTAAACAGAAGGTGATGTGCTGAAGGGACTGTGGGGGCAGGGGGGGGGGGGGTGGGTGGATGAGACGTGACAGAGTGGCCCCATTTGAGGTTGTCACCGGGTGCCGGGAGTGAAGACGGCGGCCCTAGACGAATATAGGCCCAGCTGGCTTCCCCTGGCCGACTTGTAAAAGTCGCCTGATCGTAAATAGCCAGGGCTGCGGCACGGGGTGGAGGTGGTTTGTCATCAGGCCTGGGCCCGGCCGGGGCATTGACTCCCTGACGAGAAGGGGATTTATCACTGTATAGTGATAAGACAAGGCTATTATTGTTTCTGTCCTCCTCCTTCTTCCCCCCCCCCCCTCCCCTGCATGCAACACATCACCTCTCTTCCTTTTCCTTTCCTCCTCTTCCCTTCCTCCATCCCCCTTTTCCCTCCTCCTGTCATCTTTCATCTTTTATTCTCACGTTGTAACCCCCTGGCGCATCTTCCCCTTTTTTTTCCTTTTGTTCCCATTTCTCTCTGTTGCTCGAGTCCTCCTTTCTTTTGCCACCCTTCTTCCTCTTCTTCTTCTTCTTTCTATCTCCGTGTCTTAGTACAAAGGGCGGTATGACCAGGAAAGGTGATGACTCCAGGGGCGATGATAATCAGATTCTCGGCGGACGATAATGACCAACCCGGGGTTCTACACCGAAGCCATATTTAAGTATTAATCGTTGCGAACACGTCAGATTGGCTGCCGAGAGTGATTGAGAGGGAGAGCAGAAGAAGAAGGGGCAGAGAAGATGAAAGGCGTGTGAGGAGAGCAGCCGGCGAAGAATGAGGTGGTGAGAGAAGAAAGAGAAATGGAGAAGTGTGTGTGTGTGTGTGTGTGTGTTTGCGAGGGAGACAAAAAGGGTTATTTAGGGGTCAGTCTTGTCTCAAGTGTTTTGAGGTTTCAGAAATTCCATTTGTCTTTCTTTCCTCTACTTTTTCTAACACGTCTGTCTCTCCTCTTCTTGTTGCTCCCCCCCGGAATATTGTGATTTTTTTTTTCCCCCTTCTTTCTTCTTTGTATCTCTCTCACATAGTTTGGTGCCGGGAGACGTTAGACCTAGACCTCAAACTCTCGAGTTTATCTAGTGCAAGTCTCTGTCTTTTTTCTTTTTTTTTATATATATATATATATAGATGTAGGCCGGATGCAGACAACCCCAGGCTCCTCTCTCGTTGTCTCCCAGCCCCGGCAGCTCAGCTGTCAGGAGCGCGGAAGATGGATGAATTATCACAGCGAGGTCTCCTCCGGCGCTCTCACCTCATTTAGATGCCCTGTTCGCCGCCGACTCTCGGCAGCGGCGTGGCGGCGCGTTAGCCGAGCACCGAGAGCCCTCGTCGCCTCCGTTTCTTTGTTTACAAATGTATGCAAATGAGCAAAAGGGGGGAGGGCTTAAGAAATCGTGTGACCCCTGCGTGCTCACTCTAATTCCTTCCCCGGTGACGCATCCAGTGTGACAGTCGTGTTTCTGCGGCGGCTCAGAGTAGCCTCCTTATCTCCTCTGCTGTGATTGGAGCAGCTGCCTCTTGGTGTCACTGGCAACTGAGGGGATTCTTAGTGGTGTGTGTGTGTGTGTGTGTGTGCGTGTGTGATTTTGTTTGTGCAATGTACAGACACATAAGTTAAGTCCATCTACTTCGTTCACTTTCCTTTCTATTTTTCCGGCGGCGTCATCTCTGCACTTTCTGTGACTGCAGCTTCTTTCCGTCCCCAGCTTTTTGCCCGTGCCTCTGTGCCGACGCGGCCAGAGGCACTGAGTTTCCGGTTTGCCGAGCCGGAACACAGATGATATCCCGAAAACACACAACGCCTCGAGGGAATTTCTTCAAATTTGGGACAAACACTCGCTCGTACTCGTACTAGATCCTGGTGGTCAACGGTCACAAAGCAGGTTTCCGTTGGCCACAATTCAGGAATTCGTACGCTAACTGTGAAAAAAAGTTTGCGCCGAAATGTCAAACGGGACGAAATGGTGACGCGACGACATCTTACATCGTGAAGGTCAATAGGTCGGCTTCACAGGGACGCGGTAACGTTCTGCAAAAACAATGAATAACTTTTATTAGTCTTAGGAGAGACAGAGGTGAACTGGAACTTGAGGCATACAAGAATGGGGCGATAATTCTAGTTTACCATCTTGTGTCACTGAACATTATTGAAATGTTTCCTATTTTACACGCTTGTCTCCATGGCAACCCAGTGTCGGGCCAAAGCAGACCTCGCAGGCCTCTAGACGGGCAGTGGAATTCACGGAGGCACTAAGCAGCAGCAGGAGATGTCTCTGCCCACTTCAGGGTGAGTGGGCCGGAAGGTCACTCAGGGGAACAGGCTGTTTTGCTCCACAGCCTATGGACAAATACCAACTAGACGGGAGAATGACGGTTATATAAGGTTGTTTTTTTTTCTCCGTTTGTCCAATGTGACCTGAGTTTCTAGCTAACTAGCCCCTGAATAGAGAAATCCAGGCCACGCTCGGTCAAGAACAGAGGGGCGAGGTTCATCAATAGCTGAGCCAACCGGAGTTTTGGCCTTTTTTCGCACAAATGACGGACGCAGCGGGGAGATCGCCCGAGCCAGACGCGTTCACACCAGCAGGAACGTTTTCGGAGTGTTCCGGGGCGTCCGGGCTGGGCACGCTGGAGGCAGGATAATCCCCCCCATACGAAAAGCGAGTGTTTTTGTTTGCGGGCATCAGCACTTGCTCACTTTGCTCGCTGATCTTTTTTTCTCTTTTTCTCCTGCTGCACTCTCACGCGGGGCTCACTCTGACATTTTTCTCCTGGTAACATTTCAGGGAAGACGTCCAGACATCCGTTGCATGTCTGAGAGCAGCTAATGACAGAGAATATCTAGTATGCATCAGAGGACTGAAATCCCTGCACTGCGGGCCATGTCTGGTGATTTAGGCCTATCGCCTCCCGGGCCCTGGTGAGCTGCCAATGTTGTAATATAGCTGAGTGCAAAAACCTCAAGAGCAGATAATATTTGTGTTTGAGCTCCGGGGTCGAGAGCAAGTTGGACGGAAAAACCTCGTTGGAGTGCAGATGGTCTCGAGATAAGCAGTGGGGGGGGGGGGCTTCCTGGCTTTCACAGCCTTTATGATTGTGGATATAATCTGCCGAATGCTCGGCGGCATCCCTCAACGATAGTAAGTAGTGATGAAACGGCCTTCTCCGTCTCAATGCAGCAGACCGCACACTCATCTCGGTTGTTGCAAATCACCAAAACTCATGTACCCTGGAAGGCATGTTTAATTGATTCTATTCACACACACTTTTGAGTGTGTGTGTGTGTGTGTGTGTGTGTGTGTGTGTGTTTGTAGCGTGACACTGCAATAAGGTCATTCCGTTTTCTTTCAGGCTGTCTATTAATCTTTAAGTGCGCCGGGGGCCTCGGGGCTCTGATTTTATATGTTTGTCTCCATCCAAGGCATTTTGTTTTGTTGTTATTTGAATTTCCCCTAAGTGGTGTGGCTTCGCTGAGCTATTAATGGAGTGCAAAACATTACATGAGCTTAGGAGAGAGTGGGACCTTTTTTTTTTCTTCTCGCCCCTGACCCATATTATAGCACATTAAAGCATCTCTCCTCCCATTAGGTTCTGTCCGTCTCTCCTTGCTCCTCCACGCTGTCGCAGTCCCTTTGTCTCTTACTTATCTCATCTCCAAAAGGCTTGTTATGCCTCTTGTCTTAATGCACTCGCTTCCCGCAGACGTCCGTGTTGTTAGAGCTGAACTAAAGGCCTGGGAGTGCTGCACTCAGAGAGCCGGGGCTATTCATCAGTGTCACAGCAGCCCTCCACTCTGTTTCATTACTGACTGGCTAATGGTACAGATCAGTGCAGTTTATTTGCTATAATTAGCAAGCTCCATTTGGCCAGCGCGGCCCCACGAAGATGGCTGCACTTACGCTGCCCCCCCCCCCCCCCCGCCATGCCACCCTGCGTGTGCGTATGCATGAATGCTTGGCTGTTGGGCCTAAAAGAGTCATTAAAAAACTATACGGGCACATCAGTTTGACAGTTTCTCCGTTGCCTTGTGACAACCGTGTCTTTAACGTCAAGTCTGACTGCAGAGCAGAAAAAGCCATGAGCCTTGTAAAACTTTATAAGCTCCCCCGCTTGTAAAAAAAAAAGTAGCAGAGTCCATTGAAAATGCATTGCAGGGAGGGGGGGGGGGGGCGCGGAGCGAGAGGTATACTTTTCTCTCCCTGTGGTTTCAACCTCTTCTTCTCTCTCATCCTTGCGTCCCACTCGGTCTCCTCTCCCGGTGTCCACCACCAGTGTCCCACACTTTCCAATTGAATCCCCCCCCTCCCCAAATCCCCTCTTGCATTCTCCACTCTCTCCTGGCTTAATCTCTTAGTCCGTCTCCCACTCTTGTGTTTAAAAAAAGTAAGGAGCTGCCTCTTGTTTCGTCGTCCTATGCAATTTTAATCCTTCCTCCCCTGCGGCGGGAGAAGGAGGTGAGGGGCGTGTTCAGCATTCCCCAACTGCGCTGTGCACGTCACTGGGATGCAGTTTACTCACCGAGCAGAGGAGATCAGCCGCGTCAATAATTAATACAGAGCATTCTGTTGCTGTGGGCTCATCCATTCCCCCCCAAAAAAACTCTATTGCCTGTTCTTCCTCTCAGACCCAAAGTTCCTCTCATTTTTTCTGTGCACATCCCCTCGGTTAGTGTTCCTCCCCCCACTCCTTTGGGAGGAACTTTACCGAGTAAACTTTCCCAGTGATGCAAATAGCCCGCTCCTCCAATCAGCAAATCAGTGCGACGCTTATGCAGACAAGGCCAAGAGGATGATTTGCTGTTAAAACCGCCCATTGGAAACGGACGCGACGCGTAAGCTCAGCTACTTGATCGTTTTTTTTTCCTCCAGCGTCTCAGAAACAGCCGCCGCCCCCCCCCTGGGATTTCAGTACGACGAAGAGAGAAAAGAAAAAGTGCAGTCAGCTGCAGCACCTTGGCAGCGAGAAAGGTCAGGGGCAGATGGCTGAACTTTTTAACAGCAGAGCCACAGGTATTAAAGCGCCCGGTACAGCGGTGATCTGCTGAAGGCCACGCCTGACTGCGGCTCAACAACCGCACTGGGAGAAGGGACAATGAAGCCGCCGTGGTCCCACATGGTGGGAAATACTTCATCAGGCCTCACAAATGTCCTTTGTTTTGTCGTCCGTCAGTGCGTCCTTGTGTCGAAGGAACCAGCCAGCGGTAACTGTACCGTAACTGCGTGGGAGTATTTTTCTCGCACAAATGAATGATTCATTGAAAACATGATCGATAATGAAAATAATGCTCTACAAGTCGGTACTTTGAATATCAACAAATGATTATGGCCGGCTGTTGTGCACGTGTGCATTTGTGGAGCACACCTTTGATGCATCTGTTCCTGCTTGTGGTCTGATGTTAGGCCTCCGCTAGAGGTTAGAGCATTGTGTGACAGTGTGTGGCCATGTGGATCCACTCTGGCAAATACATTGTGATGATGACCGTTGACATTGTTCTGCAGCCACTGCTGTGCTTCACTGTACACTGTTATTCCCCCTGTTTACCTGAGAGGCTGTTACATGGAACCCATCCTCAAGGTGGCCCAAACAGATTCATATTATCTAATTGTCATGACTTGACTGACCTCGTCCTCCTCGGCCGCCTCAGTTAATCTCCTCTCTTATGTTCAATTGTCTCTCCTTTCTTCTCTCCTATCTGCCCTGTGTTGCAGCTCGCGTCGCGTGCCGCCGTTCCTTGCGTCTTTGATTGTGCGTTTAGCATTTCTGCACGGAGGAGCAGCGCCGCCTCGCTGGGAGCGAAACCCAGCAGCAGTCGTCGTCAGTCTCGTTCAAAGATAAGACGAGACACCGGCGCGCGGCATGTCTCACGCATGCGCAGACGCGCCGAAATACACGCGTGCGCACACGTGTGCGGCGGGAGGCGGGGGGGGGGGGGCACTGAGAGCTGCAGCGGGCTGAAAGCTGTCGAGTTTGGAATATCATTAGTTTTTAAAAAGGGCAGCGAGGCAAGGTGAACTTATTACTCTCTGCAAAGTAGAGGATGCTGGGAAAAAAGTCTTCCCCCCCCAATCCCCGTTTTCTATCTTCGGATTCCACCCACAGCAACCTTGGGATAAGACCATAAGATGTTTATTGTGGTGTTTAATGTACTCTGTCGCAGACTTAATCTACAAATTGCTCCGAAAGCCAGTGTCCTCTGCAGGCTACAGAAGTTGCTCTCCACTGTCTTATCTGCACAGCGGAGCGCTGCGGCTCTCACAGGACTGGGGTTGTGGAACAGTTTAGACGGAACACGAGGGCGGAGGATGCTGCTGAATCATTAGTAGTCCTCCTGGTCTCCTGCGGGTGGTGGAGCTCGTTGTCAATTGGCTCCCATTAACCCGCCAGTCTGCTCTTCATTACATCATTATAGCCGACGTGGAGGCTCGAGGAAGTGCCGTCACCGTCCAAGGGGACTGACTGCTGACTCGCGCCCGACTGCGAGTTCACGTCTGAGAGCAGTTAGAGCTACATGCATGCTGGGTACGTCGGAGAATAGGAGTCGCAGCCTCGTGGTACCACGGTATCCATTTGAGTTGTGCATCACACCTCTGCTTCCTGTCCACAGGGAGCATTATTCATCTCGTCCTCATCTCCTCGTCGCACCACCACATTTTCTTTTATCTGACAAGCAGCAGATGAGGCTCACTTTATGTGAGGGACGCGACACTCGCACAAACACAAAGGGGCACAATTATTCACACACACAATCACTACAGGCACCACGCAGTTCTCATTATCTTTCGCTTTCGGCGTGGTTGCAGAATAGAAGAATATATTAGCAGTGATTGTCCTTTTTAAAAATATATTCAAACATTTATCCATACAAGTGGACTCTTTGAAAAGGGCCACTAATGATTCATATGTAACTATTATGAAATAATTTGCGGCAGAAAGTTGTTTCCATGTTATACTGCACCGGGTGCAGAGAAGCGCGTAGATCTTTTAGTGCGTTAGAACTTTTATTCTCAGCCCCAAAATGATTCTCTTCAGACATCAAAAGACAACGGGGCCCAAAAAGGAAAAGAGAAATTATTTGAAATTGAATTCTCTGATCTGCAGGTTCCTGACATCTGGCTGATGTTTCCATAGGTGATTTTTTCTTTACCTCGCTCCGATGCAGTTAATCTTTTCTCCCAATATTATGGAAAGCGTCTGTACTGCTTAGGACCGTATTTCCTTGGCATGTAAATCACAATATATTGTCATTAGCTTGAGATTCATATGATGCTTGTTTTCTGTTCCAACACTCAAAAATAAAAATAAAAAAAAGGTTATTTCCATCGTAATGTTTAGTGTTGGTAGGTTTGCTGCCTCCATTTTGGGTGTTCGCAACTGTCACTCATTTCATTCGCGAGTAGGTCTGATATGAGGTTTTTTATGCTCTGCGAGCGCTTTCATATATAAGGTGATCACTTACTCAAATGAGGCCCGGCGCAGAGGAGTCTCACCTCGCTCCCAGGTGCATCGCCTGCTCAGAATAGTCCCAAATAAAGGGGTTGATGGGAGATGTGCTGCCAGTTGACTCAGGCAGTGACTCATGCAGTGTGGAAGGACAAAAATACACAGCACAACGACGCCCAAGATAAATAGCAAGGCAAGAAGTGTATGTATTATTCATTTTTCCATTGCAGAGGATTTAGATTTTTTGGTCATTCGCTGAATTCTTTGTTGGACAATTTTGATTTTGTGCTTGTGAGATTCAAAGTGCGTGAGCATCCCGAACAGTCGGGCCCGAGAAAAGCTGCCGAAATGGACACGGACAGATCAAGACGTGGAAGTTGAAGTGTCCTGCTATTTCTGGCTGCACAATGGAAGGAGAGTAAAGGCTCAGAGTGAGACCGAAGTTCAGCACGGCTCCTCTTTGGTGTCCGCTCTTTGATCTGCCGGTGCTCTGATGGACCCCGGGGGGCCGCGCTCACAATGTCCATGTCAAGTCGGACGACAGGGCCAGCGGCTCTCGCAGATCGCTTCCCGAGGCTCAACCGCTTACTGAAGGCTTCCTCGCCTGCCATTGTCTGGTATTATGTTTTGAGTCGTCCCCCCCCCCCCCCCCCTTTTTTTTTTCTCCTTCTTTTGAGTTGAGGCGACCTCTCCGGTGCACTCCGTGCCCTGACTGCACAAGAGTCCGAGGAACACACAGCGACCGCGCGACCGTGCAGCGCACACAATCAGAGAGCGATGGGGAAGCGGTTTCCTGCTCTGTCATTTATTCAGCGCAAGGAGAGGATTTTTCAGATCGAAGGCAGATTTTCATTGCGGTCGTCTGGAATCGGTGAAATTGTAAACATGTGCAGAAGGAGACGGGCGGGAAGATTTTCCCGAACAAATGAGGAAAACCAATCGTCTGCACTTTCATGAGATACCATAACAAGTGGTATACGAAAGTTAAAAAACAAACATTTTTGTTTTGTTTTCATTTTGTGTGTTTTTGTATTTTCACAGTATTTTCAGTCTCCTCTCTTCTCTTCTCTGTCTCTGTGCCTCAATAATAAGTGAGCATGCACGAGTTCACCTATTGGCCTTTTTCTCTTCCTCTTGGCTGCGTCAATCCGCACACACACACACACACACACACACACACACACACACACGCACACACACCCGCGCACCCGCGCGCACCACTTACCCCAGAGCCCCCCATCTAATTCAGCCCACTCAGACTCATTGTTAAGGGGGCATATTGGAAAACCATTAGTACTCATTATGCTTTATAGCCACCCGTTCTCCCTATTCTGTCTTTTAATCACAATCCATCCCCTTGTGTGTGTGTGCGCGCGCGCGCGTGCGTGTGTGTGCTTGCGTGCACGGCCACGAGTGTGTGGCCGCATGCACGTGCGTACACTCCCAACCACCTCTGCTCAGCAGACAGTAATGAGCCACTTTCACCGTAATGCATTTGGGACACCGCAGCGCGCTCCCCTCCCCCGCTTTTTATAGGGCAGTCAACGGCACAGACGCCACCTTTTTTTTTACGGCGGCCCACCTCGGCTGCGGCGATGTTGTAGCATTTGTGAGCCATGTCAGCCAAATGGAATCGAATGCAGTGCGATACAAATAATAATAAAAAAAAAAATTGAATTGAATTCCCCATTTTAATATGAACCCCCTCGAAGAGAGATAGAAAAACCCTCGTAGGGAACTTTACGAGTGTCTGTTCAGTCCTTGTTGCTCCAAATTACCTGGCTCTCATAAAGTGTTGAATATCTTGTTATTGCCTTGTACTGAAATGTGCTCAGACTGTTCATGACTGTGTGTGTCTGTGTGTATGTGGTGGTGTTTTGCTACCAGCAAAGAGAAATGGCAGTTTCGACCATATGCTCTTGCGACGGACACGCCAAAAAAAACACGCGCATGCCCACACTCGTAATGAGTGCCTTTAAATTCCGCTTGTTCTCTTCCGGCCTGGGCAACTGTCATCACTGTGCAGCAAAAGTCCCATAATCCATCTGTGGCGTGACAGCCTCCCAACAGCTCCACTTCACTGCAAGAAAAATCTATTCTTTATGTCTCTCTATTTTCTCAATCTCTTCCCCTTTTTTTTCTATATATTTTCACTCCCCTCTCTTCACATTTGCCACCTGGACAAATTAGTATTCTTCTTTGTAGTCTCTTTTCATTTTTCCAATTACATTTTTTTCTTTTTCCAGTCATTCCACGTTTCCGTGTTTTGATAACAGTGGAGAGGTTCAGTCGGAAGAAGAATGGGCGATGGCTTGAAAGTGTTGTTGACCATCATGATGACGATATTTTGGGGCGGCTGCGGCTCAGGAGGTAGAGACGGTCATCCACGGCGGTTCGATCCTCGCCTCGCAGAGTCTGCATGCCGAAGTGTCCTTAGGCGAGACACTTAACCCTGAATTGCCTCTGTCCGGCAGTGCATGAATGTGACATAAAAAATGTGCGGTAATGTGTTGTGAATCTGACTTGTACTTTCAAAGTGCTTTGAGAGATCGATAAGACTTGAAAAACGCTATATAAAAACATTCCATTTACCACGTTCATAATGATATTCATGCCGTCGCCGATGTTCACGGCAGAGATCAGAACCAGAGTAATGCTGTTAGCGATTGATGATTAGATGAGATGAGGACGGTGACGCCGACAGTAGTGGAGATGATGGTGCTTGCTGGCTCTCTGAGCATGTGTCCGTGTGTTCTCACCTTGGCCCAGATGGAGAGAGACAGACGGAGGGGACGGACGCCAGCCGCAAGAGGGACACTCGCTCCTCAGCCGGCCACCACAAGAGTGAGGACACCAGCGACAGCAGGGAGGACGAGGCGGCAGTAAGTCTTTCTTTTTTCCCCCCCTTCCTTCCTCCGTTGTCTCTCTTCTGATGCTCCTGCCCAATTACACGTCCCTACCCCACCCACACCCCTCTGACTAAACAACAACAATGAATTCTATTGCTTATGCGAGTGTGGAAGGAGCTCATCGGCAATTCAACCATCCCAGCCCTGGATCATGATTATCGTCAAACACTGTGGGCTCCGTTCTCTTTACACCCACTGATTAGTGCTCCAAAAACATCGTCCCCTCCCTCCGTGATGCAAAAGAGATTAGGGTCTGAAATCTGGATGCAGGTTGAGGCGTTCATGAAATCGTCTAAAGTAGAAGGGGAAACATTGAAGAGAGGCCTCATCTGCAGTCAGATTTGGAGTTTACCTTTTTTTTCTCCTGAGACCCATTCTACAGCTTAGCCTCTGCACCCCACCTACTGCAATTTTTCGAAACGTTTCCAGCTCTGGTGGGGCCACGGCTTCAGATATAATTTGACTACATCATGCAAATCAACCCGCCCTCCGCCAGCATTCGCTGTATATCTGTGAGAGTTTTCACGCCGACACGCAAAAGAGGAGACGGCTCTCCGACACCAGAACAGGAGACGGAGTTCGGGCCCGCTGCCAGAGATCATTACAACGTGGTACATGCAGCAGTGGGGCTACGCCGCTGAGACCAACCTCGCGCTTTAATGCTTATTTCCCCCGACAGTGTGCGGATTTTGGGGTTAAGCGCAGCAATTCCGGAGCCACGGATAAGTTCTAAGTCCTGCAGAACCTGCGGAACACATTAGCTCCGGCTGTGTGGTGAGATGAGGACCCTCCGTTCGGTTCCCGTGAGCCGTCCAGGCGGGGATTATTGTTCTCGAGGACTCAAAAAAATTGTGATAAACATGCCGTCACTACTTTGACAACCCGGCGCTCCGAGTCTCTGCCGAGCTCTGTGTTCAAATGCCTGCTAGAATGTCTGCTGAGGGGAATTTTCAAAGAGAGATATCTCCCTTATTCATGCGCGGAGGGGATAATTGGGGTTAAAGGCCTGCTACATTCAGGTAATGTTGATTTAACACACCGCTGCTTATCTATGTTGTCCGCTCTCTACAGGACAACAAGTTTTAATCTCAGAATGAGAGGAGCAGTCATAAAAAAAAAAACCCCAACTCTCTTAAATCACGTCAACAAATTATAGTGAGATGTTTTCTGTCTGCTTTAGTAAAAATCAAAAAAGGCTCTTTTGAGCCTCTCAAGATTCACCAGTCGTTGTTTGGCCTTGAGGCCTGCGATTTATCATCGGCCCCTCCCTCCCTCCGCCTCCGTCGACCAGGTTTCCACCCCACCACTTGCCGCTCACGGTGACAGGCGGTCTACCTTGAAGTAGTGTCTCGCCCGAGGTCCAGTTATCTGTAAAACTACCTGAAGTGCTAAAGAATAGAGCTGTGAGTGAAGGCAGTAATTAAATGTTCGTTGCATGTTTCACTGGGGTGGAGTGCGTGATATGAAGAGGCCGACATCCCCGGGGGAGAAACGGCAGTAAACAGACACCCAGATACAGATTAATGAGATGTATCGGGTCTAGTTATTAGTATTTTGAGCTAAAAAGCTTGAGTAAAAAGCTTTTTACCTCTCTGCCTGCGAGAGAGGATCATTACGCGAGGGCTATAAAGGGAAGTCCCTGAGAAGCTGCTCGTGTGTGGAGTGAATTAAGATGAGTTACACAGGAATCAGTAACGGTACAATTTATTCTGCGAGATCAACGGCGGTGTTTTGCTTTAATCGGGAAATGGCACCCAATATGAGGACCCGATTGTGCACGCCCACGCGCCTATCTCTGTTAGACGTGCTCTCAGTGTTTGTATTATGCAGGGCCGGGAGCCTCAGTTAATTCCCCCATCAAACATCAGAATGTGAAAAAAGTTAGATCTCCCTCGGTGAATCTGACCTTGGCGCGATCGTCGGTGCCAGGCGAGCCCGTTTGAGTACATCTCTGAAACTGATCATGAGGGATTTTCACACACAAATAGTCTCCAACAGCGGACGATCATGTTGGGCCCCGCTCCCGTCAGCCAAGAACAGGGATCTCAGGCTCGTCAATCCTGGACAGTTGGTGGACTGGGGAAAAATGGAGCTCGCTCTGATGAATCTGGATTTCTGCTGAGGCACACAGATGGCACGCTCAGAATTTGGCGTAAAGCGGCACAGTTCCACGGGCCCCGCCTGCCTCGTGTGAACAGTCCAGGCTGCTGCTGCTGCTGCTGCTGGTGGTGGTGTGATGGTGAGGTGGAATGTTTTCTTGGCACCGCTTGGGCCCTTAAATACCAATCAGTCATCACTCGAATGCCACAAGCCTCTCCGAGGATTGTTGCAGAACACGTGCGTCCCTTTATGGCCACAAATTGACCGTCTCCTAATGGCTACTTCCAGCACGATGTCCAGCACGTCACAGAGAACAAGTCGTCTCTAACTGGTTCCATGAACATAGAGTGCACTGAAATGGCTTCCTCAGTCTTCAGATTTGAATCCAATAGAACACAGTTGGGATGTAGAAGGATGGAGGGGGGGGGTTGGCAGTGTGAATGTGCAGCTGACAAACCTGCAGAATTGACCCGATGCAATCGTGTAAACAAGGATCTGTTACTATGGCGTTCCTAATGAAGTGCTTGGTGAGTGTATATTCTGGTATTGTATCACAGTCTCGCAGATTTCTGAACTGCGTGTGCAACAACTTTATCGGCGAGAGATCTGGAAGTAACATCCAACGTGGGCAGTGTAACACTCTCAGACACACCACACACAACGCTCAGCGTGCACTTGGTTACACACAGGCTGTAGCTGCGTGAGTGAACACAGTTAAAGTTAAAACCCCAAAATTAGAACGATATCGCCGCGCGGCTGTCGACTAGCCACGGGGGAATAGCCCGAAAGAGAAAAAAAGACGATATATCTTATTCTATAAAATGCAGTCGTCTTCAAAATCGATTTAAGCAAAGGCTTTAGGAAATGTGCTTGAAGAGATAAGAGTGATGAAGGGAAAGCCGGCGGGGGTTCTTGTGAACGGCCTTCCTCCCAACTCCGAACCTGCCTGATAGGGTGAGGGGCTTCTCTCTTCTGCAACAGTCAAAATGAAAAGCAGCTCTCGTGGATGAGTCGGTCGTGTGCTTTAGAGCTCAAATGTTTTTGGCTGCGCTGCGAGCGGCATTCTGCTGAAGTCACTAAAATGTGTCAGAAAGTTTATGGAACGCCCCGGATGAATTTTAATGGCGCGGCTTTGTCATTTGTTCCCTAAACGACGCGTGATAGATGCGGTTCTGGCTCCAAATAATGATCACTTAGATTAACTGTGTTCATACTTGGATGGTAAACACGCTCTAAATCTTCACAATTACAATATGGGAGATGGAATTGGCCGCTACAGGGGGCTGCTTATTTGGATTTACGATCTGCGGAGTATATGACGAAGCTCCATTTATGGTTATGTATAATGCTGCTTTATCTGTAACAAGCACTACGTTATATCCTTTCAAATGTGCGAGTGTGCCTTGTCAACACAGCTCACCCTTAAGACATTTCAGCTCAGCTCTCTAACCACATCTCTCTTCATCTATAATTCACACGCCCATTTACCGGCTCTTTGTTCCAGCAATGCTGGACCTCTGAATGTGTGAGTGTGTGTGTGTGTGTGTGTGTGTGTGTCTCTGTGTGTGTAGCACAATGTGGTTCACGCGTCTCTCGTCCTCTCATTCAGCAAATACCTGAACACCTCAAGGAAATCCAAAGCAACGCAACTGACACCTTCAGTCAATGTGAGAACAGTCCTCCTCTTGGAAAACCAAAGGTCAAAGCTGTAGTCCTTGTTTCCAGGCCTGATGGCCGAAGATAAGTTTGACACTGGACGTGTGTGTGCAAATATATTTGGCTATGGCCACGAATATTTCGCTCACGTTTAAAACTCTTTGCATCGCCCGACTCAAGGAAGCGGAATTTGCGTCCGGTTGCGTCTTTGCATTGCCTGTGCATGTAATGTACCCACGCGGAAAATTCCCGTTGCGTCCTTTGTGAATGCACCATTAGAGAGATGAATAGAGAGAGAGACGGTTTAGTGTGTTTAATATGCTCTTTTATTAAGCCCCTCTAATGTTTCCGAGAAGAGCCCGCGAAGTTTGTCCACCGCCGCTCTCGTTTGTTGTCAAATGACGAGGACGCGAGTTGATCGGAGGAAACAAGAGAGAATCAGAAGTCGAGGAGAGGTGGGCGGATGAGGAGCGGGATCTTCTGCGGAGGAAGAAATCACAGTTCTCCCCCCGCCGCGGTGAAAGGCTGCAGCCGAGCAGCCAGTGTTTGCCTCCGCACCTTATTTTGCCTTTCTGTAAATCACAGAAAGTCGCAGCTTAAATGGTTGACAGAGTGTGTCAGGGTCGGTCAATTACCGGAACCGACTGAGTGTGGTTTATTATTTTCTTCTTCTTCTTTTTGGAAGACCTGCGATATCTCTCTGGCCACCTGCGGAAGATTTACACTGTCACAAGTTGTGTGTGTGTGTGTGTGTGTGTGTGTGTGTAGTTGTGCGTTTGTGTGCATCTCACCTCCGGGGCTGCCGGCAGATGGTAACCAATTTGTCTGACAGCCTGACATTAAGGTTATATAAAGCAAGGTGTGTTCTTTGTTCCTATGCCAGTTGTAGCTGCCGTGTATGTGGGACTGTGTGTCTGTGTTTGTGTGCGTGTTCCTTGTGTGGATGAGATGTAGATTCTGCGCTCTCCCTCCGTGCTTTTATGTCTGTAGTAGATTGCTTTCATGGGCTCCTCCCCTTCATCCCACGTTCCCGATGAGAGGGATGAATGATGAAGGCAAAAGATGACAGCTGGGCCTTCATGGGGGGAATAAAGAGTGGCTCAAGCACAAAAATAGACAGAGGAGAGGAGACGACTGGGAATCACTAACATTGATTTAGAGATTAATGAACACGTGTGTTTCGGATGTTTGATAAATGGTATTTCAGACCGACACACAAAGGAAAAATTGAGGAAGAAAAGAGTAATATATTGTACAATATATTCTGTGACTACCATGGTGTGTTCTGATTTATGCGCCAGCCAGGAGCAGGCGGAGGCCGAGGTGCAGCTCCCCTCCGCTCTTCAAAATAACTGTCTCTGATTCAAACGGACCTGCTGTAATGAGGGTTGTCGGCTGATCGATACGCCGCACAAACGATGTACAGTGCAGTACAGACGATATAGATTAAAACGTGCGTCCCGCTTCCGTTTGACAGGCAGCCGTCGGCTCTCTCCTCTTTCCGTCGTCTCAGAATGTTTTGTTTTCTGGGACGTGCCGCTTTTAGTAATTACTGTTGTCAATTTTATTTCTATAGATAAAATAAAATATGTAAATGAAATCAATTGTTTCAATTTAGATAAATATATTAGAACTCCCTATTTTATTATTTTTAAACACAGGTTGGAATAACTGAATGGGTCCAAGAGGCGTTTCTGGCGCCCTACCTGGTTTTTAGGGGACATCTGTAAATTGTAGGTTCAGAAACTAACCTTTGGTTATTAAGAATAACATTGGTTACTTATGTAGTTAATATACATTTTTGAACGCAGGCAGTAAATTGTTGCAGCAAACACGTAAAACGGTACAATTCCACGGGCCCCGCCTGCCTCGTGTGAACAGTCCAGGCTGCTGCTGCTGCTGCTGGTGGTGTGATGGTGAGGTGGAACGTTTTCTTGGCACCGCCTGGGCCCTTAAATACCAATCACTCATCACTCGAATGCCACAAGCCTCTCCGAGGATTGTTGCAGAACACGTGCGTCCCTTTATGGCCACAAATTGACCGTCTCCTAATGGCTACTTCCAGCACGATGTCCAGCACGTCACAGAGAACAAGTCGTCTCTAACTGGTTCCATGAACATAGAGTGCACTGAAATGGCTTCCTCAGTCTTCAGATTTGAATCCAATAGAACACAGTTGGGATGTAGAAGAATGGGGGGGGGGGGGGGGTTGGCAGTGTGAATGTGCAGCTGACAAACCTGCAGAATTGACCCGATGCAGTCGTGTAAACAAGGATCTGTTACTATTCCGTTCCTAATGAAGTGCTTGGTGAGTGTATATTCTGGTATTGTATCACAGTCTCGCAGATTTCTGAACTGCGTGTGCAACAACTTTATCGGCGAGAGATCTGGAAGTAACATACAACGTGGGCAGTGTAACACTCTCAGACACACCACACACAACGCTCAGTGTGCACTGGTGCATGATGTGTCCTTCTCACCATCTCAATTTTCGAAAATGTCCATTGTAATCTTTTTTCCCCATGCATTTAGAATTGTTTGTCTTTTCCAACAAAACGCCATCCATTTCTGTGAGCTGTTACACTACCGTCAACGCCTCCATAATACATAAGATATGATTATCTCTACTTCCTTCTACCATTTCATTTTAATGTATGAAGTCATGTCTTTTTTAGATTTGAAGAGCCTTATATTTGCATGAAAAGAAATCTCCTACCAGTATCTGAATTATACGTTTTACAAAACGGTTCTATCCATGTGTGTTTTTCGACATCATACTAACATAATGTTGCATCTACAGAAAACAACAACAGTTTTCTGATAGGTGTGAAGCACATCAAAGCTGTCCAGTCCCTGAATCTAGTATCCAATTAATTCCTTTGTAAAACCCTATTCTTATTTAAGAGAAGCTGCGTCGGCCCTTTTATTTTCCCCCCCGCAGAAAATTGATCAGGAATTGTCGAGGTACTCGATAAAGAATCAGACCCTAAAGAGGAATTGATAATGGCACTGGTTTCAATAAAATCTTGTCACTTTCCATCGCACTCCTCCACGGTAGAGAGAAGCAGCAGAGTCACAGTACATTAGCTGTACATTATTACAGTCGCCCTGTGAGGTTCTGCGAGATCACCAACACTTTTTCTTGTTTTTGTTCATTCGAGAATTTCATCACAAATACAAAATTTGACCTACGGTTAGTAAATCCATCAGGTATTTATATCTTAAACCCTATGTTACAGGCCAACAACTGTCAGTGCACTTCCCCAGACATTAAAGGTGCAGTAAGGGATTTAAATCTACTACCTCACAGTGAGTGCGTCCATCTTACCCGAGGCTGCGGGTTCGAGGCCCGGTCAGTGCAGTAAAATCGTCACCGAAGACAGAGACGAGCTTTTGCCAAAATCCCTTACTGCCCCTTTAAAGACAGTGGACTATAAAAGGCAAGTTAGCCACGATAAAAGTCTGCAGACAAGGTCGAGGAGAGGAAGAGGACGAAGGCAGTGTTACGAGTGTAAGGATATACTTCACACGGGGGTTGAACGAAAGGGCTGCGCCATTGTCTTTCACCTGACGGAGATTTTAATCAGGGTGGCAATTTTGCGGCAGCTCATAAACTTGCAGAAGCCAGGCCTCATTGTCAACCCGCGGTCGCGTCCGGCGCTGTAAATATGGCTGCCTTACATGGCTCTGGCCTTCGCTTGAAGTTTATGGGAGACGGGACAAAGCTGGCGATGGCGCTGGGAGACTTCCCCGGGAATTATGGGGAGCAGAGAGCACGGAGGGGGAGGAGTAAATAAACTGACACTGCGACACAGACCAGGCTACGATGATAGCTGGGTGTTAGGCTTCGTGTAATATGTCAATGGAACCCAAACATACGGATTAGTGTCAGAGAGTCGTTGCTCATTTTGACATTTAGATTAGACCACGGAGATTAGTGAAACACGCCTCGTTTTTTTTCAAGGTATCCGTTCCATTCATTTGGCAATTCGATGTTGTCATGGATTTAAGAAGGATAGTCAGTGAGCAATCCATGGATGTGAGTCCAGGTGGTGACTCGGTGTCCTCACGTCTGACATTTGCTTGACAGAGTTCTCTCTGCTGGCTGATTGGATCTGCGGCCAGCCAAGTGGAAATAGATCTCCCATGAGGCATTTGGTACATCAGCGTGAGCGCCCTACCCCCTTATTTTCTGCCACTTCTCTCAAATGTTGTCTCATCTGTTACTAAGAACGTTGTGTTAATTCCTCCCCCCCCCCATGATAAAGTACTCCGCCGCCTCTCAAAGCACTGCCACAGGTTGACAGTCTAAATGGCAGATAATAGAGCGAGCACGCTGGATTCCTCTCCTCGCTGCTGAGTAAACAAGGCAGTAAGCTGTAAAATATAAGCCCAGAGCTTTTAGTTAATGGCGGGTTGGTTCTTTCTGAGGCACCTTATGACTCAAAGTAATCAGTAGTAATCAACTACAGCCAAAACCGAAAAGGCCATAGAGCAGTCAGGGCCGGCCCAAGGCATAAGCGAAGCAAGCGGCTGCTGAGGGCCGCCCCCATGCCCAGTGTAACTATAGGCACGATACGGCCATAGTCAGTCGGACAGTTGATGGAAAAGGCGGTAGCGTGTGAAGTTAAAGATAAAGGCAATGTCAAAATCAAATTCTGCTTAGGTCCCCATATAGGCTAGGGCCGCCTCTGAGAGTAGTAGTAAGATGGACAGAAGCTGTTTTCAGAAATGAACTCATGACATGTTCCAGATTTTCCTGCTGTATTCTCACCTGGGCTCATGTCATGCCATTATCAAAAACTGTCCATTGTAAAAATCCTTTTACTTTTACACTTAAGTAAAGTGCTTTTTGTTATGTTGGTCCCTGCGAGGAAAATGAGACCTGAGTTGTAATAGATATTTCTTTTTAATTGAATTATTCTCATTCCATTGCCACCGCCCCATGCAAAAGTTGGGATCTAAAGTGGTAAATCGAAGAGCCAGGTGGAGAAATCAAATGAATTTAATTTAACTTCATATCACTCCGTCCACTTGCTGAAACCAGCACCAGTGTTATTTGCGCTCGTGTTAGTGAGCCGTAGCTTTTCCATTAACACCTTTTCAATTTCAAAAGATATAAACCGACTCAAATCTTGAATCGATATTCCATCGCCGCCGTCTCACCACCATCGCATTCTGGAGAGCGCGGAGGAGAGGGCCAGGCGGCATGTTACTGACGCTGCAGCTGTTGAAATGCCAGGATGATGCCAGGATGTGGCAGGATTCAGGAAGGCCTGGTTTTTTCAAGCGTGAATATACGGAGACCCATTTCACATTAACATTCATGAGGGGGTGTTTTCGGGCGGAGAACGAGGCTTGCCAAAGTGCGCACATTGCTACGCTGATGGTGAGTTACAAAGGAAAACAGTTTGGAGGTGCGCACAGTTTGAATGAGAGCCCCGTGTCCTTATTTCACTTCAGTCTGCTTGGTTTTAGCCACAAGTCTCTGATAACGCCACAAGCGGCCAACTCCTCCCTGTCATTTTTCCAACTCGGGTGTGTTGACAGCTCTGACAGCTCTGTTAAAGGAATCTATTTGAAGGTTTTGTCTCGAATAGTTTGTCCCCCCCCCTGGGTGCTCCGGTGCTTTCGCTCTTTCTAAATATCACCTCTCAGGCATTTGTCAGCCTGGTGCCGGGTCACAGGCGGCGGAGACCCCGAGCTGTGGGCCTGCAATAAACTCCCAGACGGGGCCCCGTGCAGCACGGAGCACTGCACTGTCCTCATACTCGCTTGCTGCCTGTGACCTGACGCCAGCGGAGTGGAAACCAACAGCTCAGCGTGCTCGCGCACTCACTGTGTGCCGCGCTGCACATGCACACAGGAAGGGCTGCAGACCCGCTGTGTCTGTGAAACATTCTTAAAAAGTGGACAGTGAAATACGATTCTGTTCGTGCATCCTCACACCAACCAAATAATCTATGTTCCTTTTTTTTCTGGGCCTCAAGAGCCTTTAGCTTTATTTCCATCCCTCCGTGTCCCATAAGAAAGGAAAAGAATCACACAGTGGGAGCACCCTCAATCCTTTTAGGCGCTCTATTGAAGCCCTCGCTGCGCTCGCTCTGGTTCCTATACCAGCTGGCTCTGTTCCAGCACTGGTCAGGAGCTAAGCTGCAAGTGTCTGGCTGTTTGCTGTTACCACTCGGCTTCCTGCTGGGGCCACGCTGGGTGAAGGTCAATAGGTCACGGGACACGACACTGAAAGGAATACTGTATCTCTGTTTCTCTTTTTTCTCTCACAGCCAGTGTTGTCAGGGGCACGTCCGTCATGTCCAGGCGATCATCGGCGGTCGATGTTTTTCTTTGATTTTGCCAGCAGCAGCCGCGCTGCGATTCAGTTCGTTTGAATTTGTTTGAACAGTCTTTGCGTGATGTATGTCATTAGAGCCTCTAATGAGAGTCTCGGACTGGAAGAAACCTGGGCACACAGTGATCTGAGCTCTGTTTGTGTTTGTTGATGAGAGATCTTCTATTGAGTCCAGTTTGCTGGGAGGCAAATATGAGCTTTGTGAGTTCTGCCTTGTTATCTGAAATTGATCAAAAGTTAAAAAGCCTGAACTGAAGTTCTCACCCAAACAAATGTCAACATTTTTAAAGTGCAGAACTTTTTTTCTTCTTCTTTTTTACAAATTAAATAAATGAACCTCGACTACTTCTTCATCCGTAATGGCTTTGGTCTTTTCGCCGCTGATAGCAGAGGCTGCTGGCTTGTTGCGGGCTCCGCCAGCTTTAGATTTTGGCCAGTTTGCCTTTGCTGGCTTCTGGAATTCGGGCCTGTTCAGCAGGATAATGGTAAATGGACTGAATTTATTTAGTGCCTTTCTAGTCTTAACGACCACTCAAGGCGCTTTACTCTAAAAGCCCCATTCATTTACGCAGCGCTCCCTCTATTACTCCCACACTGGCAAAGCCATTCGGGGGCCAGTCCGGGGTTTCGCTGTGTCTCACCGGAGGACGGTGCCCACTGCGTGATTTTAAACATCCAACTCAGTTTTTGTTCTGAATGTTTTCATGGCTGTTCCTCCACGACTCAAGTTTTTTTTTTTTCACTGCATATAATTCCTCTAAGATAAAACATATTTTTCTCTCTAGTCATGCTCAGCGCAGGTGTTGACCTTTGCCGCAACACTGCGGTATTAGATCGGAGGAGCAGGAGCCCTGAGAACAGAAAAAGAGCTGACGGTCAACCCCTTCAAGACACGGATCTTTTTTTCATATTCTTTCGAAGGGCTTTTAGGAGGAGGAGAGATGCCTGTGTGTCCGCCAGGTTTAGAGGAGGCAGGTGATGTTCCCGTTGCCACTCCAATAAAGGGAGACTAAAAACCGAGCACACTTCTGTTTTACCTCTGCTCCGTAAAGACTCAAAGAAACCAGTTGACAATAGACACAAGGCAGGAATGAGAAGCATACAGGAAAATTGCTGAACAACAGAAATACGCATTCGCTGTCTCTCTATTCCTCTTTTTTTTCCAACCCCCAAATCTACCACTGCTCAGGCCTTCACTCGACGAGAGGCAGATAAGGGAGGATTTTGGCAGAGTAGCACCGTGGTTAGACGCAGAGAGAGCGATGGACGGGTGGAGTGACGCTGAGTAATTGAATGGGAGACAAAGTTCTTGGTGTGAGCATGTTGTGTATTCCTGCGTGTCTGACGAAGAGGAGGAGCAGATTCATTTGCCTTCCCGTGGGACCATCCCTATTCCCCCGTTTGCCAGAGTTGGAGCGAGTGCCAGATCTTTGAAGAGTTGGAGGGGATTTTCGTGTTTTTGCTGCAGCTGTTCTCCAGAGAGGTTGTTCTATAGGTGCCGGCTTCAAAAATGTCTCGTTTTTTACTTTGCACTCTTTCATCTAAAAAAAATGCCCTCAAAACATATTGAGATATGCGCTGGAAGTAACTCATTGATGTTCTCTCATGTTCGGTGGAGTGCTGCAGGAGCCGCATACTTCTGATTGACCCAAGTCTGACAGTGTAATGAAGGCTAATTCATGCTGTCTAGAGATACGTCCGTTTCAAACCATGCAACCGCCACTGCCCACGTGCTCCCATGAGTCCCTTGCGTGGCGCGGTTGTTAAGCGGAGTCGAGAGCTTCTGACCGCAACCAACACGGCGACTGTGGACGTGGCTCTGAAAATGTGCCGTGCAGACGTACATAAGAAATACGGACGGCATGAGCGCAGAGTGCGCACTGGAGGCCCCCTCCAATCCGCGTATTTAACGTTGAGCGTGAATAAGCCTTAACCACGCCCGACCGGAACTCGACTGGCACATGTGCAAACCCGACCCAAGCTTTGACGCAACTGATGTGAGCAGAAACACTAAGGGTCCGTCCCATTTCCCCTCAGTGGGCACTACCCGTCCATTCTTCCACTCCACCTGAAGACAGCATCGGACCACCCTGCGTTTGAAGGGGCAGATAGCCCCTAGCCCTTGATCTTCCAAAGAAAGGGACACCCTGCCCTACGAGGGATCGTACAAAACAGAGGGGTAGGGCCAAGTGAGGGGAAACGGCACGGACCCCAAGTTTCTGTTACCCTTGTCTCCCCGTGACCTCATCTTGCTCTATCAAACCTTTCCTCTCCCCGCTTTTCTTCTTCTTCCTCACATCCAGTCCTTTTCTCGCCTCCTTCAGCTGAGGGGTGTGTTTCCAGTCTGTATTGTATCGTCTCCGTGGTCAACCTGCCCGTTGGCGTTCCTTGTCATTGATCTCTGAAGTCCGGGCAGAGGCCAGACACTCGGAGCCTTCTGATTGATCTACTCCAGGATTTTGCCTGCCTCACCACCCATGGTAACACCTGACACCTAACCTCAGGAAAAACTCAAAAAGGGAGCCGATCCATCCCTTCTCCTCCTCCTCCTCCTCGACTCCATCTACTGCTCATCATTCCTCACTCACACTAAATGTTTCCCCTCTACCTCTTTTAAATTTTTTTTTGCATTTAATGGGTTTGAGAAAAGTAGTACGCTCAGCATTTGCCTTAAACTTCCATTATTATCCTCTAATGTAATAATATAATTATAATGCCATCGTATTTTAGTGAATGTAATCTACTGCACTTGACAGGTACAAATCCCACGGCTGCGATTAGCAGAGGTCGGCCTATTAATCGGTCTGACTGATTTATCGGCACGAGTGGTAACAGAGCTGCTCGTCTCTGGACTTCAGGATATTTTAAAAATGAAGAAAGAAAAAAAAAAGGATTATTAAAAATGGTGAATGCAAAAGTAGCCAGCCGTAACTGTAGAAGTGAAGCACACCATGAATGAAAGAATAGATATGATTATAGTAGTGTCTTGGATGCTTCTTGTGTAACGCCAATAGCAGGCATCATTACACAAGAAGCATCCATTTTTTGTGTTTTTACCCAAACATAAGCCTAATTCTGGAGAAAGCTTTCATTAGTTCGCAGAGAAATCTTCTGCAGTCCAATTGTTCCCCACATATAAAACTACAGCTTTAATCATTCGTTTAAATCTTAAAAGCTATTCATCACATACAAAGCCAAAAGTAAAAAGAGCTAATAGCTGTATATTTCATACAGATGATTTTAATCTATTTATTCTGTTTTAGCAGAGCGTACATTTGAGTTTGATGTTCAGTGATCCAGATGTGTTTATTTTCATTATTTTGTTATTTATTACTTTTACTTAGAAGTTCAATTCGACAGTTATCCAATTTCTAATGGAGTCAATCGTGTGCATGCTCCAAACTATCGTTATATTCTATATAATCTATTATTGGTCAATCTCCGATACGATGGGGTTTTTAAGTCTTTGTGTGTTTGGTAGTAAATGAAACAAAGCCTCATTTACCAGCTTTTCCAATCTTTTCCTTTTTATGTGCTCGTGTGACGACTCGTCATGTCATAACAGCAATTCGAGGGAAAATATGGATTTAAGATTAGACACTGACTCCGACTATGAAACATTAGAGAAAAGGGGAAGAAGGTGATTATTCTCCATGTGTCTTTCCCTGCGGTGATGGCCTAAACAGGACTAAGTAGTCTATTAATCTACCGCAGCAGACACGGCGAGCTGCTGAAGCGCCTTTTCTTTGTAACTGTTGTTATTGTCAGGATATCAATTCCTTAAAGCGTCCTCCGGGATTTATTTTGTCATTAAAGAACCCGCCGCCTTGATTTTTTTCCTCACTTAATCCAGTAGAAGTTTGCAGATGTATCGACACGCCAGTCGATGCCACTGGCTGGGAGACACGCGTCGGCCATTTCATCCTCTTGTGAGATGGCAGCTGGCGGGAGAAAAGCAATTTTTATTGGCTTTTTTTCAATTTGTGCCTGACCAGACAGGAGCAACACTGCGCTAATTGCAATCAGTTAATCAATGGCGCGGTATGAGTGAGTGTCTCTCTGGCGTGTGCTTGCTCAAAATTGGAAAATCCAAATTACCTTCCTCTGCCACTGTGTGTGAGGAAAAAGACGTTGGTTAACTAAAGTAAGTGGGAACAGAACTTTGAGACATAATTTGGAAGGTAAAATGTAATGTTATTATCATCACATATAAAGACACACACACACACACACACACTCTCATTAAACCCTGTGTATAGCCTAAATCATATTGACGTAAAGTTGTACTGTATGCATGTGCACACAAGCACGCCTAATCCCACTCTCACACATTTGTAAGTGTGCATGCATGTGCGCACACATATGCCCTTAAGGCCTAAATCTCTCACCAAGGGACTTCCCTTAAAGGGGCAGTAAGCAAATTCTAAAGCAATACACGTTTTGTATAAAAAAATCAGCTAACATTTCCGCACCGTCCGCTAGCTGTCGCTTCTGTGTGCGCGCTGAAAAGAAATCTGGGTTTTCGGCCCGAAAAAAAATTTAAAAAATGGTGCGGACCGCACCACACAACGCTCCGACTGCATTTTGTAAACTTCAGGGAGATGACAACCTGTGACAGGGCCGGGAGCTACAGATAGAAAAATTGTTAATAGCTAAATTTGGCCCAAAGCATCATTTCTCTTTGATTAATCTTTTTTTACATTTTCATTATTCCTCTGCCTTCCATCACTATTGATCATTTCTCCCACCTCACTCTGTCTCACACGTACAGTAGCACGCCCTCAGGAGTGTGAAGCACAAACCCACAGTGGCCATCGCTTTGAGCTTTATGTATGCAGCAGGCATCTCCCGCGGTCAAGGGGATTCATCAGAAGACGTTATGTTGCTCTAATTAATGCTTTATTTACACAAGAGGTTTATGAGTTATTTTTGGTTGAGTGGATAAAATGGAAGTTGGCGTGCAGCCTGGGAAGACTAACAATTATGTGCAAGCCAAACATCTATGATAATTAAAAGCTTACAAGAGTGAAGTCCACTTGTTACACACCGTGTGCGAGCATGCAGTGTGGAAAAAAAGCACAAAGGCGTACAAGCTTCACTGTTCGTAGCGCCAAACGACCCTGAGTGCACTTCGACTGGATCATTTTACGTGGCTTTTGTGTGAAATGTAGGATGAAAAAAAAAAAAGATACTTTGGCTTTCTCGTGTAGAAAAAATCTGTAATATCACTGCAGAGAGGTGCAGACAAGGCACAAGGTTTTGCTGAACCTCTATCACGTCAACAGCCGTAAAAAAAGAGGGACTGTACGTTATACCCAGAAGTTTTAAAGCTATTTGTGTAGGCAGAGGGAGAGAAAAAAAGAGAGAATCAGAGAGACTGTGGAAGCTAAAAAGTTTCGACATGATGGACACAGTCACAGCGGAAGAGCTTATGAGACGGATTTACAGAGTGAGATTAAGAGTTGACCCCTGAGCAACCACTGTCTCAGCCAATCACTGTCCTCCTCCAGCACAGGGAACTGCAATAAAGAATAAAAATAAAAGTTTATTTAGATGTGTTTCTCAGTGAGTTAAAGACCCCCTCCAGTCACGTTTTAAAGTATATACAATCTGCTATGCCTTATATTTTGTTTAACATTGTTTACCCCCCAAAAAGATTTTTAAAAACCCTCTGAAATGGGGCCTGAACCCATCCACACTCTCTCCCAGTGTTAGGTGTAAAGCATAAGGCCAAATCCTTTACATGAGGGCCTCTAGCAATGCATGCTTGTAAAAGCTGCTTTGAGTACATCACGATCTCTGTGTGGACGACTGCAGCGGCGAGCAGTGTCAGACAGCGCGTGGGTGGCCTCAAGAGTTTTTATAGCGTAAAATAGGTGATGGTGTGTGTTGATACAGTGTATGAACGTCTCTGATCGAACAAGACGGCGCCTCCAGGTAGATGATATCACGACCCACGCGCCTGCTTCACAGGGACGGAGGCTCCGGAACAATGTGGGTGTGCCGTGTGTAGAGGAGACCAGTCCTGGTGTCCAGAGACTGGATGTACGGACAGGTGGACGGACGGACGGACGGACGGACGGACGGGTGGATGCATAGGAAACATAAGTGAGGATGGGTAAAGGGATTAAGCCAGCAGATACATAAACGGCGCCTGAAGACAAAGGAGCAGCCTTGGGAGTGCTGCGTGGGGCGAGAGAGAAACGGTGACGGTCGGACTATGATGAAGATTCATTATTCTTTTCCTCGCCGCCATCCATCTCCACTAACTAGCGCAGACGCCGCTGAATACCCATGCCACCAGGCTGGTAGGGAGTTTGCTGTGTGGGTGCTAAAATAGAGCTGATGTCAGAGGGGTCGGAGGCAGAATGATGGAATGGGAGAGTGAGGCAGAAAAAAAAGCAATCCGAGTGTCAAAATAGTGCAGGGGGGATAAAATGAGCCGTTTATATCGGCAAACGCATAGAATGTGTTTTTCTTTTGTTTTTCT
The DNA here is from genome assembly GCF_022379125.1 of Scophthalmus maximus. Classification (NCBI taxonomy): domain Eukaryota; kingdom Metazoa; phylum Chordata; class Actinopteri; order Pleuronectiformes; family Scophthalmidae; genus Scophthalmus; species Scophthalmus maximus. Next base: position 19,557,738 of record NC_061521.1, on the reverse strand, counting down.
TTTTTGAAGATATGTAGAAAAGGAATGGTTCACACAACGCAGGCTCCCTGTGGGGTCGCAGACATTTTTTCGTGGATTTTTCCGTTTGCCAAGTTAATGTCAGAAGTATATCCGCCACAGTGGAGGTTAAATGTTTGCACCGAAACGGTCACGTGATGAAACACTATCCTGAAAGTGTCTGCTGTATTTTTGATTTATGGGCGTTCTGCTTCTGACCTCTGTCCGAGGACACACACGCCCCTACCCCCTACCCCCTACCCCTACTTCCGAGGAGCGAGCCAACCCTCAAAACAAAAACTAACCAAGGGAAAGGACAATGGCGCACTGACAAGAAGTTCTGTGAGCAGTGGGGGGTTTTGGAGCTGACGGATGAATTATTTTAGGTATCGCCACTATACCAGAGACGAAAACAGACAAATATAATATTTCATCCCACATAAACAATTAGACAGTTTATTATTTGCTTAACTGGTGGGTTTTTCAAGTTTTTTTTTTGATTCAGCCACCCTGAGGTACAAACTTATTTTCCTCAACTTACAGCCGCTGCATTTGGGAACACAAATGTTGTTTTCTGGAACTTTTCTGGAACTTTTCCGGACAGCCCACTTGTGAAGTTTCTGGAAAGTGTCCGAGCGTGCCCGTGTGATAAAATACAGCAGGAAAACCCCTTAAGCCAGTGAGTGGGCACAGAATGTTCCCGGAAATATTCCTGACAATCACCGGCTGCATTCGTCATATGTGAACTGCAAACTTTTCCCTCTTAGGACTAGAACTAGTTTTCTCTTTTAGTTTCTAAGTTTTTTTAAAATTGAATTCATTTATTGGCAGGATCGCGGGGCGAGAGGGATGGTGTAGGGCGGACTTATCGAGACAGACGTCCATTCACGCCCTCGGAGAAATTTCGAGTTACCAATTAACCCTGAGCTGCGTGTCTGTGGGGCGGTGGGAGGAAGCACAGGCCCGGGGAGAACACGAGGAACTCCTCACACGAAGGCCCCCGGCAGGTCCGACCGCGCCGATCACAACAGCGCCGCCGCCGCCAGCGGGCCCGGCTTCAGCGGTGTGCCGCGTGACTTGGCAACGTGAAAGAGCTGTTGGGAGGCGAACCGAGGCGGCACGTTGCCGTGAAGTGCGTCTCCAAGGTTATACAGTAGTGGGCTGACGGGGACATTAAACACAAAGCAGCGGGACCAATTTTAATTACTCCTGTTGACAAGGGGGACTATGGGATGTTTACAGTTGACTATGCGACATGGAGGCAAGCAAAAGGAGGTGAGGAAAACAAGATGGGAGACGGCAGCGAGCAACAGGTGGATGCGAGCGCTTTGAACAGGTGTGCAGTTGATGGAGTGCGTTGTGAAGGAGAGCGCTGCAGGGACGTTCATTTTGACACAGTTTATTAACCGGAGGCGGCCTCCTCCTCCTCCTCCGCCTCCTCTTCAAAGCTGCTCGCGTCTGTTTGAGCTGCGCTGACGGGACTATATAGGGAGAGAGGCTCCAGGAAAGCCAGGGAAGGGAGAGTGGTTCTCGGCGAGCAAAGCAGCTATTTCATTTGAAACACACACGTTACTGTATTTCACTCGCATGAACTCCAGCTATACCGAGGCACAGCTTTCTGTGGCATGATGAAAGACTAATCCCGAAAACGTTCTCTGGGCGGAGGCGGTGAAGCAGACCCTTTTTTTTTTTTAAAGGGAGCAAAGAGAAATGGTACGGGGAAGGGATGAAAATTTAAAGAAATGTGGAAAAACAACCCCCCAAAAAAAGACAGTGAAAGCCGTCCCCTGGTGCCACGGGCTGTGGTGACACATCGCTGTGTTTTGTTTACGTGAGGTGAAAATGTGTCCAATTGGCCACAAGCTTTTCTCATCTTTTCCCCGTCTCCCACCGGCAAGATTCCCATATTAAAAGGACGCCCAGTAAGCAAAGCCAAATAAATTGAAGCCCTTTTTTCTATTTTCATGACAGCAATGTTTTTTATTCTAAAGCTTCTACATCAGAACTTTTTTTCACGTGTGCTATCAATTCCCCGCCCCCACTTAAAAGTCTCTTTGTTTTCCATTTGCTCCACAATATATATATTTATTTTTTATCAGTCTTTAGCCTGGATGGAAACAACTAAGGATGGCATTTGTTCTGATGGATTGTTACCATTCATCCCGGTCAGTTTTGGGCCACACAAGATTTGTGCTTGGCAAATCTCCCTAAGAGCACTTAAAGAGCTTACATGATAAGTGGTCTGTAAAGCATCTCGTCAGGGAAGAGGGTGGATTTGTATTTAGCTTTAATTTTTCTTTTTCTCACCTCGGAATGAAAACAAGTTAGTACACACGGAATGAACTGTGCTTTTCCAGCGGAGAGAAAAAGAGGAGGGGGACAGTGCATTAGAGCCGCCCGAGGAAGAAGGATGGAGGGAGGAACATGTGCACACACGGGGCTCGGGAGTGCTGGTCAGCAGAAATGTCAGTTGCCGGAAAAGAAACGGCCCGACTGTAGACATCACAGATACACACATTATACAGTCTGTGTGCATCGTTGGCTGCAGCTGCTTGTGTAGTGTCGTGCGCCTGAATTTAGGATTGCACGACTTCTTTCATTCATAGCTCGCAAATATACAGTAACAAATTGTCCTTTTATTTTGTTTTCCTTTTTCTCTGTGACGACGGCGGTGACATTGCAGTTTGCAGATCATGATCGGCGTCCGAAAACCCTCGCGGGTTTCACCAGGGCCGAAAACAAACTGCCCTCGGTTTGGTCGGGGATGATTTTTCCTCTTTTGCGTCACAGAATGCGTCTCCCCCGCAGCGAGCCACAAACTCTCCGCAGGGGAGGAAAAATATAGCCGCGAGCGGTGATTGTCAATTGACAGCAGCGCTGTTGCACAGTGCTCCGTCGCTCTTCCTTTCTCTTCTTTCCCAGCCCAGACTGACTGCAGGACCACAGCTCCCCCACGGACCCTTTCTCACGGCACAGACACTTTGACTCGTCAAATACAGGTGTAACTGATGGCATCCATTCTGCTCAGAGGCCAGCGGTTGCCAGGTGACGGACGCTGATAATCGCGCGTGCTGGCGTGGCCCGGCTCGCCGGAACACTTGAATGACACGGAGCCATTGTTAACGTTGTTGGTTGCAACAGTGCTTGTCTTGCTATGACACATAAAATGCCTGTAGGGACAGAGACAGAGCTTTGTGTGTTGTTCCACTGCTGCACACGTGTACATATGTAGTTTTGGTAATCATTTTTTCTCCTTGAAAAATGCCAAATTACCTAAACATCCTTTTATCCAGCCAATTTTGGGCTTTCTTGTAAAACGCTCAGTATGTTATCTGAGCAATAGACTGCTGAGCCACTCTGTTATGGCTCATTTAGGCATAATGACTGACTTGCTGCGCCTTATCCCTCATCAATGTTCTTAACGTATTCCGTGCAGCTCGCGGAACCTGCGGACAATCCGGTTCGGGAGTGGAGCTGTCGGTGTGTTAATTCAGCGGGGCTAAGGATAAGAAGATCTAAGTATTGATTATAGGCAAAAAGCTAATCTCTGCGCAATCTCCATAATGGCAGTCGGGGAGTTTGCCTTTCTCTGTTCTCTTAACTCGGGATTAAAAGATAATTTCCAACGCGACCGCCTCCGAGGGGACTCGTCTTGCAGCAGCTTCTGCTTTATTAAAGTGTGCGTGTGTGAACACTAAATGCGTGTGTGCGCATACAAGAAATGGCGTACAGCCACCAGCACACATGTATTTGGCTGAGTGTAGGCCCGGATCTGAGGATACAGAGCTTGGAGTCCGTCTGCCAATGGTTTTCCGTATGAAAGTTGAAGTGTATGTCTGAATGTTCCTGCGATGGGAGGCGTTGAATAAATGAAGTTATGTTACACACTTGGTTTTAGGTCAGGGGAGCTTTTCAGTGTAAAGTGGGAGGAAGGAGTCTCTTATCTTATCTCCACTAGATGTGCTGAGGTCCTGGCTGCTGTGTGCACATAGAAACTGACTCAACACGCCGACTTACTGGAGCGAATGCGCAGAGAAATGAAGTCACCAAAGTACCAGTATCAGTGGGAGTCAAGTCATCGCAGTACTTCCCCAATAGACACCTTGTTACCTTTTTTAAATCATCATCAGACCAGCTCTGCATCCGTTACCCCCGCAGTCGGCGAGTTTGGTCTTGATGTGCAATTTTAACACTCGCAGGAAGATAAATGCTAAATAGAATTTCGAACATTTTCAAACACCCACTCGCACGAACAGCGACTACACGCAAGGAAATGCATTAGAGGAATTACAACCAGCGGGCTAATTCACATTCTGCTATTCTTTCCATCCCAACCCGCAGATTGTCAGGCGAGTGAGGAGTTTTTTAAGAGGCAACTGTTAGTGCGAAACGGGCAAACACTCGCCAGATGTGCCTGGGATTTGACACGCAGGCTCTTCTTGTTGTACTTTGAACCACTGCAAATATACCGGTGCAAAAGTTGTGTGGACACTTTGTTTCTTGCCTTCCTTTTTGATATTGTAGGAAAACGACCAACAAAACTTTTCTTCAGCATTTGCCTGCCTTTTTTTTTTTTTTTTTTTAATCTGCGGAAGTGATCTGCTCTGCCAAAAAGGCAGCCAGGTGCTTTTTCATATGTGTCTGTGCTCGGAGCACACTGTGTCCAGCGATGATGGGATTGGATACTTCAAAAAAAAAAGGTGGACAGTCAGCGAAAAAACTAACATTTATCTGTACTCGGCTTATGGTTGAGATAAAAAATTAAGGAGACAAATGCCAGTTACTGCTCGCCTCTTCGCGGTACAGCCTGTTTGTCAGTGTGTGTGTGTGTGTGTCCGTCTCTGTCTGAGACGCCTCCGTCTCTCTGCAGCACGCTCCGTGTTGATTGGCTCAGACTGAGCACCGAGCAGGTAGCGGATGATTGGCAGTCGACCGTTCAGCCCGTTCTGTTCGCCAGCTGCCCCGTGTCACGTCCCATCACGGGTGATCAGCCTGCGCAGAAAACCTAGCCCCTAATGTGGATTTAACCTGGTTCTTAAATCCTGCCTGTCCTCCAAACCTTACAGTGGTAGAAAAAGGGTACAAAAGTATTGCTTATTGTTTGCTCAGACGGTAAAAAAATAAAATAAAATGCAGCGCTCTCCAGGCAGAAGGAGAAGCATGCATGGCATAAGGCTGGATTCAGGTTCTAAATCTGTTGAAATCCGCCCGTCCAACCATTTGTCCCTTTTCTGCTCATTCTCAAATGCAGCGTGTTCAGGCTCCACCGACATTGAATTCATAATGACTAAAGGAACCTTCAGCTGCGTGTGAGTGTTTTCCCCTCGGCTCTAGTGAAGTACCTCCTAGACAGTTTTAATTGCAGTGCAAAGATTACATGCAAACAATCCAACAAACAGAGGGTTTCAGGTTTCGTCCCTCTCTCGCTCCACAGTTTGGCTCAGTCAGATATATTTGATGCACTGCTGGAGACCCTTTTTTTTCCTTCTTCTATTCACCTGCATTTTCCTTGATTTTCAGTGAGGGACAACACGTTTTGATTTTGAAATGGAGGACCTGAGACATGAGTGACGAAGCTCTTCAGACAGGAGGAGAGACTGCACTCCTCCGCGCAGCCGTTGTCCGTGCACGCCTGCTGTATTGACGCAGCAAGACAGAAGCTCCACCACCTCGTCCCAGACCTTGATCAATGAATTACACAGTCCGCGGTGCGCGGACATCTCGCGATATGCCGTGTGCACTTTGTTTTACGAACGCACGGCTGCACGCATACATTCCCCGTCGGCCGCACATCATCGTCTCATTAACATTAGTGTGCCGTAAGTGTCCACGCAGGATAATAACTGCTCGTCCTCTTCCTCTTCTCCCTCGACTGCCTGCAGTTTTTCTTCTCACCATCTCTCCCTCCCTCTCTCTCTTCCTTCTCCTCCTTTGTATCGTATTGTCTCCCTGCCACACTCATCTCTGCACCATTAATCTTCCAACCAATGATTTGAATTGGCGACACTGACTCTATCAATCCGATTATCGACCGCAGCCGTCCCTTATTTATGTTCCATCCCCCCCCCCCGCCACCCTTCCTCGCTCAGCCCCTCTACTGGTGTTCCCTTGACCAGCTTGTAATTGCTCACATGAATAATGCAAGCGGCGAGACAAAAATAGTTGCACTCCTTCATTTTCTTGGCTGGGATTTTGTTCGGCAATAGTTTAACCGAATGCACTCGGGCTGATTTCTATTCAACAGCGCCAGCCATTTGTGTTTAAAAAAAGGGACGGGGATTTGGTCGTGAAAGTGCTCGAGGCTCCCAAAAGCTGCGTCCTCCACCGAAACGGAACGGCTGATTGTGAGATCAGCGTGCAGATTTATTCAACCGCTCAGCGCTCGCTCACGAGTTCCCAGGACAATCCTGTTCATTAAACAGCACCCGGAGCAGCCCACATACATCATGCAGTCAAAAATATAATTTTTAGTTTCCAGCAGTGTTTTGCTGATGAGCCAGTGATAGACGTGTGTCAAAGTTGCTCAGCTATCGTCGGGCAGCTTTCCCAGCTTTTTCAAAACAATGGGCTCCAGTGCAAAATGTACTTAATGACCTCACGAGTGCAGCTCTGAAGGCACGACAGGCTCAGTTTACATGCGGGGTTAAGTACACTGAGTTTGACTGACGGCACCCTTTGTTTCTGGTAGCGTTGACTTGCATTGTGTATTTAAATAAGTAGAAGAGTAAAAGCACTGTGCCTTCACTGATCTTTTGTTATGAAGAACAATAGCCACACAATCGTGATCCGCAAATCACAACTTTTGATTGTTCTCTCGAGTCGAACCTGCCTGTAGTGTGGACGCATCTATTTGCACCATTTTGAAACACAATATTCCATCAAAGACACATGTTGTGTGCATGTGCATCACTTTCTTAAATCTCAGCGCCGTCCAAAGGTTTACGGTAAATGTCACAACATCCACAGTAGGATAGATTGTGAGCGCCTCCGTCAGCTCTTTGTCACTCACCTCTGCTTTTGTGGTATTTGTTCCGACTCAACCTGTCAATCAATAATAACTGTTTATACATATGAGTGCGGACCTGAGTGGAACACTGTTGGCATGTTTCTTCCAATGACCCCCCCCCCCCCCCCCCCCCCCCCCCCCCCCCTTAAGGGGATTCAATTGATTTGTCGCAGCAAGCTTTGCGTTGCCATGCTGCGTGTGTTGTTGGGTAGTGAAGGACCAGGGCCTTTTGATAATAATCACCATGAGGCATCTCGTGCTTCCTGCTCCTTTTCCCATGTTAGCAATCCAAGGACTTGCACAAACACGCTTCTGAATCCCCACGAGACTCTTGTGAGGAAATTAAGTAGAGCCACATCGCCCCTGCCTTCATCCGACTGCTCTCCGTCATTAATCGCCGGAGCATTTTGGAGAATCACAGGTTTCCTTTTTGTGTCAAAAGACCCCAGGACACCGGAAAGCGAAACGCTGAGCCCCTGCCCCTTCATCTCTTCTTCAGAATGCTGCACAGCTTAGCCTCATCCTCATTTGCACTATGGATTCCATCCAAACGAGCGCCAAAATGGTAGGAATCACGTAAAATCCAACCCAATACACTCCCTCACCTCCTTTCTCTTTCTGTTTTGAATTTGAATCTTACATTATTTTAGCTTTTCAGACCAGGACAACGGTGCAGTTAACCTTGGATAAGGCGAGGAAACGTACCGTATGAGTGGTTGAGAGAATTGGGAGCGGTGATGGAAAGCCTTGCTGTGGCCATGTGACCTCTTTGATTTGAATGAACCTATAGCGCTGGATAGACACTCATTTTAAAGACGGATGCAGTATACCTACGGTGTCCAGTGTATCTTCAGAACGGTGAACTGATGAAAGATGAAATTCGTCTCCTCAGCTGTTGCAGTCACGTCACACGCGGAGCCACAGTGCCGGCGAGTGTGTAATACTTCACAGAGCTTTGTGCTGCTGCTCTGTAAACCGAGCGAAACCCGGGTCCTGTTCGGTCCGTTCACCAAACAGAGGTGGGAAGGGGATTACGGCAGTCGGCCGTCACCGCAGCCTTTCTTCGTGCCAGAGGGATTTCTGACAACGGCTCTGGGGCAAACTGATGTGCACAACCTATCAAAGGGCTTCTCCAGTCAGGTTTTATTCTTTTCACTTTGTTGCTCCACTGCTCACTTTCTCCTCTCTTTTGTATTTGTTCTTGTTAATCTCTCTTGCGTTGTGTTGCTTATTCTTTGTCGTCAGTCTGACACATTTTTCGTCTTCATCCTTTCCTCTCTGTCATTTCATCCTTCTCTCTGTTTTTCTTTGTACATCTCTCTTTCAGGTTATTCATCACAACCGGGACCAACAACCGATATAGATTGCAAATGTCTAGTCCAGCCTGATGATGTACTGGTTATATCAACTTTGTCAGGTGAACCATCAGATGTTTCTCAAAATCCGTTTCTAGTATCAAAATAATATACCCCAATTAAGAGACATCGCCGTCACTGACCGAGAGCGGCGACGCACCACAGCTCGTCTTTTCGGTGATGATGGATCATCGCGATTAGTCTCTGCCACAGTAAATGTCATGCAGGTGTCTCTGCCTCCAGCTACACTTCTCATTAATTTGATAAGTGGGCATCCGGTTGATTCAGCAGGACCACAGGATGAAAAATGGGAAGCATTTTTATATTATTATTATTATTATTATAATTATCATGGTGGGGACTAACTAACATACTCTATATCTCGGTGGTGGTTAACACAAATGAAAAATTGAGAATATTGTAATTATTCCACTCTGGTTATTAACTTTCATATTTCAGGTCGCTTGAAATTAATCTGTGATTTGTGGACTTGAGGGAGCCATCTGAGTGGAGCTCATTTACAGGGGTTATCATGGTCGGTGAAGAAATTTGTGAAACAAGCCCCCCCCCCCTCCCCCCCCCTCTCTCTCACTGCTTCCCTCCCTCGCTGCAGACTGCTGCTTGTTTGTATTTAATAAGGGGGATTAATTAAGCTCATTGGTATTCTAGGACACTAGCTCCAGTTGCATCCCTGGGCTGGGATCAGGAAGGTCACCATTTAAATTGTGCTGTACGAATGAACGTGGGGAGTCTGGAGGGAAACAACCCGGGTGGCTATCACCCACGACAGCGAGGTGTTTGAAGGAGGTGGGAAAGAAGGAAGGATGGATGGATGGATGGATATCGGTGACAGACGCTCACTGTACGGACAGCTCATCTATCAATCAGTCCTTTAGTGATTAACTACTCCGCCGTGCGTGTTCATACATGAAGCAACTTGGTTCAGCCGTAATTATTCGCCTCTCCCCCCCCCCCACTCTCTCTGTGTCTGATGCGTCGCTCCCGTATAGCAGACAAATGTTGCATACACCATTTGTCATTCTGTTGGAGCGAGAGTCAACAGGGTATGTGGCAACGGCAATGTAAACACATGATAAACGGGCGGTGTGTCATCATCGGTGTGACTGATATTCCCCCGGTTTTGCCTCGTTGCGATGTTTAATACATAGGGTCATTTCCCAGGCCCCCTTAGCATCAACTTCAATTATCAGTGAAACATGATCACACAGTTTCTGGGCCCAGTGCCAGACAAAAGGTAAGACCTGCCCCATACATTAGAGGTCGTAGTCATGCGATTGATACAAGGAATTTGTTCTAAGCCGTAAGTAGTGTCCGCGTTGTGCCAAAGTGTAAAAGTCAATACTCACTGTAGAAGGGAAAAAAACAAACTGATGCAGCTAATGAAGGTAGTGCAACCTTCGGTCAGTGAGTTTAACTGTACCTTTTAGTATTGCATCGATAAGCAGACCTTGAGCTGGATGGAGCTGAGGCAGCGCTTTCGAAAAAAGTGGCGTCCGTGTGAATTACAGTCCGAACTCGAGCCGTCATTCTGAGTTCGGACTTTTTGGGGGCTGACGACAAACTATTTCTAAAACGCGTGCCTCTTTAAATTTCAATCAGCAACCGCACATCGCTAAAAAGACCTTTAGCCGTATGGATTATCTCTCATCTTCACTCAAACAGCCGTCGCACCTGTTCTAACAGAGGAGGCAGATTAGCTGGCAGACAGACAGAGCCAGCGAGCGCCCGTCACAGACAGGAACAGAACTCTCTCGGCTCTCCTGGTGAGCCCACGTCAGCGATGTCGCAGAAACTGTCCAAGGTGAAACATTTCATTATTAGAAGTGATTGCAACGTCAACGAGAAAAAAGGACTTAAAGAAAAAACAACATTTCAGATGTAAAGACGCTCCAGGTAGTCTGAAACGTTAATGAGGAAACAGATTGATGGAATTTGAATGCAAAAAAAAAAAAAAGGAAAAAAAAGTGGCGGACTGCAGAACAGAGTTTTTCTCCATTTGAGGTAATTGCACAAAAAGTTCATTCTGGAAATATGTCAAAAAACGAGGTAATATTTAAATGGTAATACTTAAATTCCAGACCCACACTACTGATATCTGGAGGCTCGAGCAAAAATAGTGGCTTCATTGAGGAACCGACAAAGAGCCGAGAACAACTTTTATAGCTTTATTTATAATGTGAAATTAATAGAGGGTCATTTGCCATGAAAAAAAAATGCAGACACCACATCTAAAGCAAAATGTGTCAACCAATGTTTTGCTGCAGGTCGTCATTATGGGAAAAACGGCAGGAAACAGGGCAGGAACTGGAACTGGAACTTTGAGAATCAGCATGTTTCAAAAATATTCAGTATATCAAAGTCAATGATAACAGCCAAATCCCTGTATCCATGGCAACAATACACTCCCCGTTTCTTGTAGACGTTGACATTATTCCACACAAATGAAGACGATGTTTAACTTTGACATTTTCAAAAATAAATAACACAAATTCTAATCAGGCTGATATTACGTTCTGATGAGGTATATTCGACAAGTAGATTAAATCATGTGGTGCCTTTATGTCTGGGTCTTTGCAAAAAAAGGCCATGATTGATGATCACCGTCCCCATTTTTCATAATTACAAGATCTGGATCTCGTAATTATGAGATAGTAAGTCATAATTATGAGATACGGTCTATTTTCTTCCCCCTGCAATGCACGTCTGTATTAATGTAGTTTCCCTTTGTTCAAACATTTCCGTGATTCATCTAAGCTTCATATTTCACTGACAGCTGAGCCCTGTCTCATCCTTAAATCCTTCGCTGTCTATGTTTGTCTTGAGAAACTATATTATGAATGTTGTGTCCTTCACTGGATCTACTATAGTGTGTTCGTGAGTCTCCGGGTGCACATAAACAACAGGAACTTTTACGCCCCTCTCGTGGCAGACGGGTGGGGACCCCCTCGGCACATTTCTTCCTCATTATCTTCCCGGCGATCCTTCATCGCTCTCCCTTGGAAGTTAAAATAAAGCAATTAAAGGCTTGTTGTCCGAAAGCTCTGTCTGTGCCTCTTCCCCAAAAAATTATTTTTCCTCCTCTGATTCTAAAAACACTGGTGCCCTCTCGACAAATGCGTTCGGGGTTACTGAAAACCTCTGCGGCTCATCTCTGCCGCGGAATGCCTCTCTTTGATATCTCTGCTAAATGGAGGATGCTTTGCTTCTCATTGTAACAGCTCTGACTGCAACCCAGTTCCTCCTCTGGGAGTACAGCCGTCTTTTATCTTCTCACAGCTGGCCAGAGAACCCTGCACTCTCCTCCGCCCTGTCCTGCCCGTCACACCTAAGCATTAACATTAACATGCCTCTTAGCAGACCACAGAGAAAGAGCCCCGGAGCCACGGAGCTCCTGGCTGCAGCACCGGGCTAAATCCCAGATCAGGGGGAGAGTTCAGGCTCCCCTGGGCCGGGGGGGGGGAGGTCTTGGCCGTCAGGGTGGATGGTTAGAGTACGTTGGAGATTAGGGCTTTGGCGAGTCAAATGCTGGATTAGCGATGAAGAGGACATTCCACAGGGTCTTAATAGTAGCCCTCTGAGAAAATGACCCTGTGTTTCCTTGGCCTGCTCATGATATAGATGTGTGTGTGTGTGTGTGTGTGTGTGTGTGTTCGCGTGTGTGTGTGTGTGCGTGTGTGTGTAATGCGGCTTAATGCCTCCGTAAAATTACACAGGGCTGTGGTTTTATCAAACAATTCGGCTCCATCCCATATATCAATTATGGAGAGGAGTCAGGTTACGTCAATGAAAGTGAATGAATGGGTGGATTCAAGACTTCGGTCTGCAGCCACCAGTGTTTTCTTCTCTGTTAAAGAGGAATAATCGTGACCTTGTTTTTGCTTCTTCTTTTTTTTTAAGGATGATGAGCCAATCACAGGAGGGGCTGGTGGCAGAGGCCACACCCACATCCGGAGGTTCCTCAGCCAGCGCCACAATAAATTGCCATGGAAACCAGAGGTATTATTTTCTTTCCTTTTGCTATTTTTCCTTTCTTCACATCCCGTATTTATCTTCATCATTATGTTCAGGTTTTGTGTGTACTGTTTTTGTAACTCGTCAGCTAAACCCAGCGAGGACGCTCGCACAAACAAACTGAACTTTTCAGCAGTGATTAACCTTTATTGAAGTGTTTTCATTAATTGGCCAAAGTATTGATAATAGTCTACTTTTTTTTCTCTAAATTATGATTTAGTGATTTTTCCTCCAGTTGTCCGTTGTTAAGAGCAGGCGACGAGGTCAAACGCAGATCCAGTTTGCCTCTGCTACTTTTTCATCGGAAGAACTAAATGTACCTCGTGATTATGATGATAAATCATCGTGTCAGAATTATAATGTTTCATCCAAATCCATTAGCGTGTTTATATTTCATGGCACCTATATATGACCTGGAGATTACGAGTTGATGTGATTCATTCTAATTTTTCACTTCACTTCACTGGTGTAGTTCGCACACCCACTCTGACAAACGGGAACAGCAGATGGGGCAATTATGCCGCAGATCTGTGATAAGGAAAAGCGGCTCTACATTTGTGACCCTGTTCAGCAGAGTTTAATTAAAGGGTTTTTTTGTGTGCCTGTGTTTGTGTGTGCAAATCTAATCCTCAAACTATGAATTATTAGTCGTACTCTACCTGGGGTAAAGTTTAGACACCTGAGAACTACAGTGTGTACGTAGTTCTGGGCAAACTACCGAGAATCTAGCAGTTCATAAACACAGCGTGAGCGGGATGATGGGACGTTACCGTTGCAGTAGTGATTTTCAATGTATCAGTAGGACCGCGGTGATGCCGTTAGCCGAGTGAATGAATCTCTGTCATCATTCACCACCTTGTACTCAGATTTGTTGCTGCTTCCGCAAAGCATATTATGCATGTAATCTGTGCACGAGGCAGCATCACGGTGGGTCTGATGTGTTACGGTAGCTGTTGTTTCATTTTTGACAAATTCCTGCTGGGTGAGCTAGTCTTGAGTTAGCCTGCCTTTGCCTGTCGCCTTCTCTCTGCAACCTAAAGAATGAAAGAGAAAATCATCCAAGAAGTCACATATATATATATATATATATATATATATATATATATATATATATATATATATATATATATATATATTCATAAACCCACATCCGTCTGTGTTCTTTGCTTCGCAAGTAGTCACAAAGCCAGAGGATATCTGTTTTAATGCAACATGGCGTGGAAACATCTGTTGCCTTAATATTGAGGGGGTTCTGTATCTAAATGTGGACGAGGCTTTTGGAATAATTCAAAATGGTACCACTTTAGAAAATGAGAAGTCCCGTGGATATGGAACGGTCGAGGTCGGATGGCAGCCAAACCAGCTGTCGGAATCTGGACCATGTGGACTAATCGCACGAATGCAAATGTCATGGTTTGATCACAGAACTTCCTGTTTTTGTTTGTGGGTTTTTTGTTTGTCTCTGCCTTGTGTTTTATCATTGCGCAGGTGAAAACCAATGGACACCTTTGCACTTGATTTCACAGACTCGCCATCATTTCTTATTTATGCTCTGGATTGAAAAATCAAAACAGCCTCATGAGGGGAATACATTTTGCAACATCCACGCCGACTGCATTTTGGATTAAGCGTGACTCGCATCACAAGTCAACATGCCATTTCTTTGACTCGTTCCCAGCCTCCCCATGAAGCAACGTGACATTTATGCCTGTGAATATTCTGCAAATCCAGTATAAAGAAAGAGTTTTCTTACATCTCGATCGACTTGCACCCTCAAAAAACCTCTTCTTGTCTGATCTCAGTGGCTGCTATGTCAAGCCTATAAGCCAATTCTGTCAGAAACCATGGAGTGCAGCCGCGCTCCCCGCCTTCCTCGCTAGCTATGCGTTCTAATTACCAGCACTAACTTGTTTTCCTGGTGCACAGCCAAGACGGCAGAGGCCTGAGGGGCCACTGAGCTGGCACTGTCAGAGGCGTAGACTCGGGGCCGGTGGAGGTAGAGTGGTGCCATATGCCAGCTGTCGCAGACTGGCAGAGGTCACACGGCGTCCAGAGGCCTTCGTACAAGCAGGCCCATGCACAAGAATGAAAGGATGCTGACTTTGTTTCTTCTTAACACACGCGCCGAGAGGGAAATTATGATAGAAACAAAGAGAAAGAAGTGCTGCGGTTGCGACCTGTGGCCCCAGCAGGTTGTTTTCAGCTGGCGTCTTAATGAGCATCCCCGCCCGATGGGAGGCTGTGGATGAGCGCAGCCGCTGTGGACTCACTCTGCGGATCTGTCAAGGTCACCCGTCAGGTCGAGGACAATGACACACGATATAGAGGTCAGAGAGACAGAACGCTTTAGTAGACGAGCAGCTATGTGCCGGGCATGAAGGGATAAACAGTTATTTGCAGCAAAGCCGACATGGCTCCACAGAGAATTTGAGCGTGATGAACAATTTTATTTAGTCAGGAGCAGCAAGAGAAAATGACGGTAAGAGGGATTAGTGACACTTAAAATCGTTGTAGACTTTGATATCAAAGGGGCTTGTATGATTTCTTTCCATGTTGCCGCTCCACAGTAAAGCCACGGACGAGCATTGATTTAACGTGAGCAAAAACCTCATCCCAGCTATATTACAAAGACGAAATGATGCTCATAAGTTATTCAGACGGTGCTAAACTAAACGCAGATTGAATAGACGGAATCGAATGTCCTGGGTCTCGCAAAAAAAAGCAAAAACCTAGACCACGCGCGCGTGCCGATAAGTGTGTGCTTTGCAGATTTAGGCTGCCGATTATCTATCACTCGAGAGGGAAGAGAGGGGGATACAGCGGCACAGCACAGACACATGACTCAGGTGGGAGCAGCCTGCTCCTCACACAAAAAACAAGAAATTGGATCTTCCTCTCTCTCTCTTTGTCTCCCGACCCCGCGTCATCCCAAGGTGTCATGTGAGGGTGAGTCGACTGGGTGAGGATGCAAAAAAGACGAGGCATGATATTTGTCTCCCCTCGACGTTTCCCTCAGTCTGTCTGCGTTTTTTTTTTGTTTTCCGTCCTATCCGTCCATCCAAAGACAAACAGGAGGCAGAAATGTGATTTCTCTCACTGGCCTCTCATTACAGTTTGGTGAGTGAACGACAGCTTGTGGCAGGAGATGAAAAATAAATATATATATAACTCTACTCTGCCTCACATTCCTCGGTTTGACGTCTCCGCCATATCCATCCCCCACATGTTATATCCTCGGCATGACAGAACACATGTAATCGTGGGACAGATGGCAGATTATACAAACCCTCATTAGAGCAGTTGATGAAATTGAAGCTAGATCATATGAATCTTGTCTTCCACCCCCCCCCCCCCCCTCTGCTCTCCTCCATGCGAAACGAGTTCTCGTTATCTACCTCCATATCATTTCTTCCTTTAAACCAAGGAAAAAGGAAAGAAAAGAACCTTTTCCTCACTGTACCTGGCCTCTTATCCTACTTTTTCTATTTCTTTCCTCATTTCTAAATTACTAACGAGCGGAGAGAGACGAGATGAGGCGGAGGGGAAGTGTCCTCCTGTGAAGTCGGATACATTTCATGTGCTCAAGCAGTGACATTCCCATCATAGCCGCGGAGAGAATAGCTCGCATGTGAAATGTATCATTTGATCATTCATTCATCACCAGCATCTCTACATATCGGCTCAGTGAAACAGCAGCGCAGTGCGTGGCGATGATGTGACGCTGATGTATCAACAGCGAGCTTCGACGCCGTCTCGCCTGTTCGCCCTGCGGGAGCCGGGCTGACTGGTATTGTATGTACCCAAAGTCTCGCCTCGGCCAGGAACATCGTGTCTCACTTTTTCGTATCCGAAGGCGATTGACGGTGTCACTCGGTGCGATTGCTCTTCGGTGGGTGCGCGGAACGGCCATTTGTCAGTGCCTGGGTGCCACAAGGAACGCAGAAGGCTGCGACAGATTTTGAGAAAGGGAGACAGGGGAGGGAGGGAGGGAGAGAGAGAGAGGGAGGGAGGGAGAGAGAGAGAGAGAGAGAGAGAGAGAGAGAGAGAGAGTGTCTGATTTGTACTCAGTTTGATAGCACAACCAGATGGGTGAGAGAGGAGATACCAAAGAGCGGTGGAGATGGAGATATGTTAAGACAAGCCCACAGAAATATGGGTTTTTGAGGAGGAAGTGTGGTCTGAGGGAGATAGGCCAAGACAGTAACAGTGCATTTTGTGTCATACGGGCACGGCAGTATACGGTGCGCTCTTTTATTTTCAACGTCTTTCTTGCTCAGCGTCTTTTCTGTGCACCTTTCGTTTCCAATGTCCTGTATTTATTTTCTCTTCTGTAACCTCACTTCCCCATATTTGACAGATGCCGTTGCTCCCCCCCCCCCCCCCCCCCCCACACCTCCTCTTATTAAATGGCAGTCAGAGCTGTATAGGTGCAGAGTTGCTGTGATGGAAGCTATATATAGCCCCGGCCCGGCGGCGGACAACAATAATTATTTTACGCATTTTCTACACTCTTCATTCTATTCGCGACTGCATTTTGTTATCTCATTACATCAATTTCGTCTTCGTATGATGAGTCCTCGTCCGCCGCTTCAAACATATGCTGTAAATAGTTAGATATTCTCAACACCCGGCGGGAGAGCGATTGAAACTAACTCCACTGATCACTCAGAAAACCGCTGAAAACTGCTCCAGTATTCCACCTAATGCCTCCCGGACACTGACGACTTTGAGATGACACTGAAAAGACTTCTAAAAGACTCCGGGTTGACACCCTCTCACATCTAAAGACAAATTGTCATTAGTCACAGAGATTTTAGTTGCAGTCTAGCCACCAGCAGCTTTTAGTGTGTGTGTGTGCGTGTGCGTGTGCATGCGTGTGCATGCAATGGTCTGTGCAGAAAATATAAGCCAACAAGAAAAAAAGATGACGCCGCAGAATGTGGAGACGAAATCAACTAGGTGGTTGCTCTGTCCCCCTTCAACCAGGTAGTTTAGAAACCGGAGTCTCCATGCGACGTTGCAGCATGTGCTCCCCGACACCTACACGCTTTTCCGCTTCCTGCTTGGTTCTGGAGAGAGCTCGCCTATTGGTTGTTGACACCGTTCACGTCACCATCTGCGTGAGCGAAGACTAAAAACGTACGATAAATATCAAACACGGTCGATTTTTATCGCAAACGTCGAGACGAGAAAAAAACACTCAGATCACCACCTCACACCGGACGGTGGAGATGACGGGAGCGCGCCTCAACTCCGGCAAAAACTTTAATCCCGACAATGGAAATTTGTCCACGACAGTGAAATCGCTTGAAGGCGTTAGGTGCAAGGCCGGACATTAGTCAGTGAAGATAAAACTTCTAAATGGATCTAAAGCAACAATAAACTTCAGATTAAGTAGATTAAGTCAACCAGGACATATTGTTGAGCCTACAACAGACAGAAAAGTTAAGCAGGGAAATGCCAGTTTCAGAAACTGGAAGAACTCTCCTCCTCGAGTGGACTGCAGGTTCTTTGGAAACTACTCGTGGCTTTAAGACACATGGGCTCAGTGCCTCCAGTGAAAGGAAAAATACAGGCGTTTATATCAGTCGGCTGAAATGGCCGTGAATTATATTGTTATCACGGGTATCCAGAATGTCAGCACTGTGCACTTATCAATTCCTGCGAGTTGCTGTTTGAACGGGCAACACGCGGCCTCAGTCCCTGTCCCAGCTGACAGACAGACAGACAGACAGACAGACAGACAGACAGACAGACAGACACTCTCTGTGCCCACGCCCGGTCGCCCGGTCGCCTTCCACTTCACCCCAGGCAAAGTGGAACAAGTTCCCTCTGATCAAACGTATTAAACCTTTGTGAAAAAGACAGAATGAATGTGCTAGTTTGACTCATTTGAACTCTCCTAATGCTGCCACTGTGGCCGCCACTGTTCCTGTAGTTCATTTAGCTGGCAGTGAAGCCAGATATCAGGTGTGCACAGAGGAAACGGGGCCTTCCTGTTCTGTGGATGAGACTAGCAATGGTGCATGGTGGCAGCTGTGGCAAAGAAGAAGTCTGCATCCTGGTTTCGGATGAAGGAGAGAAGTGATAGCAAATCGGACTAAAAGGAGAAAGTAAGAAAGGCAGCAGCAGTAATTCCGTCTCTACTTTAGCCATTTACTCAATGTGAATCTAAGCTGACAAGCAAAAAAAAGAAAAGAAAAAAGAACCGTCACAGCATGACTGTGTCCCTATATGGCAAACACGTAAACTGCCCCTCCAAAAACAAACAAAATACTCACAAGCACACACGTCACCCTTCCTCCGCAAACCGTCGATGTCAGCATCACTTCTCCGTCCTCAAGGAGGAATCGGGAGGGAGACGAGGACGGAGAGTGACAGAATGGGGAGGAGACGGCCGTCAGCTGAGCTCCGGCGAACAAAGCAAAAATGAGTGAGCGGAGAAATCGACAGCATTCGGCAGCACACGGACACAGATGGAGGGACGGAGAGGCGACGACATGACAGAGGGGAGGAAAGGCAGATTAGCGGAGTTCAAAGAGGCAAAGGCATCGAGGGGGAAGGGAAAACATCACTTCCACATTCAACATCCTGAGTGCAGACCCGACTTCTCACATTGCTGTCACCTACAAAACGGAGCCAATTATATTGGCCCCCCCGACTTCGCTGTCTTTTAAACCTGCCTGCTTATTGCTATTTGACAAGGGGTGGGGTGAGGAGGGGGGGTCAGGTGAAAAAAAGGTTCCCTTTAAGAAAAACCCCACAGGAAATCTATTAAAAGCTTAACATAAGGCATATTTACACAGAGATGACAAAATCCCCTTAACCTCCCAGTGCCCCCTCCCACACTCTCTCTCTCTGTCTCTCTCTCTCTCTCTCTCTCTCTCTTCCACTCCCCTTTTTAAGAATTGGACAGTCTCGTTCATCTCTCTGGCCTCTTGCTTTTGTTATCTGATTTGATTCTGTCGATCCCCCGGAATCCCTGTCTCTTCCCCTGTCTGTTTTTCATTTGCATTAGTCATTCTGTAAGAGAGCATATCACAAAGAGGGGCAAGAAAAAATCAAATTCGGGCGCAACAGAAATCTAGGGAATAAAAATCGGTAGAGCCCACTGTTTTTTGGACTAGGCAACTCATGGTTAATGCATGAGCCGTGCGGCTGTCAGTGTGCAGGCCACTTAGTTGACCACAAAGAGCCGGGAGAGGAAAAATGAAAAAGGACCACTTCGGGCCGGCGTGATACTGAAGGAGCGCCACACCCCCCCGTTCGACATCTCGTCTCCCCTGAACGTGGACGTGAAGGCTGAGGAGCAGGCGGGTGGAGGTGTTAAACTTTTTATTGGGTGACTGTCGCTCGCCCCAAACAGCTCACACCTGTTGTACCGCACAGCGACTCTTCTACACGCAGAAAGGCCAACTTCACCAAATGAAACGGAGCCAAAAAGTCAGTTCCGGCTTTGATCCGACCGGGGGAAACCGCGCCGCCGCGCCGCTTCATATTCCTTTGGCGAGGGGGCCGCTTTCTGCTGGACTCCCGTGTGATGTTCTGAATGTGTGTGACAGCATCACGGTGGCAGCCCGCTGGGCCTGCCGTCACGCATTACAGGGATGGCGTCCAAAGTGTACAGTATATGAACGCGTGTTGGTACAGTGTGAGAAGTGGGTAGAGCTGGCAGGACATCAAATCAACCCTCCGCGGGCTTTTGATGCAGAGCAGCAAATGTGCCCAAACGCGCGGCCATGCATTAGCACTTCTGCTAGTTGCTAGTTGAGGTGAAACCAAACATTCACGCGTATCTGCAACATGTTGAGGAAACGGCACCGTCCCCCTGGTGCATGTCTCACTTTCTCAAACCCAGATTTATATGAGTGGAGTGTTAATGTCCGTGCACGGATGTAGTGGCCCATGCCTTGCTCTGCAAAACACTTCACTCGACACACAAGTCATCGGAGACTCATCCCTTCTTGTGTATGCGCGGACCGGGCGTGTGAGGAGACCGTACCCCGAGGCTGGCTGGTTCCACCATCTGTCCTTGCTGTGTCCTGTGATTTCCCTGTGTAATTCAGACAAATGTCAGACTACGGGCAAGGGGCCCTGAGCTCTGACAAACCGCTCCAGACGTCCTCAGTATAGTCTCCCCCATGATACTCATGACGAACTCTCTGTCACCTTTGCTTATGCGGGACATGGAGCTCCGCTCTGCAGTCGCATTATGCAACAGGAGTTCTTTTTCTCCCGCCTGGCACAAAGGCAGGACCTGCTCCAAAAATATGTTTACTGAAAACAAGGGGAAAAAGGAGATTTTCCATGTAGAGCGGAGGAGTCGCCTGCCTATTTAATGCCAAATGTGGTGCTGTTGTTACCGCGTGCACTGACCTGATTTCTCTCTGTGTTTTGTGATTGTGTGTTGGCAGTTTAAGGGCCAGGCTAACCTGCACGTGTTCGAGGACTGGTGCGGCTCCTCCATAGCCCAACTCAGAAGGAACCTGCACTTCCCTCTGTACCCTCACGTAAGTATCACAGAGCGGATCGAGGGGACGCTTTCACACCTACGTACCTCTTTTGGTCCGGACCTTCGGCCTTTTCCGTTTAGTTCGACCAAAAATAGCAGGTGGTCTCCGTCCGGATCAAATTGATCCAGGGTTTGCAGTGTGAAAACACCCTCTTTTTTTTTTAGTAGTTTGGACTTTCGGACCAATTGCAGGAAGTTGAGACAGCAGCGAACAATAGAAGAAGATAAAGAAGCGGAAGAGAAGCAAAAATGGGGTGGAGGTACCACATGAAAAGGAGGACGCGAATTGACAACACACCCACATCAGACACACGCCCGTCAACAAACCAATCAGTGACAAGTATAGGTAGACGCCGCCCACGTACTGTGGATGATGATACCAGGAGATACGCATGTCAAAGAAGTTATTTAGTGCGCTCTTTAAATCGTAATGTGAAACCAAAACAAACCGGATCAAATTCTGACAAAGACACGAACCTTGGTTCAGACTTTAGTTACGTACTGTCTTTTACTTTTCTGTGTTTTGGGGTTACATGTGTACATAAAGGTACATTCAACTGTCTGTCAGGTATAATGGATGCACAATGGCATTGCCCATGAGCCCAAACCCTACTGAGAATCGGTCTTTATTCAAGCCCCATGCACACTTTTTTTCCACAGTCCAGTGCTCGACGGGCCTGCTGTGCCTAGTTACGGTTGCTAAGCTGTGAATGAAACAGTGGCTGTTGCGAGAGGGATTTAGCAAATGGACAACAGGTGGATAGGGTTCACTCACATAAACCCAAAAACAAAACCAAACCTTTTTCTTCTGTTTTTGTGAATGCAGCAGCATGATCAGATTTTTTCTCTCTTTCTGTCTCTTACTGCAGACCAGAACCACTGTGAAGAAGTTGGCAGTGGCTCCGAAGTGGAAGAACTATGGCCTGAGAATATTTGGCTTCCTTCACCCTTACAGAGACGGTAACTAGCTCGCTCATCTTATTAACCGGTCCCTCTTCTGATGCTGGGGGGCCCTGGAGCCATGTGTCCTTTATAAAAAGTAGAGGATTTCCGTAGCCCTCTTAATCCAAACACTTCAGAGCCACTAAAAAAGTGGATAATCACACATTTTTATTACGGCTGAATACCAGAGATCTCACAGCTAAATCTCGTCGCGGCACCCTCGAGCCCAGTTGCTATGGGAACTGAAAAGCCTTAACACCCAAGTGCCCTTATACAAATTGCAGAATACGAAGTTATTAATTAGATCACTGTTCATTTCACTATGTACAGTAGCTGTTCACTGGTGGTATGGCTCACTTCAGCCTCAAGGCTCAAAGGCCATAATGTCCTCAGCATTGTGACGAGTGCTCTAACAAGTGCCCCTCGCATCACGCTGCCACAGACGACCTTTTCATTGCTGTCGTAGATTGACTGAGGGGGAAATAATCAATTTTCATTGTCGACAACAAAAGCTTGACTACTCAATGTCATATCTAACCCATAGGCCGTTAGTGTAGATCCAAGTATATTACACACGGTATGTGAAATATAGCTAGCCAACCTTTACTATATACATAACAAGTATATCTACTATGTGTTGTAAAAGGCTTTTTCCCGAGACCGAACAAATCCTGATTTCGGAGTCTTTAGAATGATGACAAACAATTGCATCACTGTTGCTCAGCGCAGAGAGAAAGATTCTCAGACAGCAGCCGCTTTGGGGAATCGAGCTTTATTCAGATTCCACTGTTAATAGTTTTGTTTGACAAAATCGCCAACTTGTTTACACGTATGGAAATTGATGACTTGAATTAACCGTGCTTTCCATGCTCCTTCCTGGGTTAGATTTGTTAAATTTGCATTGCGTATGTTTGTCGCGTATGGATTGGAAATTCAGTTGCAGTAACACTTCTGATATCACTGTGACCAAAGGTGGAAATCGCTGATCACTGCCAGAGGAAGTGCGAGCAATAAATTTGAGGTTTCATTTCGTACACTTCAGAATTTATATCATGAGGTCTTGCATTATCTGATAATACTTATCTGGGACCATATACACATATCCACTAACCCACACTTTGATCATGTTTTTGGCCCTGCAGGCGATTTCCAGTTCTCTGTGTCGTCTGACGATAACTCTGAGTTCTGGTTGAGTCCCGACGAGAGCCCGCTCAACGCCAGACTGCTGGTCTACGTGGGACAGGTAAGCACCGCGGGCCCCATTCTTGTGTGATATCTGAACCGGAGGGAGTCGCTCCACTGAAAATCAGCAAGCTCCCATGTATCTGTGCTTTGTGATCCTCAGCAAATTCACTTAAGTACACATTTCCAAGACCATGAACACTTGGTTTAGATTAATAGTGCAACAAGCTTTTACTGCAGGAATAAACTGGATCACCAACAGTTTTAAACTCCTCAATGTAGCAGAAAAAAACACGTTTATATATATCACTGTACACTGTATATACCTTTCAGTAGTTACTTCCTCTGTACAATATGTACAGGGAAACCAAAACCATATAACTACACTACACACTGATTTATAGTATATGATATGAGATAGAGGGTGACTCACGGCTCTAAATGGCCTTCTGATGGATTCCCTTCCTTTCGTTCATGCACACAATGACAGATTGGATGTGGATGTTCTTCTGGAATTAATTCAGTTATTAAGAGTCAAGGTGTATAATGGACATCTGGTCCTGACCGGTCGACAACATAAGCCTTTCATTCTAACCAGAGCTCAACCTAAACACCAACAGGAGGGACACTTGAGCGGTTTGACCTTGTTCGTCTTTAGCAATCAGCCGCTCACCTCACGTCACCGTCCCAACGCTCGAGCCATCACTCAGCTCCCACACACAGCTCGGAACACAGGAGACTCGAATCCTCCCGCAGAGCGTCCTGTGAAGAAATCGTTTACCTTTTCCATCTATCCTTGAAGTCACCTCTGCCGGCGATTGAATAAAAAGTCACGGTGTTGTTGCTGCTGTTGCCTTTGCAAATGACGTTTTTCCCTCAGACAAAACATAAGAGGCGAAAAGCGTCTGAGAAATTTTACGAACCACATTGAGTAAATATGTGCAGAGAGCAAAAGGTCCAGCGATGGAGCCATTTGTATTCCAACACCGATGCGGAGATGTTACCCGGTTTTCATGGGAGCTGAGATTAATTAGCTGGCGGTGAATATTGATGTGACATTTAGCGGTGGAGGAGTATCGTTTAGGGAACAGCAGGGGAGCAGCGCTGTGGCCGGGGATCATTCATTCTGCCAGTGGCTGACAGACAGGCCTCGCTGCCTCCCCCCGTCTTCAGAGACACGGAGTGTTTCACAAATAAAATAACCCTGCCGTGGACTCCACTCCTCATTACGCGACCCATCTGTCTATATGAGTTTAGGGGGGAAAGAGTGAGTCTCACAAGAAAGGGTTGTCTGCTTGAAATACAGTTTGACACTCTTTTTTATAAGCGAGTGTTTCATATGCGGTCTGTATTGATATCCTCGCGCTACATCGATTTTAGGCCTTAACAAAAGGTAAATCTGTGCTAATCAGAAAGGAAGGCTTAATACCGAGGCTCTTTTTAAGACCTTTAGCTCTGTAAGGAGGTCACAAACTTTTCTTTATTCTGGTTAAATCTTTTTAATGAATCATAGCTATGAATAAAAAATAAATAAATCTTATTTCCAGGTAGCAACATCTGTCCAAAAATAATAAATAGCACAAACTAATGATAGGAAGAAAAAAAAAACAACTAATAAATGAATTGCCCAAAAGATTAGAATTGTAAACCTGTTTGAGACAGACAATCAATCACAGTTGCAGCCTGTGTATTAGTCTGTGTAGGACGTTAGATTCAAACTACTCTAAAGCGTTGTACAGCCATCTCTCGAAAAAGTACAACATTAAAAACAGACATGAGGATAATTGTGATGGATCACCAGATTCAAATCAGTTTGAAATATCTGCAGGTTGTTGTTTTTTTTTCTTCCTTTTTCTGAAATGGATTGAAAGAAAATCCCCATTTAGACCCTCACACCTGATTCGACTTGACAATGAACAATGTAAACACGGCCCCACAAGGAAGTCACGATCGAAACAGACCGTCGTTGAATGCAAGACCCTGACTGCACCTAGATCACTTCATTTTCCCCGTCGAGTTGATGGAAATCAGACCAATGTCATTACTCTGTTGAGGTTGGATTTTTGGACCCTGTATGCTTTTTTCCCCAGTCAGTATGTTTTACCCGGCGGCCTTTTCAAAAGAAATGTAAAAACCTGGTTGATTTTGCCATTTTGTTTCTTAATTTTTGTACGAATGGATGCATACTTGTACACCTTTATAATTTAGATGTATTGGTTTCCTTACTTGTGTCTAATCTGTGACCTCTCAAAAGTTTGGACCTTGGGACCAAGTGGATGATCGATTTCCTTGAAGTCATAGATACAGTTGCAGGTTAGATAATCATTCTCACAATGCGGCCATGATGAACATAGTTATTCTCTACTTTACTCTAAATGTGTGTTGTATACAATTTTCACTGATAGGCTCTAATTTTGTATTTATTTAGTATGTTAGTACTATTTTAGTAGCCAGAGACCTTTGGCCTTTAATTGAATTCATTTCTCACTGAGGAAATTTCATTATAGCGAGAGAAAAAAACATGTGTACCTAAAAGCATTAATAAATGTGTCTGTTCCATTCAACTGTGTCAGTGTGCCACCATGTACAATACCCGGGTCATATCACTGACTCAGTTAAATGGAATGTGGCCATTATTCCTATGAGAAGGATGCTATAACCCTGCATCAAATTTCTTCTCTCATGCGTATGAGTAGCATGAATGCAATACTTCATTGCCCATGGCATGCATGTACGTCTTCATGTTTTCGAACACATGCAAAAGAAAAAAAACAAGTGTGTGCAGTGATTTCCTGTGGGTTAAACTTCAGGTGGATTTTGAAAAACCACACTGAAAGGGAGACGGAATGAGATGAAGAAAGCAGCCAGTTCTATCACAGGTCAGTTGTTTCCTCTATTACTTCTCTCTTCTCATATGGAGAGGGGGGAAAAAGAGAGTGTCGGAGAAACAGAGTTTATAGAAAAGAGAGGAATATCTGCTGTATTTCTTGACCCTGCTTTGTGTTTCACCGCTCAGAGTCGGCAGGGCCACTGGCCATCTGCAAATGAGTTCTATCAAGGTAGTGTGAGGTTCACACGGGGGCACGGTGTGTTTGTGTGCGACAGTGAAGAAAATAGAGGGGGGGGGGGGGGGGGGGGGGGGTTTCATTAGAGAGGTTGGTGTATGTCTGGGCTCAATGTCTGCTTCATGTTTAAGAAATTGAATCTTCAGGTCCCCTGCTTCATCTGAGACTTCTCTGAGGGGCTGAGTTTTCAAATGTGATACTGTGTGTGTGTGTGTGTGTGTGTGTGTGTGTGTGTGTGTGTGTGTGTGTGTGTGTGTGTGTGTGTGTGTGTGCGTGTACGTACGCTGATGGTTCAGTGGTTATTGTCATTGTCCATTACCCCCATGGAGGGTAAGGGTGTGTTAGACAGGGTTCAGGGTTAGGGCAAGTCGGTTGAGGATAAGAATCTATCACAATGACTCTCCCCATTTAGGGTTGTGTGTGTTTCAGTTATAGGCCACCTTTTGGGACAAATTTCTGACAAACAAAAAAAAAAGTGTCAATTGGGGACAAGAGCTGTGTTGTAAGTTTATGTGAAGTCCCCAAAGGAGACCAATGACAACATAGTGAGTGACTCATCATTCAGTGGGACTTTGGGGGATGTTGTGTCTGACTCTAAGACCACCCTGTGTGTGTGTCTGTCTGTATCTGTGTGTGTGTTTTTCATGTGCATGTGTACTATGAGAACATCTGCCACTTTCATTTTTCAGAGTTACCGCTAAGGTTTTGTCCTTGTGACAATGTCTTTGATCAGTGCATTCGTTTCACGTAGCTGATTAACCATCTGACAAGGAAGGAAAAAACAAAAAACAACCCTTTATTTCTGAGGGAGATTAACGTCTCTTGTGAAAAATTACATATTTTAAAATGTTTTTCCCACAAAAGACTGTTAATCATCCGGGGATTGTTTTAATTAATGACACATTCAAGTGTCGGAACTGGATAAATGTGAATTTCTTTTTTTTCAAATATTATGAATTGAAAATCTTAATAATTAAACAGTCTGACACATATTGTGCTTGTATAAGTAATCGCATGAGTCACAATAATCTGCACACATTGTGCCACATGTACTTTTCAACATCATTGATTTTCATGTCCTTTAAATTATAAAGTCAAGGTTTAGGTCACTTGAATTTCTCTTCTGTGTATAAAAGGCAATACCATTTTAAATAATATCCATATCAACCTGATATTAAGCTTTATGTTCACTTCACTTTTACTGTGGAAATTAATGAAATGTTCATGATTTATGCCTGTACACAGATTATTTTTTTCCTTATTTAAAAAAAAAAAGACTTACTGTCTTCAGAGTCGGCAGAAGATAAAAGATGAATATTTTTGCACTGCTGCCTCTTTTTTTTTTTTTTAGAAAGAGTAGAAAGCAATTCATTCTCAAGGAGAATATAAACATGCAAGTACAGCTAGACATTAGAGACATTTTAAAGTTTCTCATTTATATTCAGTGCAAAGTTATAAGCCCTGGATTTCTTCTTCTTTTTTCCCCCCCTCTGCTTTGAAAGATTTCAAAGTTCTGCTGAGGTGTCTGCTTCGTTCACCTCTGATTTGTCAAAGTTATTCAAGTTTCGGTGAAGGTGGCTTCCTTCTCCTGAGAAACCAACAGCGCTTTGCAAGCGACACAGATTTTATTTTAATGACGATTCTGCTGAGAGAGAGACGAGCTTAAATGAGATTCTACGGCACTTGTTTCTGCAGACTTCCAGGTTGAACCCTGATGAAAACGTAAAGGCGTCTAGGAGATAAATGCGTTAAATATCATTTTCATTTATTTATGTAGAAAACATGGTTTGCAGATCAACTTGCACACATGTACCGTCTTCCAAACAAGCATAGCAATAGAATAGGAGACCGCACAAAGTAAAGCATGGGGAGTGGCTGATGCAGATTATTAATATGTGCAGTACATGTGATTGAGATTTTTTCTGAGTTGATTAATCATCAATAGTCAAATTTTGCAGCAAACATGCATCTTAGACGTAGCAGCAACTAACAGAGGTTGTTTTTCCACTAACGCACAAAATCAGCCAACACACATGACGTTCAGGAGAGCGACATGAGTGGCTGGAGTAACAAACACATGGTTGTTGCTTGTCCACCATAAAGACCCATGTTGTCAGGAAGTGGATTGGACACTGTGACTGACTTCGTAGAGCCTCTGGGTCTCGTCGTGGACAGATGTTTAAGGCCGACTTGAACATAAGTGTCTGTGTTAATGGGTCTTGGGGAGTTGTATCGCGTATGTGGATTTTACAAAATGAGACTTCAGTGTCCAAACAGGATGCCCACTAGTAAGATTTAAAGTTAGGAAAAGTCTTTGCCCTTGATTGCTTTGGCTTCTGACAAATAGGCTTTGGAATGAGGGAAGCTCTCTTTTGAACATGGTCTGATGAGGGTTGGCCCACGTACGGTCTGAAAAAACAACAACATTTGTAGGTATCATTTTTGAATGTCTACTACTTCAATCATTTATGAAGTGTGAAACGCTCTCCTGTCAATATTCGGCAACGTCTGTCACTGGGAAAAAAAAAATCAGTTCTGAAGTTATTCCATATTTAAGCGGTTTGAAAGAAACGTTTTCATCTTTAATGCAAAACTTGGTCATATTAAACTGTGGGAGCCGAGGGAGCTTACTGTACTTTTTTCATTCCAGTGATTAAACTCCTACCTTTCATTCCCACTGTGTCGGAGGAGGAGGAGGAATAGATGTAAAGCCCATTTTGCCTGGCGTATACAGCGACAGCATGCCGCGCGCTTCAGAGCGAACGCACAGTGGCTCACATTGTGTCCTTCCTCCCGTCGAGCCGACCCGCTTCACAGAGACTCCAAAGGGTTTGGCGCTGCCAGGGGGCCCCGGTTGATTTTGGACTGACATAACTGAGTGTTTTTGAGTTGTTTTTTTCCCCTGTAGCGGCTCTCTTCACATGCCAGCAAACATGCTCTGAGGTGCCGCTGTATAATTTCCATCTCGCGCGCGTGTGTGTGTGTGTGTGTGTGTGTGTGTGTGTGTGTGTGTGTGTGTGTGTGTGTGTGTGTGTGTGTGTGTGTGTGTGTGTGTGTGTGTGTGTGTGTGTCATTATGCCGTAAGGTGTGTGTGTGTTACAGTGTGTGCCGCTCTGCAGTGAAAACACTGTGCTGCCCGGAGCGAGGATCGGCCGGCTATTTACGAGCTGAAAGGCTCTTGTGATCTGTCACTGCCGCCACACGCCACAATGTTTTCTGACCAGTTTCAAAATCCGTCGTGGGGCCAGCACAAACAAATAGAGGCATGCCCGCTGTGATCTTAGCCCCATTCTTTCATTGTGGATCGGCGGCAGCGGGGGGCCCTAATTAGTTGCGTTGGCTCCGCCGAGGAACTTAATGGGCACTGATTCGACTGCGGGTCTGAAACGGGAGGCCCAGGGTTCCCGGCGAGCCAGGTTCTTTGAGTCAGTGTTGGCAGAGAATGGCTCTTTCTCATTTTCTGCCTGCTTGTATCCATTAGCTCTCATCTGTTTGTTCACGTTGCCTATCAAAATGTGGCTCTCGATTGACACCCCCCCCCCGTTGCTTTGGGAATCCGTTATTTTGTTTTCCCGGTCAGTCCTCCATTTCTGCGTTATCATAAACCGGGTGAGTTTTTTTTCAGGATCTTGCCGCGTCCATTTTTCAGTCAGCCATCCCATTAAATAGTTGGTGCCCAAAAATCCGAAAGCTGCTGCTGCTTTTGGCCCGCTGCGGTGATTTCAAAGAAAGATGTTTCAGGCAAATACTCTCTAAGTGTGCCTCAACATTTCGTCTGCTGTTCTTTATCCCATGCTCTCTCTCACACATGTACTCTCTCTGTCTCTCTCCTTCTCTCTCTCTCTCTCTCACACCCTCTCTGATCCGTGTGTCTCCCGTCTTGTGTGTTGCAGCTGGGAACAGAGTGGACCGCTCCAGGCGAGTTCAGCAAGTTCAGGTCCCAGGCCTCCAAGTCTGTGCAGTAAGTACCTGTGACAACCACACACACATTTCTTTAATGGAGCCGCCAGCTCAGCCGAGTCTAAAACAAAGCCCCATTAACATCTCCCAGTGAGCCTGATGAATAAACACCTCCTCCGGAGCATCTGTTACCCCCCTTTTTCCAGCCAGGCAGTTCGAGGGCCGGTTTAGGAGCCGGTGTTTAATCTTGTACCGGTTCATTGTGTTTCGCCGCCAAAAGAACTGTCTCTCGGCCAGAGAAACTCTGTTCCAGAGTGGGACCAAGTCTGAAAGAAGGAACCGCTCACGTCAGGGGACGGGGTCGGGATCACCGTGATAGGCGCTCTAGCCCGTGTGAAAAGCAAACTGGTTCTTAGAAGGTTTCGCAACTCCGAACCAGCACCAACACTAGGTTCCCTTTGGTTGAAAAGGGGTGGCTGTGACTTGTGGCTGTGACTTGTTAAGTCTAAACTATCTCTAGTAGCCTACAACATTAATGCTTCATAAAGCTTTTACTGCTCACTTGAAGAAGGGATTTGATGACTTAAGTGTTCACTAGACTCTTTCACATGTTCTGTATGTGTCCATGAGTGCACATTAGCTTGAATGTGGTCTCACACTTTTGGACCCCACTGTATATATATATATATATGTTTCATTCAGCATAACACGATTGGCCCATCGGGTGTCAGAGTGTGGCGGATCAGACCAGTTGAAAGGCCTTCCCTGCTCTATAAATGCAGAATGAGAATCTGTCCAGTCCCGTCACATTCCACACATCTCTCCCCCCTAATTGCTCGGAGCAGCTTGCACATAAAGCAGCCTTTATTATGAGCACTGATCTGCAGCCAGTTTGTTTCTGAAGTCATTGTCGAGTCGATATGATTATTATTATGCAGCGAGAGAAGAGATCCTAAGAACAGTGCTTGCGTTCCTCTGGTTTCCCACGTATGCCTGATTAGATGATAGAAGCTGCAGAGTGCTGCCTTGAATTATTCTCACACACATGCAGGCAGGCACGCACACACGTACACACACACAGACAGTAATGCATTTGTAGTGAAGGTCCAGTTCACTTCTAAATGGTGCAATTTGGATGATAACACACAACAATGCAGAAAAACAAAACAAACGAGTACTTTCAGTTGTGGATCATGGATACAATTCAATTGTCGGACTGAGACAGTCTTATCATGGTTTTAATGATAAATGGCAAATACAACGGGTGAAAGGAGCTCTCTAGGTTTGGATGGGACAGTGTT
Source organism: Scophthalmus maximus (assembly GCF_022379125.1). Lineage (NCBI taxonomy): Eukaryota > Metazoa > Chordata > Actinopteri > Pleuronectiformes > Scophthalmidae > Scophthalmus > Scophthalmus maximus. The sequence goes on along the minus strand of NC_061521.1, from coordinate 19,526,446 downwards.
GTTTAAATCGATAGCTTAGTATCAAGAATTCAAATATAATGTCAAGAAATATCACACAACATGACATCAGTGAACGCAAAATCACATGCAGACAATGACGTGTCCATGTGGCGTGCATCATGGGAAATTAAAAAGCCCAAAAAAAAAACATATGAAGGACATCATAATTCCATAAATTCCTAATAGTTTAGATCAAGGATGGCACTCAATAGAGGGGATACTTCATCCAAGGCCCAATTCTATTAAGCCGCACCAAATTACACACACAATATCTAATAATATATGTGTATATATAGATAGATAGATAGATAGGTAGAGGAATGAGACAAAGTGTAAATATTTCTGGTACATTTTACTGAAATACAACACATCCCGCTGGCCACTGCCAAATGTACTGTATGTGTCATGTTTCTTTTTTCATTTTAAGAGTTATCAATTAAAATAAACCAAATGGAATAGACTCCTGAATTTAGGCTCACAACTGCACAGTGATCAAAATATGAATAACATGTTCCTTTTGTAGTGTTAATCACTGCTGATTATTATAATAAATCAAATTGTCAAACTATATCAAACATGCTCACTATACATGCTCTATAGCCTCTGTTTTGATTAGCAGTTATTAATTTGACATTCATGTCAGATTCGGTCTGACTCGCTGCATTGTTCCCAGGTCCCATTATGTGTGAAGGTCTCGTTATGAATGTTTGTGTATCATGTGTCGTTTTGAGACGGATTATTACGATGTTCATTAAAAACCACACATCTGTTGCACATTCTGCCTTGTTTGCGGTGTGCACAGACACACACACATACACACACTTTATGTAACGCACGAAATGTAATCATGAATGACACAAAGGGCTGAACGCAGGCCGGGACCTATCGGCGAGTGTGTTTGTGTTTGCCCGTGCTCAGGATTAACCGGGCCTGGTTAACACAGCGGGCGCAACCAGACTTCAAGGGAGCGCAGAGAAATGACAAAAGATGAAGAGAGAAGGTTTTTCATTCTTCTTCTATTTTTCTCCTCCTGTCTGACAAGCGTCTTTCGTTCTCTGGCAAATAACAGGACAACAATAGAGCAATGGAGCGTGACGGCAGAATGTGGCAGGAACATTGAAAAGGTTGCGCGCCGGAGAACTTTGGTCGCGGCGCCGCGTGTTTTGTGATCAGTCGCTGCGTCTCTTTGTGTCGCGTGGTCGTCGGTTAACGCCTTCTTCTGGGTTTGCATAGAAACTTCGGGCGGGTTTCGCACAGTTGGCGCACGCTTCCGGAGAACATGTCGCAGAGAACACGCCTTGGCTGTCTGCTGCTCCCCACCGTGATCTGATACAGCAACACCTTACGCGCACATATGAACTGTTGCTCACTGCTTTACCTCAAAGTCTCTTAACATTCTCTACCTTGATGTGTGAAGTGAGTCATGATCCCGCCGTCAGGTCATGAAACATGCTGCACCGGAGGTGAAACGGTTTGGATGGGGCTAATAACGTGTCAATTTTGTTTTTTATCATCACACGCTTTAGGGGGAATTCGTCAAAGACGGCGTGAAAGTCTAGCTTAAGATAATAAGGCACAATCTGGTTTGATGTTTTCTGTGCGTGGGCGTGCACAAGAGAGTTTCAGAGTAAAAAGCTGTTGGGGTTTGGGGTTTTTTGCGCGCAAGCAAGTTCACGCCTCTGTGAATTAATGTGCATGTGTTTGTTAAGCACCGTGCCACTTCAAACTTCTCCTCGCGTCTAATGACTCTATTGAAACATCCAAGAGCAAAGGCAGTTTATTAGTCATTTTTTCCCCCTCGCACTCTGCGACATGCATCCCTTACACACCATTACACCCAACCTGTTTATGGCAGAGCTGACGGGCTCCTGAGCGCGGCGACTATGTGCAGTGCGGCAGGATTAATGGTCGTGCATTCATAAAATTACGTTCTTCAAATGAGATGGGATAGAATTAAAATGAGCAAATTAGCAGTGCAGAACAGGACATTATATCAACCCCCAAAAAGAGGTAATAATGATTTATCAGAGTGTGTGTGTGTGTGTGTGTGTGTGTGTGTGTGTGTGTGTGTGTGTGCGCAAAGGAATAATAATCAGTCATTTGACTGATTTCATCACCTGGTAATTTGAGGCATTTTTAAAGCCTGATAAAACAAAAGGAGTAAGTGAGCAAAGTGAAATGAATATTCTGGAATATTACACTCAATTTGTCGATGGAGAGCAACTGTGAAAATGATCAGTCATTGCACGCGAGGCTACGGCCCCTGGCAGCGCGATCCACTTGTGCAATTTGTTTTTGGAGCATTACGTTCAGGGCCATTTGAGCCTATTTACAGACTCCACTCTACCACAGTGAAGCTCTGCACAGAGCCTTCATCAGAGCTACACAGTTTTTAAAACAGCTCTCGCAGGTTATGTGCTTCTGTTTGTAGTTATTATTGTACCCGGGAACGGGAGGAAATGGGACGAAGCTGAGGTAAAATGGAGTGTGAGAAGAATGGGGTTGAATGAACGGAGAGCAGCCCAGAAAACATAATTGAACATATGAGGGGGGTTGTGGGTCGTTGTTGTTCTGGGGTGTTCCCCCCCCCCCCCCACGCTTTTGGACTGTGGTTATTTATACGTTGCGGTTCATTGGAGCTGACTGTAGTGGAGCTGAGTGAACAGTGACTAATGGCTGCTGCAGGGTTGAATCTTATTTTCAGGGAATGAAGCATATTGTTTTAGAGGGGTTCGCACGAAACACTTCACTCGTCCGCTGGAGGTCTCGACGCCGTGCAATCACAGGGGCTACTCCAACCAGCAAACACAAGCATGCACGCACACATACACACACACACACACACACACACAACGCAGAAAGCGACTTTTGCTCCTCGACTCTCCAAGGGTCCTTTTTTAGTTAGAGGACTAGGCTTAATTGCGTAATCGCCCTTTTGAGTAAAACGTGCGCCTCTCATCTACCCCGTACGGGGAAAAATGAGCCATTAAACCTGATCATGAAAGAACAACGATTCCATCCAAGTGTTGACTAAAACTGAAACTAAAAACAAGGTCGGTCTGTAGGTTTAAATACGTCCGTCTGTCAGTTGGCTCCGATCAGCGACGGCTCGGACTAGAGCAACTCCAAGGGTCGTCGACATAGGCCGCTCCAGTATTATCACTGTATGAAGCGAGCAATCTCTTGTCTTTATGTGGCTCACATTCCTCGAGGAACCGCTCATCGCATCGGCTTCACGCATGGCAAGTGTATTGATAGGTGCCCGAGGAAGTGCACAGTTACATTTGGTCAAGCGACGCGTTAAAATGTCAATGTTTATACATCAATACGCCTGCAGTCAGTGTGCCTTTAATAAACAATGTCACAAACGCTTACGGACCACAACCAAACTCCTTTTTTCACCGCCAAACGCTCAGCTCGATTGCACACGATGGGATGTTCTGGATGGGCACTGCACTAGTTTTGTATAAAAAAACAAGTATCGATACCATAACTTGAACTGCTCCTCCAAATTGAATAGTGGGGATGCATTTGCTCCTCCTGCTCCATTGCCCCCTCTGTCTACTCCCTCAGGTCCTTTGCCATGATGGCAGACACATTTGTGGACTGAACGTAAAAAGCTGTCAATGTCGAAGAGGGTAAAGGCTTTCTGTGTGTTGTTTCTGGTTAAAGACTTTGGTTCAGAGGCCTGTTCATTTCTTTACCGTTGGGGGCGGAGCCTTCCTTTTCGCTGGGATGTGTGAAAGTCTCTCCTAGGTGGCAATTTAAAAGATGCGATGACAGGATCGCTGGAACGGTAGAGGGAGATCTTGTACTCACACTCACCACCTGGTACGACCGCCTGGAGCTAATGACTCACACTGTTTAGTTTGTGTGTGTGTGTGTGTGTGTGTGTAGAGAGGAGAAACAGTTTTGCCAATGTTGGAAAAAAACCAAAAACCTTTAGGATGGAGAGTATTTGTATCTCTTGCCGTCTCGACTCTCTACAACTTTTTCTATCGGCTTATTTCTTTTGGCTTTTGCAAAAACACTTTCCTCAGTCCATTGTCGCTCCGTCTCGTTAATCACGTCCAGATTTATGTCAGCACATCATTAAATGAGATGTAGTACGGGACAGAAACAATGGAGGTTTGATATCACCATTGATAGCTCACCGGTCAGTCAACTAACTTGATCAATAGTTTTAGATCAAGTGCAAATATAAAACATACCATTGCTACCATTGTGTCACTTTAGAATTAATATCCTTGTGTGTTTTTTGACTGTTGGTCAGACAAAAAAAAAAAGAAGCAGATTGATGACGCCACTTTGGACTTTGCGATTCACTATTTCCTTGCATTTTACTGTCTGACTTATTAATCCATGTAGAGGGCGGGATAAGACTTATTGACAATGAAAGCGACTGTGAGCTGTTGTCCACAAAAGGGAACACCCAAGTTTTACTTGCAGAAATACACATTAAAACACTCAAATTGGACTGGAGCAAAGTAGGATGCACCACAAGCTACTCGTCTCTGATGCTCCTACAATCCGTTGGTGTGACTCTCTATAATTAAACAAATGCCTTCGTCAGGTTTGACGAAGTGTTCCTCTTTTATCCGTCTTAACCTTTTGTCTCCGGCTCCGCTCATACCTGTGAAGTGAGTGTTTGTCAGTGCTGTCACAGCAGCTTGACGAGTGACAACGGAGAGGAACCCGGATAACCCCGTCAACACCGTCTCCGCCGTCTGACACAGCCACCCGAGCCCCCGGGCTGTGTCGACAACACCGAGGAGATTGACATTTGCTAAAATTCCACAGACTGAACTGTGCTGAGTTGCACCTTGAGCAAGTCGCCTGTTAACGTCCGTTTGACGTCTCGCAACGCGCTCGGCGTCAAACATTTCGGAGTCGTTTCAGCAGCTAAGACCGGGATGGGATTGACAGCCAGTTTAAGATTAGTGGGAAATATTGCCATAAGGGGGGAAAAGCGGAAGTTAATTAAGTGATGTCTGCGTTTCTTCCGTTATTCAGCATTAATCTGCGTGTCTCTTCTGTAGATGAGTTTCCAAACGTGAGGGTTTGGTGTTCCAACAGCTTCACCTTCAGGCCAAAATGGCTTAAATTCAAAATGGCTGCTGCAGACCTTTAAAAAAATGGCGCGATGAGGTGGAAAGATGGAGGAGGATTCCAAGGTAATGTTTAATGCCGCAGCTGGCACTGTGAAAGACCCTTCAGACCGCAAGCTGCACACATTGAAGTGTACCCTCAATCTCCCACAGACGTATGGCCCTTGATGTAAAGTTTGTGCGCGCATGACTAATGCCTTTTTACTTTTTAATTCTTTTTTTTCTCTCTCTCTCTTAAATTCCTGCTTTTCATCTTTCTCTCCCTTTCTCACACACTTGCAAACGCCCGCCATCAGTTTTCACGCGGCTCAACAGAAACACCCCAAGATGCCAATAGCGGTCGGGCGGAGAAAGTTTGACGGCGCCGCTCCCCGCGGCAACAATGGGGGGGAAACCTCGCGAAGAATGACCAGTTATTTCAGCGCGGGATCTCTCGGTATCTATAATTGAATCACTTAAGCACCGCCGGCTATTAGCTGGCGAGGAGGCTCGAAACATTTTCGAGGGGGGGAAAGTGTCGAAACTCATGACATCGCAGGAATACTGATTCGAGCGCGGCCAGCCGAATGTTGCACCCCGTTTTATTTACAGGGTGAACTCACTCGTAGGTGAGCGCACGTCTGTGTGCTTTGTGTCGTCGTGTGCTCCTGATTGTGTTTGAGAGTAAATTCCAAACCGTAATGCCAATCTCGCTTGGCTCCGAGGTAATTGGTCGCTACACTGCAGCAGCTGAATTAGAGAGATGCTTTTATTTGCAGGCAAGCTGCAATGACTCCTGTCCCACTTTCTTCCCCTCGAGCCTTCACGCCGCCGTCTGTTTTTATGAGTGATGACAGCCCGCTGAGACACAAATCCATGTTTGTGTGTCCGCGTAGAGGCTTATGTTAAATCAAAAATGTCTGTGGGGTGTTGATGCACATTTCTCGAGCTGTCAAAGACTGTGGGAGCGGACGTCTGATTGGCAGTAATGCACGAGTATTACTGCCCAAACTGTGACACGGGGCCGCCTCTGGCCAAACGTGATCGGAGACAGTAATGATGTCCAAGGGTCGGCTCAGTCTCAAGAGGAGGCCTCTGCAGAACGGATATCGAAGCTGTCAAGATAGTGACTTGGGGGGGATAACCACGTATCGACACGTCCTGGACAAATAAGCGCATGGCAGCCCCCCGTGACGTCAGCCAGTGGTTTGTGAACTGTTATTTTGTAGCCTTGAGTTTTACGTCTTTGACCAGTGCCATCTTGTGTTTTGGAAACCAGAAGTTACTATATTTGGCGGAGCAGGCGGGTGAGCCTGACTGAGAGACCGTCAAGTTTGGCCATCTCAGTGGATGCGGGCCGACGCAGTTGGGTGACATTATTCCATATTTTTGTCAATAGAAACAAAAGTCCAAAACCTATTATCCTTATATAATATGCTATACTATTAGTTTAACATACCTATAGTATAGTTAAGTATGCACCACCCGAACCACTTGTCAGAGTCAGAATCCACAAACCTTTCTTTCAGCAGATTGGGTTGTCTCAGCCCCCAGGCCCATTGATAATAAATAATACTGAATATAGAAATTAGTGCCAGTTTTACTGCACCGTGACTGTACCATATGTTGAATTTGCTCAAAATAAAATGTAGTTCCCATGGGAACCTTCCAACAACTGCAAAAATACTGGCTGATTCATGTTTTTTAATAGATTTTCTCGACAATGGAAGTCTTAGAGGAATAAGATATATCAGGCTTTGGCAGTACAGACAATACTTGTTTCGCAGGATGAATTCTTTTGTGGTTTTCTTTCTCGTAATTAAAAAAAAAAACCCTGAATCTGGCATATTCTTCAGTCATTTCACCTTCTCTTTACCTCATGTGGTACTGTTTGACCTTGATGCAATGTAATAATTATACTTGGACCTTTCTCTGATGGAGACATCATATGTTTCTCTGTGTCTCACCTTGTCAGATGCTGATTTTTTGTCTGATTGTTTTTGCATTACATGTCAATGCATTCAGGCCAGGAAGAGAGTGTCAGGGGGTGTTAGCACCAAATCAAAGTGAGAAAAAGATTAAGTTGACGAGCAATATGGCTTTAATATTAGATAATTACATATGAGGGAAAAGGACACGTTGGACAGACGAAATGAGGGAGAAAGAGCAGAGAGGATAAAGGAGAGAGGTGGGAGATGAAACAGAGGGGAGGGGATGGAAGAAAGAGGATTTATTGAGGCTGCAGGGAAGAGCAGCGTGATAGCTCTCTGATGGATTAGTGGAATGCATGAGAAGTGGAGTGAAGAGGGGGGAGAGGTGGCGACGGGAGAGAAAAGTGAAGTTTGTGCATCTCCTCGGGGGCGGCGCTAAACGCCGGTGTCATCAATGTAATTCAGACGAGGGTCCTCGCCGAGCACGGCCTTTCATTTAAAAGGCCACCTGTGGCTGTTGGAGAGGCAGGAGTCGGGCAAGAGAGACGGGGACCGGGTGACACAGTCAGATAGCATTAATGAGAAATTGAGTTGGAGGAAGGGAGGAGATACTGGAAAAAAACACTAGTATCAGGAAATTGCCATAGCCTGCAGGCAGGTAGGAGACAGTGTGAGGAAGGGAGGGTGAGAGAAAGCAGACTTGTATTTACCAAGTAAGTCTCCATGTCACTTGAGCTCTGCTAGTGTGTGTGTGTGTGTGTGTGTGTGTGTGCGCGCGTTGCGTGCGTGCGTCAAGCTGTCTGTCGTTCGTCAGGGTGTTGTGCACTTATTCAGACAACACCACAGTTGAACACTTTTCCATTGAGATGCCTGCGAAGGGGGTTTGTCTCTCGCAGCAGAAACAAACAGGCAGAAGAAAAAAAAACATCTCTATATTTTCGTGCCAAATAAATATTTCATCCTCCAAATCCGGCCGACTTCGGGGCAGCGCTGATGCTCGCTCGCAGTGTTGTCCCGTCTTGCGTTATCCAGCCCCACTCGAGCTTCTTTTTGTCTGCCTTGTAAGACTCCAATTAGTCAGGCAATTAGTCTCCTGTGTTGTCTCCTCCACTCATCCCCCCGATTCACATGCTAATAACTCTTCTCCCCTCTTCCCTCTCTCGTTTTGCCCTTCACTCTGTCTTTTATGTGTGTGTGTTTTTTTCCCCTCCCCGTCTTCTGGTATGGCGTTTGGTATGAAATCACATCTTAGTGATGTGCACTCTTATATGGTTTTTCTCCTTTCAAGACACAGAAAGCATTTTCCGTATAATTCCCCTCTCTGTCTCGGCTGTTCATTTGCTATTTATCGCTCCTCCTTCATCTTTCTTTCCGCCTGTCTCGCTGTCTCTTCATCCCCTTCGACCAGAAACCGCCTTGTCATCCATCACAGGAGACTGATGTGACCAGTCTACACACACACACACACACACACACACACACACACACACCCCCCAGTCCTTCCTACTTTCTGCTCCTTTTGTTTGCCTCTCTCCTTCTTCGTCTTTCCCCCACAGAGTTTAATGGAAGACTTTTTTTAACAGAGTGATCTAATTTCATATTCAATTTCATATTCCCATCTCATCTCTCTTCGTCGCCTCAGTCCTGTCTGTATTCTGGACAGATCACTATTAATTCATGACTTTTATTTCCGACAAACAAGATCCGTCTTCTTGACACCAAATTGAAAAACAAAAACGAGACATGCAGACGCAAAGAAATTATGCAGAGTTTGTAAGACTCAGCTCCCACAACAGGGGAACTAAATTATAGCCTATGGAGCAAAACTGAAATTGCTACTGTACAGGGATCTAAAGGTGTCTTCAAATTACGCGGAGAAAATACAAAAGGAAATGGCTAAACAAAAGATAGAGAAGTATGTGGATAGAACTCAATGTTCTGCTCTCTTCTCTCCTCTGTTTATCCAACTCCAGTGTGTTATGATCCCTTTGTTTGCTTCAATCTCAATGTGTTCGGCTGATACGCGTTTTATCTGTGGCTCTTCTTTCTGTGTGTGTGTGTGTGTGTGTGTGTGTGTGTGTGTGTGTGTGTGTGTGTGTGTGTGTGTTTGCGTGTGCACGGGCGACGGGCATTGTCTTATCTGGCATCTTATAGCAGGTAAACAGGTTTTTTTATTGGCAGAGCTGTCACACTGCAGGAGTTCAGGCTCTTTGTGTGTTTTTTACATTTCTGACAGCCACAGTTAAAAGAGAATCCTCAAATGTTGACAGGCAATAGTATGTTGAGGATGCACTTTGTGTCCCCATCTGTGTGATTGTTGCTTATCCCCTCTGCTCCGACATGAGATCGTCCCCATGATAGAGTCTGAGAGATGGAAATGCACAGACTAATAAACGGGCAGGAAATGTACTATTATTCCCTTTAACAGTCCGCAGCTGCCTTCCCGGGCACCGGAACACGATAAATTGAAAAACAGCCAAAGAATACCAGTTTCATATCAGGATGATAAACAGAGAGACGTTGCATGTCAGCCCATCATTGAATTTGGTTCAGTGCGATTCAATTGTTTCTCTTGAAAAAAGCAGCCGTGTTCTGTCTAAGGCTAATTGTTTCCCGCGATTCATATCCCACATCACAGACATAAAAAAATGCAACCCTCTGTTCTGCAGTCGAGATGATTACAATAACGCGTTCATTAAAGTTTCATGTGATTCCAATCTATTCTTTTTTCACTGCATTTAGTCTTGAACGTGAATGTAAAACTAGCTCTTATACTTCATTGCCTCCGAGTATATCTCGAGTCTGGGGCGGTAAGCGACGGCGTCGTGTTTGTCGAATCATTGTGCGGGAAGAGGGCGAGCCGGGGTGCCAGAAGCTGAAAGTGCCACTTGCGTTTCGCCGAGCGCCGTTCCAGCAGCTGCGTACGGAGATGTTCCCTATTCATGAGAGAGTGACCTTAGCACACTGTCCCTGCTCTCCTGCACCTGCAGTGATTTATTGGTTACAGGACGCTGGGCAGCCGGGCGATGTGGAGGTGGCTGTTTTTTGCGCGGGGATGGGGGGGGCAACACGTGACCGCCCCCCTTCAGCCTTCGTCCTTCCCTTTCAACGCAGTCAACCACATCCGGAAAAACAAAGGAACACACCGGTGCACGAGTCGACGCTCTAGCTGTAGTTTGTCTTGGCCATGAAAGATTCGGGGGTTTACAGTGTTTCTGGTTGTGCTGACTTGGCACATTGGGCAATTAGTTGCCTCACAAAGAATTTATCGGAGACGTTGTGTCGCCCCCCCCCCGTCCACCCCCTTGCTTTTTCCGGTTCGGTTCCGTCCGTCGGATGATCAAAGCAAGCGACTTTAAGATTGACCTCTGGGAACTGCACAGACTAAAAGATTAAATGAATTTAAACATGCACTTTGAAAACGCGCATTTCCATATAATCATGCGACAGAAGCATTTTCTGTTTGCTTGCTTCCCCCCCCCCCCTTCAGCTCCTGTTTTTGAGGGTGATATTTTCAATTCAAGACAAAGGCTTCAAAGACGATGAGCTTGTGTTTGTTTCGGGAGACAAACAGGAGACGGGAGAGAGACGGAGTGTGTGAATCACAGCAAACAGAAACACAGACAGAAAAAAAAGTAAGCCAGCACACATCATAGTGAATCAGAGCACATAAATATGGAGCAGCCTCCCGACTTCAAAGTTCTCAGTTGCCAAAGTTACGGTTACAAATTACGGAGGCTGCCGCAGAAACGGAATTAGCATGATCTTATTTAAAGGAATTGATTTTTCAGCAACATTTCATCCTTAAAAGAAGACGTTCTCTACGCAGGTAGGAGTTTGCACACTTCAGATGGGCCGTTGTTCACACACAGGAACACGGCTGTCTTTCACCTCCACGCAGCGTGTTGTGTATCGACTGCATGTTTCGAGAGTTAATGACGTGTGGAGCAGTGCTCGCCGTGTGTGTCTCTCACTCCGGCAGCAGATGCTGCCCCATTATCCACGATGTGCCTTCAATGACAACGAAGCAAATTTGTTTCCCTGTGTGCGTTTCATCGGTGCGGTACAACTTTTAAATCAGACCTTCCCAGGGTCTGACCAGGAGCTTCAGAGAAATGCTGGCGCCTGGGTAAATGTAAAATGTTGATTCATGTGCGGCATCGATTCTCTTCCTGCCCGTCTTAAAAGGAGGCTGATGATAACCTGGCTCGCTGCAGGCTCTTTTGCCATCTCGCCCGTAAGCGCTGAATTATATTTGAGGCTGATGAACCTGTTTGTGTCCAGCTGACATGTGTTTTTATGACCCTTCCTAAGTCGCAGGTTTTTTGCCTTTAGTCCTCTGCGGTCTCGTTAAAACTCTGACAATTTTTCTGGGTGACCCAATATTGCTCGCGGTTGTATTCCTGAAACAATTTTTACACAATAACTGTTGGTATGTTTTCATAGTGCGGAAGTCGGATGCACAATGTCTGCCCCTTTCGTTCACGACCATCAATTGGTTCTTTTTGGGGGGTGTACTGCGGACAGCAACTGACGTGGGAAGAGACGGACCAGCACGTAGGAGTCTTTTTGAATTTTTTTAACAGGATTTGCCACCTCTGTGACATTGATCAACGGGAGCACCAGGTCGGGGGAGCAACGTGGCCGCCTTTTCCCGTCGGCGACAGGTATCTAACGATAAGTCTTTCTGTGTGTCCCCTTCAGCCTGATCTCATCCAGACGATACTACTTTGAGATCCTCCACAAGCAGGACGACAAGGGCTCGGATCACGTGGAGGTTGGGGTGAGTTGACCTCAGGGAGCATGGCTTCCTCCCCTTCGCCCCTTGTGTCCCTAGAGCCGCTTTCAGACATGCACCGCAAGTCCGGACGATCTCGTGTTGTGTTCTTCGTATGTGAACAGCAAACTCCGGAAAATGTCCGGATCCAATTTTTTCGTGTCACTTTCCACAGTTCGTGTCTGAAAACGTTGTTTGAACAAGTGAGACACTAACTTGCATTCACCCAAATTTTTTCCATGGACTCGTCCATCGTCACCCCGGCTTTTCTCCACCTGCCGTTCAACCCGTTTCAAAATCTCAGTTTTCCTTCTATCCCTCCGTCCATTCCTCCATCAATCATTGCTCTCCTCCTCCTCCTCCTTCTCCCACGGACCTTGTCATTCCTCCCACTGTGAATCTCCTACACTTCTCCTGTGACTTTCTATTTTCTCTGCCCGTTCACTCGGCTGCACCAATTCCTCTCCCAGCAGTGGTGTTCTGCCCCTCAGGCAGAGGGCTCAGGGTTGAGTGGGGCTTCATTTGTTCGAGATGAAGTTTCAAGCGAGGGCCGAAACACCTCGTCGTAGCCTGTTCTTTGAGTGGGAGGCCATCAAACAAAAACGATCACTGGTGTGTGTGTGTGTGTGTGTGTGTGTGTGTGTGTGTGTGTGTGTGTGTGTGTGTGTGTGTGTGTGTGTGTGTGTGTGTGTGTGTGTGTGTGTGTGTGTGTGTGTGTGTGTGGAATGAATCTGTTAAACAAGGCCCAGGTTTTCGTCATTACGGGGACTATAATCATCAGCAGAGCGGCAGCGGGACTGCGGGAGTCGCTCTCCTCCTTCACAGAACTTTGATGCCATTTTTTGCTCCCTTAAGGTTTATGATTGTTTTTCTTTTACTTCTTTCTCATTCTGTCTTTTATCCCCTGCGAACTCCGGCTGACTGCCGCTGGCTGATTCCCTCTACCTATATTTCTGTCGTCCTAAAAGTTCTCCTCAAGTTTCTTCCTTGGTCTTAAATCAGCGATGTCCTGTCATATTTAGATTCTTATTCTAACTTCACCATGTTTCCGCAGGCCACTCGTCACTTTACCAAACCTTCACCACGGCTACATGTTCCGGCCTTGCTGACAAACTCTTTTCCGTGCTTCTCTGGTCTCTAACTCTCCTCCTCTGCTCACCGTTCAGCTCAGATTGGCTGCGTCTGTGTGCCAGCTTCAAGAGAAGGGTTGGACGGGATGTAGCAGCACCACGCTGAGGTCAATAGCTCTGTGGTGCCAGGAGGAGCACCCGTGATGACGATGAGTAATTAGATGTACAGTAGGCGGAGGACTCTCTGTTTGTCTGTATGAGGAACGCAGGCGCGCAGCTACTTTGCAACCGTGCCACACCGACTCGGGCCTCTGGTCTATTTCGATATTGTTAAATTTGGCACAATCGGGTGGAAACCACCCGCGGCAGTGTTTCCTCCGAAGTCTCACACAGACGGTATGAAATGTCCTGTTAGCGGCCGGTCCCTCAAGTGCTATACAGTCGCTGTGTTGCGGGCCATCGATGTAGTCAGGTTATGAATATTCAGCCAATGATGTGCAAGTGTGACTAATAAATTTCAGCCCGTGACAGGCACATCCCAGTGGTAAACAAATACTCTGGATGGGAGACAAACACACTTGGAGTTGGTGTGACATGATGCAATGAAAGCTGAGAGGATGCCCTGTTGTTATGTCCTCGCTGTTGTCCTGTTGCTGTGTTGTCGCCCTGGTTGTGCTGATGACTCCTGCTCCTAGTGACCCGTTGGTAAACAGTTGCCTTTTTACAAATGCAGCAGATACGCCGCAACATTAGCATTAATTGTTAAGTGTCACCAACAATTACGCCCAGCAGCACTGAAAAACAAGTGAACCAAAAGAGTACACTTGGGGCTGGGAGACCGAGACAATGAGCTGAAAGACAATAGAATGCCCCGTAGAAATGAGCGGTGCTTACAAGTAAGTGATAGCGTCTGGTGTGTTTGTCAATCTTTTACCTTTGTGAATATAAAACTGTTGATTAAATCATCTTTGACCATGATTTTTAATCTTCTCATTGGTACCTGTTGTAACAGGTTTTTTTCTTTATTAGACATTAACTCTAACGTGTCAGGAAATTTGGGTCCGGACATTTTCCAGCGTTTGACGCTCCCAGGCGAAGAACTCAGCAGGAGATCGTCCGGGTCAAACTACAGCTGGGAACATTTCCAGGAACATTGCGGGTGAGGCGTGGCGCCTGGGTAGAGCGCCCACTCGCTCGCCATGAATCGTCACTTGATCATTTGGCGGAACTTTTACTGGCAGGACAAAACTTGCAGAGCAACATTTGCATTCTCACATACAGCCCCTCCAGAGAAGTTCAGGGCAATGTCTGGACTTGAGTGCATGTCTGAAAGCAGCCAGAGTTGAGCAGACCCAGAGGTGACACTCCTCAAGTGGGCAATGGAAATTGGCATTGATCACATATGGAAGTGTCCATTCCAAAATAGAAAGATAGGGTGGCAATGCAAAAAAACACCAACATATAGTACAATCGCAATTTTTTTGCACTAGCAAGGAAGATGCATGGCCCGCTGGACTAAGGTGGAATATGCCACAACGGAAGCAAGGAGAGGGAATAAGGAGGAGGAAAGAATTGGAGCAGGAGTGAAAGGAAGGATAAATGCAGGGTATGTGCTGGAGGCTTTCACGTGAAGCTTTTCCTCTGTCCTCTCTACCTCGTGCTGCTTTTCTCCGTCTTCTCATTCAACTCATCATCTTCCCAACAGAATCCGGAAAACTGTTCATGAGATAATTTGCATCACCATCAAATGAAGGTCATGTGGAAATCATCTCTCTCTTCTACTCCCACAGTCAAACTATCCACGAGGCCGTCGTAGTGGGTTTGGACCCGTAGAAACAATTTCATGAAGTACATAAAAGTCATGCAGTAAATCGAGATTCTGCGCCGCAATGTGCTGTACGTACGTGTGTACGGTTGGCTGTCTCACTAAGGACTCTGCGTATGATTTAACGGCGGAATACATTTCACACCTTGACAATAGCAGATTTACCATGACCGGCCCACAACAGCGTGAGCCCAGGGCTCACATAAATCCCCCGAACCCAGGCATTAATTTGTCGAGGAGCGAGATAGCGCGGATCCGCCGCTCTTTCTCCTGTGTTCTGTGCCGAGCGGTGATTGCACGGTCAAAGGTAGGATGTTTCCTTTGGGAGTGTGTTTGTTTAAACAGTTGCTTGTTAGAAAGAAGAAAGGAGACTGAGTATATATATCAGACTGTACGCAAGCACACTGAGAGTTACCTTGTGGCAAGAAAATGTGAAAGAGGCGCCGTCTGTGTTGGCCCCCTTTTCGTCTCCATTGTGCGAAGGTATTAGGGAGAATGGCTGCAGGAAGGCGGAACATAAACAGCGTTCGAGGCAGGAAGAGACAGGTCCGTAATGCGGTGTGCCTGCCCTGCAGGGATGGAAACGACTGTATTTGTGTGCATGAACGGCACACATGAATGAGGAGCTTGCTGAGTTGTAAAGTTGAGTATAGGCGAGTTACCAGACCTGCACTCTGACTGAACCTTTCCACCGCAGACGACGCCCCCACCTCAGTGTTTCTCCCCCCCCCCCCCCCGAGTTGACTTCTAATAAAGTCTCTAAAGAGTGATGACCGCTTTTCAAGTGGACTACCTGAGATGAAAGGAGACATAGGGAGCGGTGGTTTCATTAACTTTCTCTATATGCCATCTGGATCTCTGTCAGGGAAAAGACGGGACCTTTCCACCGGCCTAATGGAAAAAAAAACCCACCCGCCCGCCGCGCGTCAGAATGAAGGAAAGTGCCGACCATTAAAACGGCTTGATTGAGAGGAAGAGGGGAGTGAGAGAAAGAAGTGAAGAAAAGTCACGCCTTAATTAGTGAAGGCAAGTTTATGGAGAGGCAGGGGTGTGGGATTTAAATGCAGGATTTTTAATGGCCCTGCTTTATCACTCCTGCCAGACTGAAGTCTCGAACTGCCCGCCAACTAATACACACACCAGTGTGATCTTGCACACGCCCATCTACCCCACCCGCGCACACTCGTGGGCGTATTCAATCGGGCTCGACCGCACACACATGCACACGCGCGTGCCTCTCAACATCTGCCCTGCCCCCCCCCCCCCCCCCCCCCCCCCCACAATATAAAACCAGTGGTGGTCCGCGTGACCTGGAGCCAGCTGTTAAAGTATATTGTGTGTGTCTTTATATGGTGAAAATGAATTTGATTTTTCTCACAACTTCAAAACTTTTTAGGGTCGACTCCAGTTCAGCGTCTCTCAAACATATTGAACGTTTTTTGAGTGCCTCATTTCATTTTTTCCTCCATCTTTTCAAACACTCCACACTTCTCATGGCAGTTCTTTCTTCCTGTGATGCCATTTTGTCTTTTTTCTTCAACCTTTATCCTGAATGTATGGCAAAAACGAGAACGGCCGTGCCTCGCGGACAGTGGCTCTCTAATGTCGTGCTATTGTTCAGACGCCGTGTGGTCTTATCCTCTGGAGAGGGCAATATCAGAGCAAGTCAATACTGCAATAACTGCAGTGATTTCCGGGTTATCATCCCTCTTTGTCAACTACATGCACATGCACATAACTGTAAATTCTCAACGGATATCATTTCTCACGAATTGAGAAGATTACACTTATTATTAATTAATACTTAAACTAATTCCTCTTCTTCATATTCTTCATGTTATTCTAATTTTCAAAACCGTTCTTGCATTTTGAGGTCTGGGGGATTTAAAGCCCTTAGTGGAGCTGATGTTCGCATATCTCGCTTTGCGCCGACACTTCCTCTCGTCATCATGTAGATTTGATTCGACACTTCCACGACAGCGCCATCCCACGCGTGACATACCGTTTACCATTAAAAAAAAAAAAGAAGGCTACACGGTGTCCTGTCGTGAACGCTCATTATGTCCCTGTCATGTAAACTACATGTTATCTGCTGAAAAGTACAACATTTTTAAATCGCGACTTGTTAAAAAAAAAAACTTGTTCATTGAATTCTAATAACCTTGAGCGTGTAGTAGTTTCTCAGTATGTCATATTTCTCTAAGATCACCTAGTTATTTCCCTGTCTGTCACTGAGTTTTATTTTTTTTTTCTTTTGGATTCATTTTTCATTCCAGCAATTTTTCAGGCAACATCTTGTTAAATGTGTCAAATGTATTTTTTATCATTTAGCGTTTTGTAGCCAGCCGTGGTGTTATCATATTACAGTAATCTTTACATCAGTCAGGCTACTGCTGTCGTGATTTGTATAAAGTTCAGGCTAGTGATTCTTTTTTTCTCTTTTACCTGCTTGTCCCCCGTCATAAGTTATTATTCACAGGGCTGCAGAGCAAACACGTCAGAGTTTAAGAAGCGCGCTGGAACATTCTCTCCTGCAAGATTGACTTAATTTGAAAAACATTTTTAAATGTAGACACACGGACTATGATGCACCCGTCATTTCCACGGATATCAGACTCATCTGTCTTTCCAAACTGTCTGGTCTCAGAGTGTTTGGCTCACCTCGAATCCAACACAGAAACTCCAACACCCCGTCTCTGTATCCACTTCCTCATCTCGCTTTGAATATTGCTCCTTTGTCCTGGGGCAAGTCATGTTTTGACGTTTTTTACATCATTGTAAACGGGAATGGAGAGCGGCATTTCTCCTCTCGCACGTGCATTTTAAAGCTCTGTTTAGTTGTCAGTTGAAATGAGAGCATTCACAATCAGGATCTTAACTGTGCATCCTTGATTCCACGCTGTAGCGTTGGGTGAGCCGTTCTCTCTTTGCTTAGATGGTTTTTAGTTCTTCTTCAGTGCCTGCTCCCTTGTCAACTTTCCCCGTATGATGTTTTTTTCCAACAGCATCAGCTGAGCTTTAAAACGCCAGCGGTCTCCTGTGCTCTGTCGGGGAGGAATCTGTTCGGAGCCTGTTGGGAGTGTCTCCTTGATGCGCTGCTGGCAGGCACCTGTCAGTGGGCAGCACCACAGCACCGCGCTACAGAATTTCCATTAGTGCCAGTGTTTTAAAAACCTCA
Source organism: Scophthalmus maximus (assembly GCF_022379125.1). NCBI lineage: Eukaryota > Metazoa > Chordata > Actinopteri > Pleuronectiformes > Scophthalmidae > Scophthalmus > Scophthalmus maximus. The sequence continues at coordinate 19,508,578 of NC_061521.1, read as the reverse complement.
CACTTTATTTCTGCTCCTACCAAAGTTGTCATAACTTTTCTTGCATCCCTTCGGCGACTTGTCCTTTTTTTTGTTGTTGCTGTCATCATATTTTTTTTTTTTGTTATATCCTTGAGAAACAAATAAAAAGCAGGTATTCAGCAAATCGAACAAAAGCATTTTCTCAGAGCACGGATAAGACGGCCTTGTAGAGGACGCTTCATCTCTCTCAGTGGTCCTCCTTGTTTATCTGTTGATAATGATAATGAAGTTGTCTTCCTCATCAAGCGATCGCCTAACTCCCGGCAAGAGAGCAAACAGTCTGAGCGTATTTACCAAGATGTTAAACTATCCCTTTAATAATTCAGAGTTAATGTTTGCAGACATACTGTACCTCTTACACAGAAGATATTATTGCTCGGGCCGTGGTCTGTGACAACGTACATCATGTGACATAATAGAAAAACGGTAGGAGTAATGATACGTATCGTTGTTTGGAAATTACGTCTCTCAGGGTATGAGATAGCTCGGCCCCATACAGAACTATTTTGTAGGCAACAAACGATTTTTGCTTCACACAGTATGTTGCATTTCAGAGGGTAATGTCAATCGAATGGAAGATGATTATTTTCGTCACCACGCTTCTGAGGCCAACAAGCGCTTGAGGCGTATTAATGTGTTCTTTCATTTGCGTGTGAGCCGTCACTTTGCCTTTTGTGGACCACACCTACGGGACATAATTCTTGGCTTGTTGGCGACGTGTCGTTCTCCATGAAGTCACTGTTTCTGTGGCCCAACTGTTGTCTGGCAACAGGAACACGATGGCAGGTCCTCCTGCTTTCCATTTGAACTCATTTCGAGTTTGAATGGAAGTAAGGCAACGTCTGTGTGTGTGTGTGTGTGTGTGAATATGACAGAAAACAAAAAAACAGACCGCTCAGTCCTCCACTGATTTAACAGACGTGGATGAAAAACTGACAGATTTAAGGAAACATCTTCCCTCTTCTCTGTTCCTGCTATACATTCAACTTTATTCCATCTTTACTTCATTGCAAATTCCATGATTCCTCAAGAGGTACCGCGTTGGCAGGTTCTGAGTGGTGAGGGGAGTCAGAGCTTGCGGCAAAGTCTTTGAAATGATGCGAAAAGGAGATTTTCCCTTGAAAATTCACGACGGGAGTGCGAGACAACTCAACGGAGGTGTTTACTTTCCGTTAATCGCATTGGACCTCGAATCTGAATTGATTTTCGCGTAAACCAGAAAAGGTCAGATAGTTTCATTATGTCATTACCTGCCCTGTGTCACACTAACAAAACAGCTTCATATCCATAGCGCCTCAGGCTGTTGGAGCAGCCGATTGAATTGGAGGAAACACACACACACACACGAGCAGTCGGCTCTCTGAAAAGCAATAAACTCCCGATCATCGAGGGATGAAAAATAAACCTGTGCCCGGTGGAAACCGAGGCAGACTGTGTAAGTGTGTGTGTGTGCCCGTGCGCTGGTTTGCAGCGCTGTATGTTTCATTCCAGTGGGCATCAAACCACACACGATGCAGCAGCACCCAGTTTCAGCGAGCTGATTAAAAACAATGTCAAACCCTCATATGTCACTCGGTGGTCCGGGCATGATGGAACGTGACGAAGCCAACCAGCCGCCTCCCCGCTGCCATTTTGCTCTCAGATTGGTAATTTTCTGTAATTCCCCCCTTGGATATTGATTTATTTTGCTCTCTGTTGAACTTGACCTTGTGGGGCCATTGAGCAAGCCTCAGCGTCTTCCTGCCGCTCACAGAAGACGCATCGCGGAGAATACACACCCGCGTTCACACACAACTGCAAATACTGCGTGCGCATATATGTAAAGGGCGCACACACTAACGCTAATCTTGATCAATGCCCCCCCCCCCCCCCCCCCCCCCCCCCCCCCCCGCGGAGGAATTAATCAGATAATTTATGGGGCCAGACAATGGAGAGGAGAAATTCCCGCAAAGCTGTGAAGTAGGCCACACAGGTACACGTGCAGTGTGCGTGTGTGTGTGTGCGTGTGCGTGCGTGTTTGTGCGTGTGTGTGCGTGTGTGTGCGTGTGCGTGTTGTGCACTTAAGGTTGATGTGCCTGCAGCAGAAGACTGTTGCGCTCCAGTGAAGCTTGAAATGATGGACCCTGTGTTGACCCTCTTCCCTAAGTGCACACAGGCGGCTGAAAGACATCCACAAATCAAAAGTCAAAGCATCAGCTGTCACTGACCCTCATTTGAAATTGAACTAAATCCCGATTAACGTGCATTTTTTTCAAATAGGCCCACGTCCCGTTCTTTTTAGTTTTCTTTTTTTCCCCTTTTGCATTGCAGCAGTGCAGCCAACCAGTCACACGCCGTTCTGAATCCAAACAGTGTGCAGTGACAAAAAGCTCCAGAGGAATACCATGACATATGAGTAAAAGCTTCCTTTTTTGCCTGCAAGGTCAAGGATGAACCTTCACGCAAAACTATGTTGTTTTCAAGTCGATAGGATCAGTGGAGAGGCTTCCGCGCTGCTGGAGTTCTCGTCTTGTGGGAGCCCGGAGGTCTGAGTGCTCGGTCAGCAGACGATATTTTTGAAATGTCACAGTAGGAAAAGCCCAACTCTAAACGAGCAGGGTGCTCCGACGCTGCGTTCCTCCACTGAGGCCCATACCCTAGATCTCGCCATGTTAAATAAAGTGGGGAAAAAATCCTGGATCCGCCCGTTTATCCGGAGCCGCTCCAAAAATGGGTGATGCCCCACCGCTCCGCAAAAAATATCATGGAAATCAGGTCTGGAGGTTTTTGAGTAATCCTGCTGACGGATTGACAAACAAACTGAAGTGCAAACATAACCTGCTCGCCGGAGGCCCAAGGCGCACTACACGTCGTTTTTTTTGAAGGCCGTGAAGTCCAGGACCTCTTTCCGACGGAGAGCTTTTATCGACAGACGACGGATTAAGCGTTGAAAGGGGGGGAGCGAGTGGGGGGCGACGTGCAGCAGGAGGAACCTAACCTGCGGCCGCTGCAGAGGACTCGGTCCTCGCGGGGCGCCCGCTCGACCGCTTTCCCCTTATGGGGGACCAATATGAGGGCGGGCGGTGTCGATTCGCATCATGTCTAGTGTAAGCCAGTAATTTGTCTTGGCCATCGCTACATTCTGAGACGTTACGTTGTTGTTTGACATTGGTCAAACTAAACTTTACAGCTCACATGCGAGCTCCACTTTTTTGTCCCCCGTCGAGTCAGGGTTGTGACAGCCGTCCGGACTCGACCTTGAGGGCCGTCGCCCTGAGATAACGACACCGTGTTGCAGCCGTCGGTGGCCCCGCTGAGCCGCTCCCTGCCGCTTCTCAGCGTGACGTCCCACCTTGTCCTTGTTTGTTTTGTTTTTTTTACTTGTGCGCCTGTATGTGCCTGCGCTAATGTGTCGGCGTGGACGTGAAGGAGGGCAATATGGACTAGATACAGTAGTGCAACGAATGCCAGATTTTGGCTTTTACTTATCAGCAACTGGTGCACGCATTAGTTCCACATGAATGACAGAATATGGATTGCAACGAAATCTAAAACGCCAACCGAGTGAGTGTGTGTGT